>NW_004443952.1:8794136-8831213 GCF_000243295.1 Trichechus manatus latirostris
TTTTAAGACCCCAGACGCTACTCACCAAGGTAGAATGTAGAACATTGTCTTTATAAACTGTGTTATGCCAATTGAGCTACATGTTCCCCGAGACCATGGCCCCCACAAGGGCTATAATCTTTATGGAAGCAGACTGCCACATCTTTTGCCTGCAGAATGGCTTGTGGGTTCGAACTGTTGACCTTTGGGTTAGCAGCCAAGTGCTTTAACCACTGCACCACCAGGGTTCCCTAAAAATGGCTCAAGCTACATACTATAAATTTATATTTTCAAAGTCAAAAGTCTGTTTTAATCCATGATACCAAAAAAAAATTAAAAATCTTAAAGACACGTAAGAGTCATCCATTAAAGGAAAAGTTGTGAACAGCTTTGGCATCAAAAATTATTTCATCCTCTCCAAGACGTGCTCACGGTCCAAGCAAAATTGTGAAAATTAAGTACTCTGTCTTGGACTGACACCCAGCTACGCTTTCTGCAATTTTTCCCTTTCAAGTTCCTATGCACCAGCATATGCCCATCAAACATAACCATCCCCTATGATGGGGGAATGGAGGGGGTGGATTCTAGCAATTTAGGGACATTCATTCAATTTATGTATTTGTGATTTATTAGGAGACTCACAAAGGGAATTAGGATTGTAAACTGGGAGTGGGGGTAGGGGGAACAGACAATGCTTAAACCCAAAGAACAAATCGCTGCTGACAAATTTTCAGGCATAGGGTGATAGAAATACTGGGGGTAGGTAGACTTAGCAGAGTGATAAGAACTCTGTGCCTGCAACAGTCCCAGCATGGATACCCAATCACTGAGACGCCACTGGGCCTCTCTAAACTTTGGTTTCCTCACCCGTAAGGAGAGAACTAGAAGAGACATTCTTCAAGGACCCTCACAGCCCCAACACACTCCTTCTGAGGACTTGCTGGTGATTATGGGCCCACAGAGGGCATATTTTGAAAGGTGACAAATGAAGTAACTCATTTTCATTGTGAACAGAACTGGTGGGAAATCTACTTTTTCCCTTCCTAAATGCTCCATGATCATCAGATGATAATTTCTCTTTATTATGCCTTTTCAAATCCATTTTATGAATTATAGATTATAGAATATTTCCACTCTAACTTTGAAATCAACATTTGGTAACTACAAAAAGTAGCATAAAGAAACACAAGTTTTGTTTTTGCCCCAATCAATTTCACTTCTGAGAAATTGACTATTTTTTTTCTCCTAGTGGTTAAGAGCTATGGCTGCTAACCAAAAGGTTGACAGTGTGAATCCACCAGCTGCTCCCTGGAAACCCTATGGGGTAGTTCTACTCTGTCCTATAGGGTCACTATAAGTCGGAATCGACTCGATGGCAACGGTTTTGTTCTGTTTTTGTTTTTTTAAATCTATTTATTCAGGTTATATGTATTTTAAAACTTCAGAAAAAAGAAAGAAAATACAAAAGGTCACAATTCTCTAAATAGAGAAAAACACAATTAACACTATCATTTACAGCTTTTCATATTTTTCTATGCATATTCAGTCATTCACTCATATTTTCTATATCTCTTTAATGCATCCTGGACATCTTTCTATGTCAGTGAGTTCAGATCTATACAATCATTTTTAATACATAAATAGTATTCAATTGAATGGATATACCATATTAAACCAAATCCTCACTTAAGCTGTTTCCAATTTTTCAATAAATAAGCAATACTACAGTAAACATCGCTGTACATACATCTTTGTGCACTTGTCTGATAATTCCCTTAAATTCCCAAAGACAGAATTGCTGAATGAAAGAGTATACATAGTATTTATTGACAAACTCCTTCCAGAAATTCATATTCTCACCACAGAATCTCTCAACACTGGTTATATTTAATGGGCTGATAAAAATATGTTATTTTTCTTTTAGTTTTGCTTTTTTTTAATGACCATTGGAGCTGAACATCCTTTCAAATGTTTGTTGGCCATATATTTTTCTTCTTTAGTGCCTTTTTAAAAATTATCAGTTAGATCTTTTTCATTTGTGAAAGCTCTTTATAGCCATTTGCTTATCATATAAATTCCAAATGTTTTTTCTGATACAGAAATTTTTCAGTTATGTAGTCAAATTGACCCATTTTTCTCCTCTTTGTGGTTGCTACTTTTGATGTCATCAATATGAAGGCCATCCTGTAAGTGCAAGCTTATAAAAATATTCACCTGTATTCTCTCCTTTATCTATGGCTTCAGTTTTTACATTTTACATTTGTCTTTAACCCATGCTATTTTGCTTCTAGGAATCTACCATTTGAAAGTAATTTTTTAAAACTGTGGCAAAGATAACCTGTATCATGATGTTCACTGTAACATTGTTTAAAATAGCAAGGGATTCAGAGCAAGGGATCTCAAACAATAAAAACTTGTTAAGGAAATTATGGCAGTATTTATTCTATGATTACCATAATTATGTCTCTAAGACATTTTTAATGCCCAAAATGCTTCTTATAGTTTTGAGGGAAAACAGCAGGATACAAAATTAATTGTGCATACAATGTGATTATATTTACATTAAAAATCTGGATATAACACCCACGTTCACTGCAGCATTATTCACAATAGCAAAAAGATGGACACAACCTAAATGCCCATCAACAGAGGAATGGAAAAACAAACTGTGGTACATACACACAATGGAATACTATGCAATGATAAAGAACAATGATGAATCTACAAAACATCTCACAACATGGATGAATCTGGAGGGCATTACGCCGAGTGAAATAAGTCAATCAAAAAGGACACAAAAATACTGTATGATATCACTCTTATAAAAACTCATGAAAAGGTTTACACAGAAAGAAACAATCTTTGATGGTTATGAGGGAGGAGAGAGGTGGAGAGAGAAAACGCTAAATAGACAATAGATAAGTGATAACTTTGGTGAAGCGCAAGACAGTACATAATATGGGGGAAGTGAGCACAACCTGACCAAGGCAAAGTCACAGAAGCTTCACAGACACATCCAAACTCCCTGAGGGACCCAGTTACTGGGATGAGGGCTTGGAGGATATCTAGCTCAATTGGCATAACATAGTTTATAAAGAAAATGTTCTACATCCTACTGTGGTAAGTAGCGTCTGGGGTCTTAAAAGCTTGTGAACGGCCATCTAAGATACGTCTACTGGTCCCATCCTGTTTGGAGCAAGAGAGAATGAAGAAAACCAAAGACACAAGAGAAAGATTAGTCCAAATGACTAATGGACCACAACTACCACAGCCTCCACCAGATTGAATCCAGCAAAACTAGATGGTGCCTGGCTACCACCACAGACTGCTCTGACAGGGATAACAGTAGAGGGTCCTGGACAGAGCTGGAGAAAAATGTAGAACAAAATTCTAACTCACAAAAAAACACCAGACTTACTGATCTGACAGAGACTGGAGAAACCCCGAGAGCGTGGCTCCCGAACACCCTTTTAATTCAGTACCGAAGTTACTCCTGAGGTTCACCCTTCAGCCAAAGATTAGAAGGGCCTATAAAACAAACAATGATATGCGTACTTCAACCACGTATACAAGACTAAATGGGAACACCAGCCCAGAGGCAAGGACAAGAAGGCAGGAGGGCACAGGAAAGCTGGACAAATGGAAATGGGGAACCCAAGGTCAAGATGGGGAGACTGTTGACATGTCGTGGGGTTGGCAACCAATGTCACAAAACAATATTGGTATTAATTATTTAATGAGAAACTAATTTGCTTTGTAAACTTTCACCTAAACACAATTTAAAAATCTGGCTATAAACAACTAGAAGAAAAAATATAGAACTGATAATGATTATTGTCCTCTTGATACCCATCCTTATTTCCAGATTTTCCACCACTCTCATGTAATACCTTTATAGTCACATGCACAAAAAAAAATTCTCTTTTTTTTTTAAAAGCTCCTTTGAGAACCTAGGGGATTTAATACATCAGTAAAAGCTTATTTGATGTTTTGGAAAGCAATATGGTAAAAATCATCATGAAACAGAAGGATGCTCATGTTCTCTGACTCAGTATTTATTTTACTTATTTTTACCACAACTTGTTCTAGAAAAGATATAGAGATACATAAACTATGATCAAATGACATAAATTAGAAGTAGGTGAGAAAGATAAAGGAAAAACAAGGACACACAGAGACAGAGTAGAGCCAGGAATGAGGCTAGCAAAACACACCATGGAGTGTGGCACACTTGCTAAAACCGGGCCATAGACATCACTGTGAATTTCTAGAGTAAAACTCAGTTGATTACAGGACTCAAAGTATCCATAAAATACACAGGTCAATAAACCTATTAGTTTGTAGTAAATTTTTCCTCTGTGAATATTCAGAGTCTAACTTAGAAAGGAAAATAAAGTAATAAATATGTTTATGTCTGTTTTCTAATGTCTGTGGTAAACAAAACAATAAAAAAAGAGAAAAGCACACACCCATGCTAACCATCACCTCCTATATTTCACACTCTTTCACTTTCAATACTTTTGGCTTTTCAGCCTGTTGGCACCTAAAGTTCCTTCACAGTCTGTCCATTTCTGTCTTTACTTCCTTCCCTATTCAGCATCAATACCATGACCCATCACTTCAACCCTTTACATATCAATATCCTAAATGCCCCTTCCCTACTGTCCATTCACCCAACTCTGGAAAAATTGTAACTATCACTTCTTTACTAGATCTGGGTATGTAAGCACTGATGGAAGAAACACAAAATCAGGCAAACATACAGATTGACACAATAAATTCAAGATCTACAGTAGGACCTTAACACTGCCAAGCAACCTTTTTATACTTCCTCAGTCAATTCTCTCCTCATTTTCCACATCAGTCATTAAAAATCCTGTGGAAGTTTTGAAAACTTTCAAGCCCCTCTCTAAAACCTCCTCCGAATGCTTAGTAGAAGACTGTCATCTATTTACAGAGAAAACTGCAGCTATAAGCAAAGAACCCCTCAACTTCCTGCCATAAAACTCACAAACTTCCCTTTTTCTTCATGAAACAATGGAAAAAGTGTTCCTCTCTCATCTGAGGACAATCCCTCCACGTCTGCTCAGGATATTATCTCCTTCCACCTTCACAATGGCTTCCATCCCACTCTTCAATCTTCATCCTAAAGTCACCTCTCTAGCAACACTGTCCACCCAACACAAACATTCTCAAACCTCTTCCATCCTAAAACACAAAACAAAAAAAGCCCTCCTTCAAACCCACATCCCCTATCTACACACTGCTTTCTCTATTCTTGCCTTCATTGCCAAACTACCAACACTCACGATGTTTTCTCTTTCTCACCTCCCACTCACCCTAACCTACAGCCAACTGGGTTCTGCACTCCTACAACAATGAAACTGCTCTCACTATAGTCATCAATAACCTCTTTGTCATTAAATCTAACATTCATTTTGTAATCCTTATATATAACTTGACCTCTTAGCAACACCAGGACTGCTGAGCACCGAGGCATTTGAAAAGAAGAACTAGTCAGGGCAGAAGACTTGGTGATGACTGACCAGTGATGGGATAAGACAAGAGGAGGCTGGCCTCTAGAGAGAGCTAGAGGCTCCTCTCTGTTTCTCTAATCTCCAGTCTGTTTCCACATCATCAGCAGATTCAAGAGCCAGGTAGGTCATGGTACTAGACTACAGTGCTGGAGGTGGGAGCCATCCCACTCTTGGAAATCATGTCCTTTGGAAGTATAGCACAATTATTAAGCGCATGAACTCTGGAATCGGACAGACCTGAACTCAAGTCTTAGCTCCACATATTAGTTGTATGTCTTTGAGCAATGTTCTTAATTTCTCTGTCCTTTAGTTTCCTCATTTTAAAAATAAGAACAGCAACAGTATCTACTTCATTGAGTGTGAGGATTAACTGATAATATATTTAAAACACTTAGCACAAAGTAAACAACAGCTCATCCATACAACAGAACACTATTGCAGTCATACAAATGATGGCGTAAAGTGTGCTTACTGGCACAGAAAGATTTTGTAATATTAAGTGAATTGGAAAAATGCAAAATATCTATTTTTTATAAATGGATAGAAAATATAGTTCAGAAAGCTATCAATGATTATTTCTGGCTAGTGGGCATATAGATGTTCTTTTGGTTTATTCTTTTAGTTTGTGTTTTCTTTTTCCAACAATGAACAACGTATTACTTGTATAAAATAAAAATGAAAGGGTTTCTACTGAAAAAAAATATAGCACAAGGTAAGTGCTCAGTAGTTACTAGCTATTATGATGATGGAGCTCTGGTGGTGCAGTGGTTAAGAGCTTGGCTGCTAACCAAAAGGTCGGTGGTTCAAATCCACCAGCCACTTCTCGGAAACGCTTTGGGGCAGTTCTACTCTGTCCTACAGGATTACTATGAGTCAGAATCAACTTGATGGCAATGGGTTTGGTTTGGTTTTTTTATTATGATGATGCTAATTTCTAGCAGCTTGGAGGAAAAACAGGTAGAAGCTGCCTACCCTGAGAAGACCCAGGCTGGCTGTCCACCACTGGAGGGATCAGATAGAGATGGCTTAGATTTGGAGGGAGCATGCATTGACTCTCAACTCTAGGCTCGTTTTGGCTCAGGCAAAAGAAGCCCTGCACTTTGTCTGGCTTTGGTCATCAGGGACCTGCATTAGGACTGGGAGTCAAAGCCTCAAAGAAATAAAGCCAGCATTTGTACAACCTTGTCTTCTGAGCACTACCTTTTCTTGAGGGCCTCAGCAGGAGACGTAGAGATCTCAGGACAGGATCAGGTGTTCAGAATCCTGTGTTCCTGTCTGTCCTCTCTCTCTCTCATTCCCACACACCCCTAAATATCCTTTAACACAACTTGCAGACAGAAGGCTCCAAATGCATTCACCAAGACTTTAAACCCAGTGTCACTATTAGAAATAAGGACTCTAGGTTTGGATCAGAAGCAGAAGAGACCGTGAAAAGTAAAACTCAGTTCTGCACAGGTTAATCTTGAGGTGTTGGCATCTTAGTCGAGTGACTAGGTGGGATTGGAACTTGGGAAAAGTTACCTAAGGCATTTTCTGACTTACAGAAAAATCAAGCTCTCTCAGGTGAAGGGATAGACATAAGAACACAGAGGAGAAAGGTTAAGGGAGGAAAGCGAAGAGGCAGAGGACAGAGTGGAGCATCGCAGCATATGCATCAGCCTGTGAGTCAGTTAACAGAGGTCCTGCAGTATACACATCTTGGGGGGTAAACTGCAGGGCAGAGGAATCAAGTAGGGGTGGAAAAATTTCAAGGTAGCAAGTGTTGCTGTGCCAGCAAGGCAGTCACCTTGCCATTCAGCTGCTTACAGCTCAAATTCAAGGAAAACAGGTTTTACATTTCACTGACCGCACGGTGAAAAACAAGTCGACCCTAGGAAAAATAAATAATAAATGGACATAAATTATGGAAATATGTGTATCAACCTAGGACCGCTGAGGAGATAATATACACCTAAGTGCCTAGCTCAATGCCCAGAGTTGGCAGTTCAAACCTACTCCGGGTGCTGTGAAAGAAAAGCCTGGCAATCAGCTTCTGTAAAGACTACAGCCAAGAAAACTCTATGGAGCAGCTCTATTCGGTAACACTTTAGGTCACCATGAGTCAGAACTAACTCAACAACAACTGCTTTTTGTTTGTTTACTGGCGGTGGTAATGGGGGAAGACACGTGCATATGAGTGTGTGCACATAGGCACAGACAAATTTTCAGATGTGAACCAGGTGGAGAAAGGATAAGGCAGTAGTATTAAAAAACTGGAAAAGGCTTCAATGTCCATACAGAAAAGTTACTGAATAAATAATAACATAAATAATTATTTATCATAGCATAAATAATTAGGTAGAAGACTGAAAGAGTAAGCTAGATATAGTCAAGCAAACATAGAAACGTCATCTAAAACATACTATGAAGTGGAAGCAAAAGTCAGAAATCAATACTGCACTGAAATGTGAATTATGTATATTTTAACTATGTATGTGTGTACACATGCAAAGAAAAAGGGTTGGAAGGACACACACTGAATTTTAGCAATGGTTGCTTTTGGCCAGAACAGTATAAGCGAGAAGGGTTAAGGAAGACTCAAGCTTTTCTACTCTGTATTTGTTCTTTAGTATTGTTTCTTTAATTTTTACAATAATATATTTATATTACTTGTATAGTTTTTAAAACGTAATACTTTCATCCAATAAAGGACAAAGAAAATTTGGATGCATTTCATTCTCTGCTTTTCTTCCCAAAGAATTTAAACAGGTTCAGAATCTACTAAACTTTCAAAATGTAGGATTTTTTTCTACAGTGAAAAAGCTAAAAGGCACAGAAAAAGAAGAGGGATATGTTCATCAGAGCTTCTCTAACATCATCAACAAAGGCACCTTCATCTATTAAAATTTCTAAAAATATCTTTTATTCCTTCTTTATTATGTGGTATGTGGTTGGGCCACCACTCATCTGTCAGTTTGTCATACTGTGGTGGCTTGTGTGTTGCTGTGATGCTGGAAGCTATGCCACTTGTATTTCAAATACCAGTAGGGTCACCCATGGTAGACAGGTTTCAGCGGAGCTTCCAGACTAAGACAGACTAGGAAGAAGGACCTGGTTATCTACTTCTAAAAAAAAATTGGTCAGTGAAAACTTCAAGAATATCAACAGAACACTGCATGGTATAGTGCCAGAAAATGAGCTCCTCGGGCTGTAAGGCACTCAAAATACACCACAGAAAGAGTTGCCTCCTCAGAGTAGAGTTGATCTTAATGATGTGGACGGAGAAAAGCTTTCAGGAGCTTCATCTACTGATGTGGCACAACTCAAAATGAGAAGAAATAGCTACAAATATCCATTACTAATCAGAACATAGAATGTATGAAGCACGAATCTAGGAAAATTGGAGGTCATCATAAATGAAATGGAACATATAAACATCGATATCCTAAGAAATTAGTGAGCTGAAATGGACTGGTATTGGCCATTCTGAAATGGACAATCATATGGTCTACTATGCTGGGAATGACAAATTGAAGAGGAATGGCATCGCATTCATTATCAAAGAGAACATTTCAAGATCTATCCTGAAGTACAATGCTGTAAGTGATAGGATAATATCCATATGCCTATAAGGAAGGCCAGTTAATAGGACTATTACTCAGATTTATGCACAAACCACTAAGGCCAAAGATAAGAAATTGGTCAAACATACAATCAAGATGCATTGGTAATTACTGGGTACTGGAATATGAAAGTTGGATACAAAGAAGAACAATCAGTAGTTGGAAAATATGGCCTTGGTGACAGAAACAACGCCAGAGATCACATGATAGAATTTTGCAAGACCAATCACTTATTCATTGCAAATACCTTTTTCAACAACATAAACGGCGACTATGCACGTGGTCTTCACCAGATGGAATACACAGGAATGAAACTGACTACATCTGTGAAAAGAAATGATGGAAAAGCCCAATATCATGAGTCAGAGCAAGGCCAGGTGCGGACTGCAGAAAAGACCATCAGTTGCTCATATGCAAGTTCAAGTTGAAGCTGAAGAAAATTACAAGTCCACAAGAGCCAAAGAATGATCTTGAATGTATCACACCCGAATTTAGAGGCCATCTCAAGAATAGATTTGATACACTGAACACTAATGACCAAAGACCAGAAAAGTTGTGGGAAGACATCAAGGACATCATACGTGAAGAAAACAAAAGGTCATTAAAAAGACAGGAAAGAAAGAAAAGACCAAAATGGATGTCAGAAGAGACTCTGAAACTTGCTCTTAAATGTCGAGGAGCTAAAGCAAAAGGAAGAAATGATCACGTAAAAGAGGTGAATGAAAGATTTCAAAGGGCACCTCGAGGAGAGAAAGTAAAGTATTATAACAAAATGTGCAAAGACCTGGAGTTAGAAAACCAAAAGGGAAGAACACACTTGGCACTTCTCAAGCTGAAAGAACTGAAGAAAAAATTCAAGCCTCAAGTTGCAATTCTGAGGGATTCTATGGGCAAAATATTGAATGATGCAGGAAGCATCAAAAGAAGATGGAAGGAATACACAGAGTCACTGCACCAAAAAGAACTGGTGGACATTCAACCATTTCAGGAGGTAGCATGTGATCAAGAACCGATGGTACTGAAGGCAGAAGTCCAAGATGTACTGAAGGCATTGACGAAAAAAACAAGGCTCCAGGAACTGAAAGAATATTAATTGAGACATTTCAACAAACGGATGCAATGCTGGAAGCATTCACTTATCTATGCGAAGAAATCTGGACAACAGCTAAACCTGGCCAACATACTGGAAGAGATCCATATTTGTGCCCGTTCCAAAGAAAGGTGATCCAATAGAATGGAGAAATTATCAAACAATATCAATATCATACACAAGTAAAATTTTGCTGAAGATCATTCAAAAACGATTGCAGCAAAATGTCAACAGGGAACTACCAAAAATTCAAGCCGGATTCAGAAGAGGATGTGGAATGAGGAATATCACTGCTGATGTTAGATGGATCTTGGCTGAAAGCAGAAAATACCAGAAAGAGTTTGTATTTTATTGACTATGCAGAAGCACTGACTGTATGGATCATAACAAATTATGGATAACATTGTGAAGAATGGGAATTCCAGAACACTTGATTGTGCTCATGAGGAACCTCTACATAGACCAAGAGGCAGTAGTTTGAACATAACAAGGGGATACTGCACGGTTTAAAGTTAGGAAAGGTGTGTGTCAGGGTTGTATCCCTTCATACGTATTCAATCTGTATGCTAAACAAATAATACGAGAAGCTGGACTATATAAAGAAGAACATGGCATCTGGATTGGAGAAAGACTCATTAACAACCTGCGATATGCAGATGACATAACCTTGCTTGCTGAAAGTGAAGAAGACTTGAAACACTTACTGATGAAGATCAAAGACTACAGCCTTCAGTATGGATTACACCTCAACATAAAGGAAACAAAAATCGTCACAACTGGACCAATAAGCAACATCATGATAAATGGAGAAAACATAGAAGTTGTCAAGAATTTCATTTTACTTGGATCCATAATCAACACCCACGGAAGCAGCAGTCAAGAAATCAAAAACGTATTGCATTGGGCCAATCTGCTGCAAAAGACTTCTTTACAGTATTGAAAAGCAAGATGTCACTTTGAGGACTAAGCCACGGTATTTTCAGTTACCTCATATGCACACGAAGCTGGACAATGAATAAGGAAGACCAAGGAAGACTCAAGAAGAATTGATGCCAGTGAATTATGGTGTTGGTGAAGAATATTGAATATACCTTGGAGTGCCAGAAGAACGAACAAATCTGTCTTGGAAGAAGTACAACCAGAATGCTCCCTAGAAGCAAGGATGGTTGAGACTTCGTCTTACGTACTTTGGACATGTTATCAGGAGGGACCAGTCCCTGGAGAAGGACATCATGCTTGGTAAAGGGTCAGCAAAAAAGAGGAAGACTCTTAGCGAGATGGATTTACACAGTGGCTGCAACAACGGGCTCAAGCATAACAACGATTGTGAGTATGGCACAGGACCAGGCAGTGTTTCATTCTGTTGTACACAGGGTCACTATGAGTTGGAACCGACTCGATGACACCTACCAACAATGTGGCTGGGGAGAAGTAACAAGAAATAGGATGGTTTCCTGGTTAAAATTCTTTACTCAAAAATGTAAAGTGACAATGTGGATTTTCTCCCTAATAATGCAGATATTCTATCTTTAGATCAATGATTTTCAATTGGGTGTGATATTTGTCCCCCTAGGAATATCTGTAAATATTTGGAGACATTTTTGGTTTTCATAACTAGTGGAGGGGATGCTACTGGCATCTACTGGGTAGAGGCAGGGATACTGCTAAACATCCTACAACAAATCAGCCTCCGAAAAAAAGAATTATTCAGTCCAAAATATCAAAACACTGTCAAGGTTGAGAAACTCTGCTCTAGATCTAAAACACTAGCATTATTTTAAATACTCAAAAATTATTTTCAAAAGTAAAAAACAATGATATATTTATTAGATTTAAATGATTCTTTTATAAGTAGAATTATGTAAAGAGTATAAGTTTAAACATACAGGTTTTACAGTCCTACAAATTCAAGTTAGAATCCTGACTGCCAACTTTGTGACCTTAAACAAGTTAAATTTTCTGCTTCAGATTCCTCATCGGCAAAATTGTGACTAAAACATATACCTCTTAGGATTACTGTCAAAATTAATCAGTTAAACCCCAGCGCCCTGTCCACTACCTGCCTAACACACAGCAGAAAATCAATATTAGTCTCCATCCTTCTCCTGTTATTTCTCCCCCTGCCATCAACCCCTATTAGGCCAAATTATAATCATGGTCTCATCACAGAGTTTTCATTGATACGATTCATAAATTTGAAGAGTAATGTGATACGTAACATATTAAACAGTATCATGATAGAAAATAAGTAAAAGTATAGGGATTAAACGTTTATTTGAAAAGACTTTAGTCACACTCATTTTAAGATAAGCTAGTATAATAACTTTAAACACATCCATTTGATCAAAAAGCTACATCCACAATCTTTAATCACCTTAAAAACCAAAATAAAGGTTAACAAAGTTATAAAAAGGGAGGAACAAAGCAAAGGCAGGAATAATGGATGTAAGACTCTAATTCTCCAAGACCATTTATCCTGGGCAGAGGATAATGAAGGGACCTACTTTGGTGGTAATCCTATATGTGATGTAGGTCTCCATCGTACACACATGCTTCTTGGGATCATCAACTGTGACAAAGAGATCTCTGGTCTCACCATCAATGTCATCATCAAGCTGAAGTCTGTTAAGAAGGGAAGATGAAGAAGCTGGACTTGAAGTGCCTGCTGGAGTACCACCATTGGGCAAAATGAGATCCTAAAAGAAGAAAAAAATTATCTTAAAAATTAAATGAAAACACACATCTGGAGAACATCAGCAAATGCAGCTAGTTTAGCCAAACCAAGCAGCACTCTTGAATACATAAATGAACCAAGTAGCATTCTGGAATACGTAAGTGACTTTCAAAAATTCTAAGCTTCTCCTTACTCTACGTTCCTTGAGTGAATGTGTCTTTTATGATCAGTAAAAACTATCACAGTGCTCTATAGCAAATTCACACCAATTCATCTTCCAGCAAGCACTGGAGGAACCAATACAAGCAAACCAGTAAAATATACACTAAGTGAAGCTAAAGAGAACCAAAAACACAGTTTCTTCAATAAATAAATTGCAAGAAAAAAAAAGAGACAGCAATAGGAGGAGCACCGATAGATGAAAAGAAACTTAAGGGACATATTAACAATTTGCAATGACGTAACCTTATTTAAATGCTGATTAAAACAAAAGGTAAAATAAAAAAATTGTGTGATATTCAGGGAAATGTGAATATCGTTCTGTGATATGATGATACTAATCATTAGCTGTAATAATAGAAGTATGATTTTACAAAAGTCTTCATCTTTTAGAAATATTTAAGAAAGTATAGATGAACTGATATGATGTCTGGGATTTGCTTCAAAATAATGCAGTATGGATAGTGTAGGAAGGGATATAAATGATACAAGATGCCCACGAGTGACAACTGTTGAAGATGGTACTTACAGTTATCTATTCTTCTGCATATGTTCTAAATTTGCCATTATAAAAAGGGTTTTAAAAAAGAAAAAAGTGGAAGGGCAGATGCCAGGAAAGAAGGAAAGGGAAGATGAAAAATTATAGACCTTTACCTTTAGGGGATAGTAGGAAGACACCTAAATAAATTATACCCATGCGATATCCCAGAAGGGCTGCAAAATTTAAAAGACCCCGTCTTTAGTTACCTTTTTTGATTTTCAGATTTGACAACAGAACAGAGCCCTGACTAGCTATAAAAGGCCTCTGAATGTCACTTTGGAATCTTTAGGACATAAAGACTAGGAGATATGGCAAGAAAGTGACAGGATACCATAAAAAAGGCCTTGGTCAGGAATGCAGGAAAATATTCTTGAACTCTAGGTCCTCAGACAACAGGTTGGGGATGGAGAGGTGCTTTCCCCTGAATTCTCTCTTCTTGTAGCCATCCAGGTTGGATATAACGTAACTGCTAGTCAAGAGAACATACAGGAAGTGGGAAGTCTATCTAGCAGTCATATTCACAAGCACCAGTTGATCATGGAACAGCTAGAAAAGGGCTGGGACAGGCAGAGGGAAGCATGATGTGGAGTCAAGAGTAATGTCATGCAAATTGGTGGGTGACGGCCAAGTACACAAAAAAGGTACCTTCCTTTGCCTTCCATCTCCACTGACCATAGATAATTTAATCACATACTTATGCCAAGTCAAAAAATATACATATTTATAATTACTGGAAGGGTACCATTTTCACAGAAGGTACTCATGGGAGCAGATGCCTCCTCCCCTCCACTTCTTCTCAGCTATGTTTCTAACTACATGGCAGATCCATGAGCTCATTAGCTGAGAAGTCAGACCCTTCGGCAGCTATTCCTGGTGTGGACATGACTGCAGAACCTGCTACAGCAGAATCTGGCCAATCTGACTGCTTTCTCAACATGCGGTCCCCAGGACACGTGCTGCCAAAACCCCAGTGTCTGGGGATCTGGGAGGGGATATCATCTTCTCTGCAACTGAGATAACCATCACATCTTCATCGTTTCAGTAAATATACAAACACTGACCTCACTGAACCTCAGAACAGCTCTAACAGTGGCTAAACATTGCACAAAATAAATAATTCAAAGTCTTTAAGTCAGATAAACCACCATCAGCTCAGATTGGGGCTTTCCACAATGGCCTGGACTGATCTTAGCAGCCATGTTTTTCATCATTCCTCATGTACACCCTTGGCACCAGTTCCCAGAACCCACCATGCTGTTTCATATTTCATACCCCTCATCTTTGCTTGGAAAGCCCTCCTCCTTTTTTTTTTTTTTTAAACATAGAGGTCTCCAAACAACTTGCTCAGATCTTCCCCCTTTTGGAAGCCTTCCTTGACCCCACCCCTGGCAGAATTAGTCACTTCTTTCTCTATACTTTGAAAACACTGAAGCAATTACGACAACTCCAATAATTTATTTACACGTCTAACTTATCCATGAACATCGTGAGCCCCCAGTGACTGGAACTGGGTCTTGTTCATCTGTGTGTGTGCATGTGTTGTGGGAGTGGGTGTAATTATCTGTCCCCAGGTCTAGGAATGACTCCAAGCCAACTCCTCTAACCTCTGCTCTAGAGACTTCAGTCAATAACTTTCTAGGAACAGCTTACACAGAGATCTGAAATGTCTTAGCCAGACAGTTTGAAGTTAAGTAGTTCTCAAATCAGTTACTGGGGTTGGAGGAGGGGAAGAGTCTGTCAATCTTGTTGCATAATCCAGACTCTTTCTTGTAGACTACACAGCTAGGGAAAAACCCACACCCCTTATTCTGGGGTGTTCCATGGAATATTATCGAGCATAAGGGTTTAGCCTACGAACTATAAATGCCTGTCATTTTGTAAGCTATCCCCTCAGTTTCCCATGGCATGACTGGGCACGATGCTTCTGTGTTCTTATTCCACTGTACCTCATGACAACCTTGTGAAGCTATCAGGCCAGATATTATCTCTACAGTTGAGGAAGCAGACTTGACAAGGTTAAGTAACTCACCAATGTATTGAAGCTAATAATTGCTGTGCCAGGGGTTTATGGTTCCTAATTCAGGGTTTCTTAACAAGCTGAATGCCCTTTGTGTGTTTTTTTCCAGCCCAGTACTGCCCCCTCATCTCCATTCTCTGGCCATAAATCCTTTGTGGTAAACAAGAAGATTCTGCTTTCTAAGTCAGCCAGGGAAAGCTAACCTTTACCCTTAGGGTCTTAAAATACAAGTTACTCCACAAATGACTCCCCTCAAGATACAGTCCCCATGAGAAACAAACATGAAGGGAAGACTATGAAAACCTTAGGGGGAATGGGCAGGAGGTCAGCGGATCTGAATGGCCCAGGCTCCTCTGCCCATTAGAGTCTTCCAGCAACCAGGTCTGCTATGCTAAGGGCTCTGAGCTCTAGAGCAGGGATTAGGTGGTAGCAGCACCTTTATGAGCAACATGAATTAGAAATGCTAGAAGCCTAGGAATCCCTTGCCTTGACACAAATGCCTCCTGTTTTATTTTTACTAGCCTGTAGTCAGCTCTATGAGTTGGAATCAACTCAACGGCAATGGGTTGGTTTGGTTAGTCAGTTCTCCATACTGCAGCCAGAATGCTCTTCTAAAAATGTAAATCACATGTCACTCCCATCACATTCAGAGTAAAATCCCAACTCCCTACCATAATCTCCAAAGCCCAACACAATCTGGCCCTTATCGCTCTCTATGATCTGATCACTGGCATTCTCCCCCTATTCAACCTACTCTAGCTACAATCTGGTCTTCTGTCTGGCCCCTAAACTGGTCAGGCTCAAACTGATCAGGCTCATTCCGACCTCAAGGCCTTTGGATTTGCTGTTCCCTCTACCTGCAACACTGCCCACCCCCGCCCCGATTCCTATGTGGCTGGCTCCTCTCTCCAAATAGGTTTCTGCTGAAATGACACGTACTCAGAGAGGCCTTCTCAGCCCATAAAATCTGAAAATATCCATGCCCTCTCCATCACTCTCTAGCCTCTTCCCTGCGTTTATTTTCTTCATGGGACTTATTACTACCTGAAAATTTATTATATATATTGGTTGACTGATTGCTGTCTGATTCCCCCCAACTGTATATTCCGTAAGAGATCTTATCTTGTTCACTGCTCTGTCCCCTGTCGTATAGTAGGCACTCAGTAAGTACTTCATGAATGTATGAATGAGTTTTAGAAATGACCCAAGCCAATCCCTTAACAGAGTCTTACCAACTGAAGGCACTCAAAAAGTGTCTGCTGAATGACAACGGAACTGAGGCTGACTGAGCCAGACTGCCCAGTTTTGAACCATTTACATAGCAGTACGATTTCAGCAAGTTTCTTTACCTCTGTATGCCCTAGTTTCCTCATTTATAAAATGGGTGTAAAGGGATTAAATTATTTAACATATGGAAGCACTTGGAACAGCACCTGGAACACAGTAGATGCTATATCACTATGAACACATGCTCAGAAATAAAAAATGAAGTTGACTTGACTACAAATATTCTTGCATCATCTTATAGATTGTGGGGTTGGGTTCACAGTAGACAATAAATGCTGTTGCAAACAAAAATTGTTTTGACAGTCATAGTTTGTGCTTCACATACATCTTCCTTAATGACTTTAGTGCAGTAAAAGACATCCCCGGTAGCCCTCCTGAGAGTTAAAACTGGACAGGTGATAAATAAATGACAACAACTCTCCACTGTTCCAAAATATCAATTCTCAACATTTAGGTTTCAGTTATAAGAGAATTTCTTCTTCTTTCTCCCCCTTGCCTTTTTATTTTTTAACCTAGGAAGAGAGATACAAAGCTGGACTGTTTCAGAAACCCCTCTGATTCAAAGAATTTCAGTGTTAAGATCCACGATTTTGGCCAACCAGTCACAAGACAGTTATTAAATTAACATAAATTACCAGCAAACTTCCATATTGAACATATGGTTTATGAAAAGAAACCATGTGGATTTAATAAAAACAACTCATACTAAAATAATCTAATTTCTTTTTTTGATACTATTAGGGGAATGTAGGCAACGTGATTCTCCAGTTTCAGAAGAGTATGACAAAGCTTGAGAGCCAGCAGTCATGGGGGGAAGGAGGACTCTTTAAATGCTCAGATTGTACCTGGCTTGCCCTTATTTACCTCCTTGGTGCCAGGCACCCAGGAGATGCTTGGTGAGTGAATATGTCCCACACAAACTGAACTGAATACTCTCGACTGTTGATTTTGTTGTAAAGTTAAATTTAAGCCCACTTTAGAGAATAAGTTCAAAGGGAAAATCAGAAAAATGTTCTACTTCAAAGATATTCATAAACTGTACTGGTGCTTGATATACTCAATCTGAGGCAAAAAAAAAAAAAGCTGTTTATAGAACACAGAGGGAAACCTGGAAAAACCCCAAAGGCTCAATAAGCAGAAAATGATCATGTTCACATTAATAAGATAGAATGTTACAAATTTATTTAAAAATTACAAATATAAACTTCTAGATAACCTCAGTGAAGTAAGCATAAGCTTTTGTTTTCTCCTTTCCACTCCCCAGATATTAACTTAAAACAACCTAGAAAATGGGGGGTGAAAATGGTGAAAGAAAAAAAGGGGGGTGGGGGTGGTGGAAACACTGACTGGAGTTGTGTCCAAATGGGAAACTAGGAAATGGTGCCATCCAAATGCCAAAAATTTCAAAGATTTTCTACTAGATGTAAGGTGGGACACAACTGAAAAAATAATTAAGAGGCATCTTTAACCCATGTTCCTGGGGTTACCTAAGGCTACTTAAGAGGTAGAAAACGTCTTGAACACCCCCTCACATATACTCTAATTTGGACATGCAATTGGCAGGAGGTGGGGAAGTGCTGACCTTGGAGCAAAGAAAGACCACTGGGGTCTCTTGCTGCTGTGTGTGAGGGCACAGGCGGGTACACCGAGAGGAACAGCAGCAGAGGTCACCCTGAGCTGCATGCCTTTTCGCTTACTGAGGAGTAGCAATTCAGGAAACAGGTCAGAGGAACATGAAGGCACCTGGCTCTGCTGTCCTGGGTGGGTCTGCCAAGCACAAAGCAGGCAGGACAGTAAGTTCTTAAGGGCAGGGATCTCTCCAGACAGGAGAGCAGCTAAAACAAGAAGAAAGCCAGGCTACACTGTGTTCAAGTACAAACAGGAACCCGGCCAAGCTTCTCTAACAGGGCTGCCCAGGGCCCTGGCCTTCTTCTTTCCCACTACCTTCCCCTCTCCCAATAGATCACCCAACTGGTAACAACCTAAGATCCAAAGAAACAATTCTAACAACATCAAGTAGAACCTGAGAGAATCCAAGAATTCACTTGTTCTGACAGAAGGCAAATAACAGGCCTTCATTACCTCATCATTCAGACGGGAGAAAACTGAAAAATATATTCCACTTGTAGGAGCCCTGGTGGCACAGTGGCTAAGCACTCGACCGCTAATTGAAAGGTTAGTGGTTCGAACCCCCAGACGCTTCACAGGAAAAAAATGTGGCAGTCTGCTTCTGTAAAGATTACAGCCTTGGAAACCCTATGGGACAGTTCTACTCTGACCTACAGGGTCACTATGAGTTGGAATCAACTCAACAGCCATGGGTTGGGTTTGGTTTTGGTACTACCTCATCATTCAGATGCAAGAAAATGAAAAATATATCCAGCCTATATTAACTCATCATTCGGACTCAAGAAAATAGAAACAAAAAAAAATTTAAAAAATAAATCTGAACTGACAAAGTATTTACTAATAACGTTCAATGAAAAAAGAACCCAGATCACATGTTAGATTGTATTATTATTCACAATTATTAACTCCAATTCTGTCTTAGTTATCTAATACTGCTATAACAAAGATACAACAAGTAGGTGGCTTTAAAGAACAGAAACTTATTTTTTCACAGTTTAGGAGGCTAGAAGTCTGAATTCAGGGCACTGGCTCTAGAGGAAGGCTCTCTTTGTCCACTCTAGGGGAAGATCCTTGTCTCTTTTCAGCTTCTATTCCTTGACTCCTTGGTGGTCTTCATATGGAGAGGCATCTATCTCCCCCACTTCTGCTTGCTTAATCTGCTCTTTTGTATCTCAGAAGAGATTGATTTAAGACACACCCTACACTAAAACTGCCTCATTAACATAACAAAGAAAATCCTATTCCCAAATGGGATTATAACTACAGGTATAGTAGGATTTACAACACATATTTTTGGGGGGACACAATTCAATCCATACCACCTTCTTTAAGAGGATTATACATTGTTTCTATTGCCAAGTGGCTAACACTACTTTCACAGGAGGACAATACATCCGCAACCCCCTGACTTTGGGCTTGGTCATGTGACTTGCTCTGGCCAATGACACATAAGTGAATGCAACATACACGAGATCAGGGCAGAAGCTTTAAGAACCACTGCATTTTTCTCTTGCTCTCTCTCCTTCTACCTTAAGACTCAGACTCAGAGCCCCTGACACATAATGTAAGCTAGAAATTAATATTTGTTGTAAACCTTTTAATTTTTGGAGTTATTACTGCAGCAAAGCAGACTAGTACATACAATTATAAAAATGTCATAATTAAAAAAATCTAAATAGGAAACAGTGATATGTACAGTATGGAGTTTTAAAATATAGGGATGATTTTAGTTATCTAGTGCGGCTATAACAGAAATACAAGTGGAAGGCTTTAACAAAGAAAAACTTATTCTCTCACAGTCTAGTAGGTTAAAAGTACAAATTCAGGGCACCAGCTCCAGGGGAAGGCTTTCTCTCTCTGTTGCCTCCGGAGGAAGATCCCTGTCATCAGTCTTCCCCTGGTCTAGGAGCTTCTCAGCACAGGAACCTCAGGTTCAAAGGACCCACTCTGCTCCCAGTGTTGCTTTCTTGGTGGTATGAGGTCTCCATGTCTCTCTGCTCACTTCTCTCTTTTATGTCTCAAAAGAGATTGGCTTAAGACACGATTTAATCTCGTAGACTAAGTCTTGCCTCATTAACATAACTGCCACTAATCCCATCTCATTAACATCATAGAGGATTTACAACCCATTGGAAAATCACATCAGGTGAAAAAATGGTGGACAATCACATACCACTGGGAATCACGGCCTAGCCCAGTTGACAGATATTTTTAGGGGACACAGTTCAATCCATGACACTCTATCCTTTGGCCCCCCCAAAATTCATGTCCTTGCCACATGTAAAACATATTCATCCTATCATATCATAGGAAAAGTCTTAATTCAACTCCAAGTCCAAAATCCAAAAATTCCTCTTTGTCTGTGAAATCTAAAATACAAATTATCTGCTTCCAAAACACAACGGTGGAACAGGCACAAGCTAGATATTTCCACTACAAACGGGAGAAATTGGAGGGAAAGAAGGTATAACAGGGACCAAGCGAGTCAACAGAACACATTATATTAGCTCTCAAGGCTTGAAAATAATCCTCTGTTCTCTGAGACCATTCACACAATAGCCATGCCCCCCAGACTCTAGGTATTGGCCACATTCTCCGTATTCTGGATGGAGGCCCCTTGGCCCTGGGCTTCAGCTCTGCCTTCCAGGTCCACTGGAACGGCAACTCTGCTCCCTCGGCTTTAGGCGCACCATTCTCCTAGTCCATCTGAGTGGCGACTCCACCCTTGGAAACACCAAAGGCCATGGCTCCATGCTTTGAGGCTCCAGAGGTCATGCCCATACCTTTTGAGACTGAGGCAGCTCTGCTTCCTGTGTTCCTTATCTCTTCAGCTTCTGCCTCCTGGTTCCTTAGCCTCTTGGCCCTTGGGCCTCGCCGCCCACATCTGCCTTGCTGGGGAAAGCGTTCCAAAGCTCTGTAGCTCCAAAGGTAAGTGCCTGGAGGCACCCCTACTCTGCCAGTAAACTTCGGCCAGAAGGCACTCAGTTCTCTTGCTCTGTGGGTCAGCAAGCACAGCTCCACCAATAAGTGCCCGTAGCTACCCCACTCCGCCAGGAAGCCTCCTTGCGCAAAAGCACTCAGCTCTCTCACTCTACAGATCTGCTCCAGCGCTGTCTCACACTGATCTCCTGGTTCTGCTGCTGCCGTTTCTCTGATGCTGCCACTTCTCTGCCACTGCCAGTTCTCTGCTGCTTCTTGCAGTCTATGCTGTCTCCAGTGTAACAGCTCTCCTCATACCCTTCTGAGTCCTCTATCCATTCACAGTTTCAAGACTTCTTCCACATTTTAGGTATCTGTTAGAGTAGCACCCCACTCCCGGTACCAAATTCTGTCTCAGTTATGTAGTGCTGCTATAAGAGAAATACCACAAGTGGATGGCTTTAACAAAGAAAAATTTATTCTCTCACAGTCTAGTAGGCTAAAAGTCCAAATTCAGGGCACCAGCTCCAGGGGAAGGCTTTCTCTCTCCGTTGGCTCTGGTGGAAGATCCTTGCCATCAGTCTTCCCCTGGACTAGAAGATTCTCAGCACAGGAACCTTGGGTCCAAAGGACACACTCTGCTCCCAGTGTTGCTTTCTTGGTGGTATGAGGTCCCCATCTCTCTCTGCTCACTTCTCTCTTTTACGTCTCAGAAGAGATTGGCTTAAGACATCTAATCTTGTAGATTAAGCCCTGTCTCATTAACGTAACTGCCACTAATCCCATCTCATTAACATCTAGAGATAGGATTTATAACAAACAGGATGACAAAATGGTGGACAATCACATAATACTGGGAATCATGGCCTAGCCAAGTTGACAGATAATTTTGGGGGACACAATTTAATCCATGACAGGGATTTATCTTTTTTTTTCCCCCCTGTGGAATTATTCAAATAAATCTTAACTATTATGTCCCAAATTCTGGGACCCTACTTGCTTATTAATTACTAGGAATTTCAGTCTCCTCTTACTCCCTCATCCCAGAATCCCCATCTCAAATAGTCTCCAAAACCCCCAAGGTTGCTTGCACAAATACCTCCAAGTCTCTTTGCTTATCGTTCTGTGATTTCTAGATTAGCATCTTTCTCGAGCAGTGCTACATTTTCCTACTTTAGATTATTACTCATTTATTATGAGTTAAAAACTCTTCTTTAGACACAGGTTAAAACCATCTGTTTCAAATTTTTATTTGTAGGTTAATAAAGTTGTCTAGAAATTAAAAATGTTTCCCCAGCTTTTCTGTTAGAAAATTTCCCTTCAAGTAAAACCCATCCATTGGCCTGATGCAAAAGAACACCTTCTAAGAAGACTGCAGATGAAGTCTAAATGAAGAGCCCGAGTTCACATTCTTTGGCAAAGTTTCCAATGTCTGGTATTAGCCTTTTCTAAGAATCTCCAGACTAGCAATCACTTCTTCAGACATTCTTATGATTCTTGGGAACAAAGATTTTTCTCAACTCTCAGCTGAATTTAAACGTGATTCCTTTTCCTTCCTTCTAAGGATGATCCATTATTTCAAGCATATACTGAACACCTAATACATGTCAGCCAAAGTGTCTGAATGTCTATTTCGGTTACTAAACAAAATAGAATATGACACCTGTGTTTAAATAACTTTAACTGGTGATATGAACACAAAAATCTCTAACTATGATGCAATGCACTATGGCTTATCAAAGAGCTCCAAGCAAAATGAAGGAGGAGAGCAAAGAATGCCGGAGCAACTTGAGAATGAGTAAGAATTTACCAAATCGAAAAACAAGGCTGGGGAGAGCTCACCTTGGACATTCCAGGTTGAGAAATCGCTGCCACTGAAGAAGGAGAGGTATTCCCAAAAGCTTGTCCCTAACTGAATGATAACTAAGACCAACCACACAAAGGTTTTGCCTCTGATGCTGATCAAGTATGTACATGCCATCCAGAGGACTCAATAGCCCAAGCAGATAGCTTTTTAAAAAGAAAAATTAAAACTTTCCCAAAAGGCACAGGTCCACAGAGAACGTGACTCTACCTAAAAATCTGCTCTCTTTTCTGACCACCTTGACACTGTCCTCAGGATCCTGCCAACTAACAATCCATAAAGCTAAGCAAGGCCTTCCTCCACTGATAAATCTGCACCAAAATCACACAAGGGTTTGGGGTGAAGAACCCCTCAGAGATGATCCACACTGGCTGTGTTACATGTAAGGAAAAGGCTTAAAAGTAACTTGCATGAGATCACTCAAGCGGTATGTGAAGAACCTAGGTCTTTGGTCTTTCATCCAGACATTCCTCTTTGCATCTTCGATAGGAAGAAGGTGGGTGGTGTAGACAAGCAGATAAAGTGCTCTGGGAAGACTGAGAACAAATTATAAGGTGGTATTAACAGAGAATAAATGAAATTTCATAAGAACTATGAAGTTAACCTATTGTGGACATTCAATCTAAGAGGTTCTCATTCCTATGCTTTTCCTTTCTCATACACTCTCCCCTCAAAAGCCAACCCCACCCACTCTCAGAAGGTCAACCATAGCCTTTCCAAGAAAGGCTGTTCAAATTAACATCTTCAACTCTGACCTCTATTCCCCACTTTAGGCTGGCCTTTCCCTACTGCTGGATATTCTAACAGCTATTTTCCATGAGTTCAACAAGTCCAATAAACTGGTTCCTTTACTTACTTCTTTCATAGGTATATCATTGAATATCACATGGTTAAAACCCAAATAATATTTCATTTATGGACACTGGTCATCTAGTCTTGACAACTCTTTTTCCAGTTATCTCCTCCATCATGTAGGCCACCAGCCGATTAAACAACAGCTTTCTTAAAAGTACCATTGTTGTTTGTAATAATTCATCAGACTTTACATTTGATTTGTACACTATTCAGTTTTTTCAGTTATGGTGTTGTTGTTAGGTGCTGTTGAGTTGGTTCTAACTCATAGTGACCCTGTGTACAACAGAATGACACACTGCCTGGTCCTGTGCCATCCTCACAATCATTGCTCTGTTTGAGCCTTCTGCTGCAGCCATTGTATTAATCCATCTCGTTGACAGTTTTCTTGTTTTTTGCTGACACTCTACCTTACCAAACATGATACCCTATACTTGCATTTAATAAAGTTTTAAAAAATGTTTCACTACTATTTCAACACTCCTCTGTTCCCGGGCTTTCAATATCCCCACCATAACTTTAAATCACAAAGTACAAATTTATTAAATTTATCCTCAAACTCCTACAATCTCACTGCACCTTTACCTTCTCTTATACTTTTATATGGCCCCTCTATTCTAGCCCAACTAGTCTACTCATTCTTTACACAATATCCCTAGATCAAGCTTTTCCTCACTAACAATTCTCAGCCTAACTAAATACTTTAAAGTTCTACCACTAATTACAGAAGCTTTCCCTAAGCCATCCCATGCATTCTGATCTTTTATGGAAGAGGCAAGGAAGGAAGACCTAGGTTTAGAGTCCAAAGGATTGGGCTTGAATCCTGGCTTTGCCCCATCCCAGCTACATGGCCTCGGGCAAGTGACTCAATCTCTCTGAGCCTCAGCTTCTCCATCTATGAAGTGTAGGGTATAAAGATTAAAGAAAACACATAATGTGCCTGGTACAATGCCTTAATAAACGTTAGTTCTTTCCCATCCTTCATCCACTACCTTTTTTATTTATACCATTCATTCATCTTACAAAGCCTGGTTCTAATTTAGTTTTTGTGCTACCACCTGACACAATGATACATACATAGAATAAACTCAGTGTTTGATGAAACAAGCCAGTTGTCTAAGAAAAATTAAAGGAAAGGACACTTTTGGTTTTCAGAACAAGGACCCAGAAGAAACAATACTCTACAAAGCTGAAAATGTACTGGGTGATCAAATACTTGATTAATCATCACATCAAATAAAACCCTTTCAACGGCAAAAACCACTCAAGTGAGGAACAGAACATGGCAGGAATCAACTATCAATAGCAAGCATCAAGTAGTCACTGTTGAGTCTACTCTACCACCCACACCTCTCAAACAAACAAACAAAAAAACCAAACCAGTTACTGTCAAGTCGATTCTGACTCATAGCTGCCCTTTAGGACAGAGTAGAACTGCCTCATAGGGTTTCCAAGAAGCAGCTGGTATATTCGAACTGCTGACCTTTTAGTTAGCAGTCAAGCTCTCAATCACTGCGCCACCAGGACTCTGGTATATGTTAAAAGCTTTGCAGTTTTAGCAAGACTCAAGGTGTCATTGCTTCAACAACTACCTAAAGCTCAACATTCCTTGACAACAGGGATTCTTCCTCTGGAATCCACAGGCACATTAGGGCTAAAAATTATGTGCAAAACTTTGCACATGTATGTGCAAATGTGAATCTTCCTGAGAGAGACCCTATAAATTTTGTTATCATCATTGGGTGCCGTCAAGTCGGTTCCAACTCATAGCGACCCTATGTACCATAGAACAAAACACTGCCCAGTCCTGCGCCATGCTCACAATCTTTGTTATGCTTGAGCCCATCATTGCTGCCACTGTGTCAATCCATCTCATTGAGGGTCTTCCTCTTTTTTGCTGACCCTCTAACTTTACCAAGCATGATGTCCTTCTCCAGGAACTGATCCCTCCTGAAACATGCCCGAAGTATGTAAGACATAGTCTCGCCATCCTTGCTTCCAAGAAGCATTCTGGTTATACTTCCTCCAAGACAGATCTGTTCGTTCTTCTTGCAGTCCATGGTATATTCAATATTCTTTACCAGCATCACAATTCAAAGTCGTCAATTCTTTGATCTTCCTTATTCATCGTCCAGCTTTTGCATCCATATGAGGGGAATGAAAATACCATGGCTTGGGTCAGACGCACCTTAGTCCTCAAAGTGACATCTTTGCTTTTCAACACTTTAAAGAAGTCTTTTGCAGCAGATTTGCCCACTGCAATGTGTCTTTTGATTTCTTGACTGCTGCTTCCATGGGTGTTGATTGTGGATCCAAGTAAAATGAAATCCTTGACAACTTCAATCTTTTCTCTGTTTATCATGTTATTGGTCCAGTTGTGAGGATTTTTGTTTTCTTTATGTTGAGGTATAATCCATACTGAAGGCTGTGGTCTTTGATCTTCATCAGTAAGTGCTTCAAGTCCTCTTCACTTTCAGCAAGCAAGGTTGTGTCATCTGCATAATACAGGTTGTTAATGAGTCTTCCTCCAATCCTGATGCCCCGTTCTTCTTCATATAGTCCAGCTTCTTTGATTATTTGCTCAGCATACAGACTGAATAAGTACGGGTGAAAGGATACAACCCTGACACACACCTTTCCTAACTTTAAACCACACAGTATCCCCTTGTTCTGTCCGAACAACTTCCTCTTGATCTATGTACAGGTTCCTCATGAGCACAATTAAGTGTTCTGGAACTCCCATTCTTGGCAATGTTATCCATAATTTGTTATGATCCACACAGTCGAATGCCTTTGCATAGTCAATAAAACACAGGTAAACATCTTTCTGGTATTCTCTGCTTTCAGCCAGGATCCATCTGACATCAGCAATGATATCCCTGGTTCCACGTCCTCTTCTGAATCTGGCCTGAATTTCTGGCAGTTCCCTGTCAAAATACTGCTGCAGCCACTTTTGAATGATCTTCAGCAAAATTCTACTTGCGTGTGATGTTAATGGTATTGTTCAATAATTTCTGCATTCGGTTGGATCACCTTTCTTGGGAATAGGAATAAATATGAATCTCATCCAGTCAGTTGGCCAGGTAGCTGTCTTCCAAATTTCTTGGCATAGATGAGTGAGTGCTTCCAGCGCTGCACCCGTTTGTTGAAACATCTCAATTGGTATCCCGTCAATTCCTGAAGCTTTGTTTTTTGCCAATGCCTTCAGTGCACTTGGACTTCTTCCTTCAGTACTATCGGTTTCTGATCATATACTACCTCTTGAAATGGTTGAACGTTGACCGATTCTTTTTGGTATAGTGACTATGTGTATTCCTTCCATCTTCTTTCAATGCTTCCTGCGTTGTTTAATATTTTCCCCATAGAATCCCTCACTATTGCAACTAGAGGCTTGAATTTTTTCTTCAGTTCTTTCAGCTTGAGAAATGCAGAGTGTGTTCTTCCCTTTTGGTTTTCTATCTCCAGCTCTTTGCACATGTCATTATAATACTTTACTTTGTCTTCCTGAACCGCCCTTTGAAATCTTCTGCTCAGTTCTTTTACTTCATTATTTCTTCCTTTTGCTTTAGGTACTCGATGTTCAAGAGCAAGCTTCACAGTCTCTTCTGACATCCATTTTGGTCTTTTCTTTCTTTCTTGTCTTTTTAATGACCGCTTGCTTTCTTCATGTATCATGTCCTTGATGTCATTCCACAACTCATCTGGTCTTCGGTCCTTAGTGTTCAACACATCAAATCTATTCTTGAGATAGTCTCTAAATTCAGGTGAGATACACTCAAGGTCATACTTTGGCTCTTGTGGACTTGTCCTAATTTTCTTCAGTTTCAGCTTGAACTTGCATATGAGCAATTGATGGTCTGTTCCACAGTCAGCCCCTGGCCTTGTACTGACTGATGATATTGAGCTTTTTCATCATCTCTTTCCACAGATGTAGTCGACTTGATTCCTGTGTATTCCATCTGGCAAGGTCCATGTGTAAGTCACCATTTATGTTGGTGAGAAAAGGTATTTGCAATGAAGAAGTCATTGGTCTTGCAAAATTCTATCATGCGATCTCCAGCATCGTTTCTATCACCAAGGCCATATTTTCCAACTACCGAACCTTCTTCTTTGTTTCCAACATTCACATTCCAATCACCAATAATTATTAATGCATCCTGACTGCATGTTCAATCAATTTCAGACTGCAGAGTCTCAAAAACATTTATGGGGGGAAATTAGTACTGTGAGCTAAAAAAGAAGAAACAGATGTATACTCTGATTTCTGTGAGATACCCAAAAATTCAAATTTGACTTGTCCTTTAGTAGAGTACTCTCACATTCAATAGATTGTCACACATACCCACACCCCTTACCTTTGGGGGCAGAGATGTCCTTAAAACCTCAACCCAAACCTAAAACTAGGCTGAGACGAGAATTTGCTAAATTAGAAGGAAATGTGTGCCTATATTCAAATGGGTCACACTCCCTTGAAAAAGTTTTCACTTCATCTCCTCCCTCCTTGTACAAGATGTATAGGATTTGCTCAGTTTGTGGCATTAAACAATGTTATGCTGATTCAGAAATCTGCATCGTACCACAAAGTAGCTAGAACATGTTTTTCTGTGGAACTCCACAAGACACGAGATGTGGGATCTCCATGACATTCTTTTCAGAATCATGTGCCTGCCTCCTACCCAAAAGCACAAATGGATTTCCAGGCTCGAGACCCACCTGGCTACCTGTCTGCCCCAGGTCTAATTCCCATGTTCCTACTGACATGACTTAGACTCAGTGTGGGTGACTTATTTTTATTTCCACAGTTAATTTATATATTAGAAGAGAAAAGGGCACTGTCTTAGTCATCTAGTGCTGCTATAACAGAAATACCACAAGCGGATGGCTTTAACAAAGAGAAGTTTATTCTCTCACAGTCCAGTAGGCTACAAGTCCGAATTCAGGGTGTCATCTCCAGGAGAAGGCTTTCTCTCTCTGTCGGCTCTGGAGAAAGGTCCTTGTGATGCATCAGTCTGCCTTTGGTCTGGGAGCATCTCAGTGCAGGAACCTCCGGTCCAAAGGACACGTTCTGCTCCTGGCACTGCTTTCTTGGTGATATGAGGTTCCATGTGTCTCTGCTCGCTTCTCTCTGTTATATCTCAAAAGATACTGGATTAAGACACCATCTAATCTTGTAGACGTCATCAGTATAACCTCATCATAGTGATAGAGTTTACAACACATAAGGAAATCACATCAGATTACACAAGCATACAATACTGGGAATCATGACCCGGCCAAGATGACAGATATTTTTGGATGACACGATTCAATCCATGACAGGCATTTAACCAAAAGTTGACCACAGTCAAAAACATTAAAGAGTAAAAGAAAAAGCAAGAAGACTCTAAACCTAATCTACTCAAAAGAGTTTCACAACTAAGTGACCAAACAAGCACAGATAAAGATAGGAAAAAAAGAAGGAAAGAAGAACATCGAAGAGCCTTAACTTAATACTGACCACAGCCTTGCCCTTTCAATGGATATTCTGAGCTCAGAGGCAGAAATATGCTCTGGCAATAAGAGCAAGTGGAGATGTTCAGACCATGTTCAAAGGCAGAAGGGCAGTCTCATGGATTGAATTGT
Source organism: Trichechus manatus latirostris (assembly GCF_000243295.1). Classification (NCBI taxonomy): domain Eukaryota; kingdom Metazoa; phylum Chordata; class Mammalia; order Sirenia; family Trichechidae; genus Trichechus; species Trichechus manatus. The sequence goes on from NW_004443952.1 coordinate 8,823,969, forward strand.
GTCCCCCAAAAATATATGTCAACTTGGTTAGGCCATGATTCCCAGTATCGAGTGGTTGTCCTCTATTTTGTGATTTTCCCATGTGTTATAAATCATAATCTCTGCCTGTGGTTAAAGAGGATTAAGGTGGGATGTAACATTCTTGGCTCAGGTCACATCTCTGATCCAATGTAAAGAGACTTTCCTTGGGGTGTGGCCTGCACCACCTTTTAACTTACAAGAGCTAAAAGGAAAAGGAAGCAAGCAGAGAGTTGGGGACCTCATACCACCAAGAAAGAAGCACTGGGAGCAGAATGAATCCTTTGGACCTAGGGTTCCTGTGTGGAGAAGCTCCTAGACCAGGGGAAGATTTATGAGAGGGACCTTGGTCCAGAGCTAAGAGAGAGAGAAAGCCTTCCCCTGGAGCTGACACCCTAAATTTGGACTTGTAGCCTACTAGACTATGAGAAAATAAATTTCTCTTTGTTAAAGCCATCCACTTGTGGATTTCTAACAGCACTAGGTAACTAAGACAGGCAGAGACACATGAAACAAGAGGTTTCAAGCAATGAACAAGAAAAAAAATTCTTATAACCTTATGTCTTAGTTCCCTAGTGCTGCTACAACACAAATATCACAAATAGCTGGCTTTAAAGAACAGAAATTTATTTTCTTACCATTCTACACGCTAAAAGTCAAAATCATGGTCTCGGCCATGTCAATTCCTTCCTTTCTGGTAGACCTGGGTGTTCCTTGAGTACCTTGGTTTACAGACAATCCTCATATGGCATCTGTCTTCTCCCGTGTGTGCATGTGTGTGTCTGTGTCTATGCTGCTCTTCATATAACTCAGAAGTAGCCCTTGTGTTACAGTGGTTAAGAACTCGGCTATTAGAGAAACACAAATCAAAACTACAATGAGATACCATCTCACCCCAACAAGACTAGCATTAATCCAAAAAACACAAAATAATAAATGCTGGAGAAGTTGTGGAGAGACTGGGACACTTATACACCATTGGTGGGATATGTAAAATGGTACAACCACTTTGGAAATTGATTTGGCGCTTCCTTAAAAAGCTAGAAATAGAAGTACCATACGATCCAGCAATCCCACTCCTTGGAATATATCCTAGAGAAATAAGAGCCATCACACAAATAGATATATGCACACCCATGTTCACTGCAGCACTGTTCACATTAGCAAAAAGGTGGAAACAACCTAGGTGCCCATCAACGGATGAATGGATAAACATATTATGGTATATTTACAAAATGGAATACTATACAACAATAAACAACAATGATGAATCCATGAAACATCTCACAACGTGGAGGAATCTGGAAGGCATTATGCTGAGTGAATTTAGTCAGTCGCAGAAGGACAAATATTGTATAAGACCACTATTGTAAGAACTCAAGAAAAGGTTTAAACACAGAAGAAAACATTCTTTGATGGTTACAAGAGTGGGGAGGGAGGTTGAGGAGTAGTCACTAACTAGACAGTAGATAAGAATTATCTCAGGTGAAAGGAAGGACAACACACACTACAGGGGAAGTCAGCACAACTGGACTAAACCAAAAGCTAAGAAGTTTCCTGAATACAACCCATGCTTCAAGGCACAGAGTAGCAGAGGTGGGGGTCTGGGGACCATGGTTTCAGGGGACACCTAGGTCAACCGGCATAACAAAATTTATTAAGAAATGTTCTGCATTGCATCCCACTTTGGCAAGTGGAATCTGGGGTCTTAAAAGCTAGTGAGTGGCCATCTAAGATGCAACAATTGGTCCCAACCCACCTGGAGCAAAACGAGAATGAGGAACACCGAAGTCACAAGGAAAGCATTAGCCCAAGAGACAGAAAGGGCCACATAAACCAGAGACTGCATTAGCCTGAGACCAGAAGAACTAGATGGTGCCCAGCTACCACCAATGACCACCCTGACAGGGAACACAACAGAGAGTCACTGACAAAATGGGAGAAACGTGGGATGCAGAACTCAAATTCTAAAAAAAGACCAGACTTAATGGTTTGACTGAGACTGGACAGACCTCAGAAGACATGGTCCCTGGACTCTCTGTTAGCCCAAAACTAAAACCATTCCTGAGGCCAACTCTTCAGACAAAGATTAGACTGGACTAAGGGACATAAAATGATACCTGTCAAGAATGTGCTTCTTAAAAGCTCAAGTAGACACATGAGACTAAATGGACAGCTCCTGTCCGGAGGCAAGATGAGAAGGCAGAGAGGGTCAGGAGCTGGTTGAATGGAGATGGGAAATCCAGGGAGGAAGTGGGGGGAGGGGGGTGCTGTTACAGTATGGGGAGAGCAACTGGGGTCACATAACAGTGTATTATGAATTTTTGTATGAGAGATTAACTTGAATTATGAACTTTCACTTAGAGCACAACAGTTTAAAAAAAAAAAAAAAAAAACTCGGCTGCTAACCAAAAGGATGGCAGTTTGAATCTAGCAGTCACTCCTTGGTAACCCTAGAGGGCAGTTCTATTCTGTTCTATAGGGTCGCTATGAGTCGGAATCGACTCATTGCTAGCAGGTTTGTTTTTTTTTTTTTAATGACCTAAACTGATTAATTGATTATAACACAATTGTGGAAAGTGAATACATATTGCATCTAAGGTAATTATGTTACATTAGATTACACTCACAGGTACAGGGATCAGGATTTATTTATTTATTTATTTTGTGGGGACACAATTCGATCCATACTACCTACTGCCTATAAACTATGTAGTGTGGAGCAAAATCTGAAACAAGGCGGCTCCCAAATGTCAGTACAGTAGCAGCTTCAGGGCATCTATCTAGATTGGGAGGCTTGGAGACTTGTCTTGTAGCCAACATGCAAGTGATCAATAAACAGCAAAGATTTCTAAAGATACTTTTATTTATAATTCACATGCTAGATAAAAATGTCAAATGTCCAGACTGAAGATTATTATTTTTTAGTTAAGGTTGTTGGGGACGGGGGTGCTGACAGATTAAGGTAGATCTTAAGATAGACAGATCTTTCCTCAAAGCCACTTCTAGGTATAGCTGTTGTTCAAGGAAATCTAGCTCAAATATTACACTTCCATAATACGTATAATCAAATACTTTTAAGCACCTGTCTTAGGCTGGCTTCTCTAGAGAATCAAAACCAGTGAAGTGTTTACATATATTATATACAAAGAAATTTATCTCAAGGAAATGGCTCACATGGTTGTGGAGGCTGGCAAGTTCCAAATCTGTGGGTCAGGCGTCAGGCTGGAGTCTTCTGACTCACATGGCTGCAGGGGCTGACGAACCCAAATCGGCAGGTCAGACAACAGGCTTCTGGCCCATGGGGCTGTGGAAGCTGATGAATCAGGTCAGACAGCAGGATGCTGGCTCACAGGACTGCAAAAGCTGGTGAATCCCAGAACTGGCAGGTCAGACAGCAGGCTGCTGGCTCAAGTCCCACGAACCGGGGGTCAGATGATGACAAGCCAGATGCAGGATCCACAGTAAGAGTGAGCTTTGTCAGAGAGTCCATATATACTGGATGTAGACCACACCCTCAAGGAAAATCCCCTTACATCAGATACTTGAGTAATGTGGTGACTTGACTAAGGGTGTGACGTAAGATGGTGACCTGAGTCACACCCTTACTAAAGGCTATGGCTCAAGATACACCCCATGCTAATCCTGCCTCATTAACATATAGAGGTTTAGGATTTACAACACATAAAATGCAGGATAATTACACAATACCACCAAATAAAGGACAATTACATCAGATCACAAAATGGAGGACAATTACACAATACCAGGAATCATGGCCTAGCCAAGTTGACACATAACATTAACCACCACAGCGCCTTTCTTCAAGTAATCAAAAACTTGATTATGTCTCTATGAGATGATAGAGGGAAGGTTAAAAGCTCAGGCTGCTAACCAAAAGGCAGGCAGTTCAAATCTATTAGCTGCTCCTTGGAAACCCTATGGCGCAATTCTACTCTGTCCTACATAGTCGCTGAGTCAGAATCAACTCGACGGCAATGGATTTGGTTTGGTTTTTGGTTTATTTAATCTATAGATCAAAATGTAGGTGTTTTCCAACACATAACCAGAGTGCTATACTCCCCCAAACTACAAATTAGAGATTATGGAAATAAAAATCTATTCATTCATGTATTAATTCAAATAAACCCTTACTGAGTTCCCACTAAGTGCCAGCTACTGTTCTAGATGCTGGAGAAAGAAAGCTGATAAGAAATTTACTTGAGGAATCTAGTATTGAGGTGGAATAAGCGGTATGGCAGAGACCCCAGACAAGCAGCAACATAATATAATGTGATAAATACATGAATGCAAAGAAACCAGCTATACTAGAGCCTAGAAGAAAGTGAGAGTAATTCTTCCCTCAGAGAAAAGCTTTACAGAGGGCAATTTGACCTGGGCTTTGAAGAATGGTAGAAGGCCTGGGTTTAAATTCCAGCTCTCCTACTAGCTATGAAGCCATAAGAAAACCACTTAAACTCACCAACCTTCATCTGGAAGATGACAAGATCAGCCGGTCCAGGTGGCTAGGGTGTATGGAGATTAGATGAGAATGTCTGTGAACGCCCTCTGTAAACTGTGAAGAGCCACTCAACGGAAGAGAATGGCATTCCTAGCATGAAACACTGCATCGGCAAAATTGCCATGGGGCCAAGTGAGAGGTACGTCTAGGGAATGTCATCGTGGGTGGAATGTGAGCTGGAATAAGGTTCGAAAGACAGGTTAGCTCCAGTCTCTGAGGGGTCTTAAATGGCATGCTTAAGAATCTGAGGTGCACTCCATAGGCAATGGCTAGGCTTTTAAGCAGGAAGAGTGACAATCATAAGTTCTGCAAATAGATTTCAGAAAAAACATGAAGAATAAATTAACAAGAGGAAGAAACATGAGACAGAGAGACGGATCATACAGGGAGCTATCGTGATTGGTCAGCACCCCTCCGCACAAAGTGGCACCTGAACTAGGCCGTAGATGCCACAGAAAGGCAAGGTCAGATGAGCAGTGTCTTAAATGCTAAGGCTGGACAGCCTGGGACTACGATGAATGTTTCCTTGGTGGAAAAAAGAATCCAACCCCATCAGGGGGGATTATGTTTCAAACACCGATAAATGACAAAGGATTAGAAATTGCTGTATTGTTGCTGTTAGTTGCCTCTGAGTTGATTCCAGCTCATGGTGACTGCGTGTGTGCAGAGTAGAACTGCTCCCTAGGGTTTTCAAAGCTGTAATCTTTCAGAAGCAGGATCACAAGGCCTGTCTTCCCAGGTGCCTCTGGATGGATGCGAACCGCCAACCTTTTAGCTAGTAGCTGAGTGTCTAACTGTTTCAACAGCCCTGTGCACTGTCTTTAAATCCATAGAGCAGCACAAGAAGGCAAGTCCCGCCAAGATGACTTAAGCCAAAGACACTGCATACCTAACATTCTCTTACTCTTGTGATAGTAGGTCACTCAGCTTTGGTAATCTGCTTCAGTGATACCTGACTCAAGCCATTTTTTCCATTGTCACAGTGAAAGGGAACTCACAGGAGGTCAGACGCCCAAACAGCCTCCAGGCTGTCATCACTGCCCAGCGTGATGCCTAGCCAGAGGGTTCTCTTTGGGCCACCTTCGCCCAACCTTAGCAGAGAACTTAACGTGAGGGGTAGCCAGCTGAGCGCCCTATATGCTGACTCAAACACACATACTCCACCACCACCACTACCACCACCAAACCCCAAAATAGGAAATAAACCCATGGGGCTAAGAAATATTACAAGACTCAAAGACAAAATCTATAGTTCACACGGCAATCTACATATATATCTCTAAATCATGGAAGGGAAGATAAAGAAATTAATTTTTACGCTCATATTTTCTGTCAGACATTGTGCAAGCCAGGCAGTGTCTGTTTCATTTAACCCTGAAAACAACTCTATGGGGGAGTCAATATTATCCCTGTTTTACTACTAAGAGAACAAGCCCGGAGAGATTAGATGATGGGCCCAAGGTGACATAGCTGGTAATGAGCAGAAGCATACCCGGACCCCAGGCCCAAAGCTCCAGAGCTAGAAGCAGTCCTGCACTCACCTTCCTGGTCACAGAAGATTTCATTAAATATGCACTCCTGCTGGATCAGAGACCCCACCCCCATTACCACATTGACCTTTGCACTTGTAGCATCTGGAGAAATGCCTGGTCATGAGAAATCCTTCATAAGTGTTTCTTAAAACAATGAAATTCCTGATCTACCAATCTCAGAGAAATAAATCAAGCTGTAAAAATGGCTTGGAGGCAGTATCTGACCTCCTCCAACCCTACAAGGGGGAAGGAGAACCAAGATCAACAGCCCAAGGCTAATTCCTATGAGGCAGAGGTCAGACATGTCTCCTCTCTCCACCATCTTTACCCATTCCGACACCAACCATCCCTCCCACAGCACTCTCCACTGGGTTTGATAATTCATTGCAATGGCCACACAGAACTCACAGACCATACTCACAATTATGGGGTTTATTAGGAAAGTAACAGTTACAGTTCAGGCTCAGGAACACTCAAGATACAGTTCTTCCATCAGGATAGCCTCTTCCCAGCTGTGCACACAGGCATGTCTCTCCCTGGCCCTCAGTCTCTGCCCAAAGACACTTAGCTTTCTCTCTCTGTGGGCCAGGAAGCCCACCATGCTGTCTCCTGCTTCCAGATCTCTCCTTCCTCAGTGGTGAGCTCCTCCCCTCTGCTCTGGAATTGGCTCTCTTTTAAGGCAAAACTGACCAATCCCCTTCACAGGCCACAATTGCCCTATCAAACCAATCACCTGGGTGGGAGTTATAAGCTCATGGCTAGAAAGGCCACACACAGAAGTAATTAATCACACAGAATCAGCCTTAGGCTGTTGGTCTTGATTCTCCTTCCCTCCTTGTGAAGTTAGAGAAGGTCAGACACCTCTGCCAAGCCATTTTTACAGGTTTAACTTTTTTTTATCTATGTCAAGAAAATACAATTAATAAAAATTAAAAGATAAACAGCAAACTGACCAAAACTATTTGAACATATATGGCAATGGATTTTTTGCTTTAATATATTAAGAGTTTTAAAAATCAATACTAAAAAAGAGGTCAGAAAAGGCATTTGACAAAGTCCAACACCCATTCCTGATAAAAGCTCTCAATAAAATAGGTATAGAAGGGAAATTTCTCAACATAATAAAGGGCATCTATGCAAAACCAACGGCCAACATCATTCTTAATGGAGAGA
>NW_004443952.1:8831313-8877960 GCF_000243295.1 Trichechus manatus latirostris
TAACCAATGTCATAAAACAGCATGTGTGTTACTGTTACATGAGAAACTATCTGTTCTGTAAGCCTTCACCTGAAGTACAATAAAATATTTAAAAAAAAAAAAGAGGTCAATACAAAAATGAACAAATAATGTAAATATTGTCAATAAACAATAACTGCTCAACATCAATATTAATCAAAAAATGAAAACAAGATATCATTTCTCCCATTAAATCAGCAAAGGTTAAAAAGATCACTTCTGGCTCCAAAGCCACACTGTCTCTACTGCACCACACTAAAAAAGAAAAAACCAAGTATTTAGGACAGCAATAACAAAATAAAATGGCTTTTTCTAAGCTCTGTTGAAAGCTTAAAGAGCAAGGAAAGATTTGTGAACAAGGAGGGAGAATATGGGCTGGATGACAACACTACGGTTACAGGAAGGACTCTGTGATTGGTTGAACTATCTTAGCTAACAAGAAAATGTTGGTAATAGAAATGGTGTCCTCTTCTTCAATCTTCAGCATCGATGACTTCACTTAGGAGTCATCAATGCCTATGCCGAGGACAAAGATGCAGGATACATTACCCACATCTGTTTGTCTTCAATGACTGAAGTGCTCTTCCTCTATCAGATGTGAATAATGACAGATGGTAATATTTATACCCAGTGAATTTCATCTTACTGTGAAATTCAAGACCCAGGAAAGCAGGCCTTCCTCAAAATCACCCAAGGAAGCAGAGGACACATAGGCAGTCAGCCAAATGTTGCAATGAAGCTAGGTGTAAGGAACATTCTATGCACAATACCAAACCCGTTGCTGTCGAGTTGGTTCTGACTCACAGCAACCCTACAGGACAGAGTAGAACTGCACCATAGGGTTTCCATGGCTGTAATCTTTATGGAAGCAGACTGTCACATCTTTCTCCATGGAGCTGCTGGTGAGTTCAAATCACTGACTTTTCGGTTAGCAGCTGAGCACTTAACCACTGCACCACAGGGCTCCTTCAGGAGGGGTAAAGGTGGGGGTTATTGCTTCTGGAGTACTAAGTTTTAGTTGACAGTGATGAAAAAATCATGATGATTAAGGGTAGGGTTGCACAGCTGATTCATGTAATTGCTGTCAATAAGTTGTACACCTGTAAAAAGTTGAATTGGCAAAAGTTGTGTGACAGATATATTTTAACAACAACAAAAAAAAGAGTAGTTGCTGGGGCTGCTTATGTACAATCAAACACCTCACGCGATTTCGTTCCTTTGTTTGAAGGTTCAGGATCATGGTTTCATGGAACATCCCAGTTAATTGGTCTAATAACTTGTTTTTGCTTCTGTTCTACCTCCTAGTTCGCTGAGTAATGCCTGGGGTTTTAAACACTTGAAAGCAGCCATCCAAGGTATAACAAGTGGTCTCTATTCACCTGGAGCAACAGAGGAAGATGAAGAGTCAGGAATAGGAGAAGAAAATGGAATGTGTGGCTAATTCCCTCCATGAACAACTGCTTCCTTTGCCATGAGACCAGAAGAACTAGATGGTGCCCAGTATCATTACTGAACATTTTGATCAAAGATTCTTTTGAAGAATCCTGATAAAAAGGGAGAAAATGCAGAACAGAGTTTCAAACTCGCATGGAATACACTTTCTAGAGCCATGAAAATTGGATGAACCCCTGAAAACTATTGCCCTGAGATAATCTTTAAACCTTAAGCCAAAAATACACCCTGAAGTCTTCTTAAAAGCAAACAATAGTTTGCTTAACTAGTAAAAAATGTGTGCCTTGAGCATTGTGCTGTTTTAAGCACTATCTACGTGGGATCAAACTGACAACAGCAACTCGAAAGAGCAGACAGGAAACTTAGGGGGGCAGTGAGTTTATATTAATGGGGGAAGAACAACTCAGAAAAGGAGGGTGGGAATGGTTACACAACTCTAAGAATGTAATCAGTGTCACTGAACGGTACATGTAGAAATTGTTGAACTGCTGAATGTTCTGCTATGTATATTCTCAATAACAACAAAAATAAATGATTAAAATAAAAAGTAATGAAGTACACTCAGCCCAAACAGTGAGGAGCTGAGCCCTCTCTCTGGGACTCTCATCTCTCTCCAATTTCCAAGGACATGCCCAAAGAAATATAAAAATAAGAATAAACCCATAAAAAGGCCAGAAAACAGGGATGGATGCCATCAGTCAATAAAAAAAAATTTGAGGAATTTCTGGAAGAGATACAGCAGACAGGATCAAATTTACAGAAAAAGCAAATAGTCAGAATTAAGAAACCTAAATCTAAATGGGCCACAGTGGGGAATGCTGGGTACGAGAAGAGATGAATTTTCAACACAGAGTCTGGGAAAACCTAAACATCCCCAGACAACAGTGACTGAGATTAAAAGCAGGCATTGGGATGGTAGATGGAGTGATCAAGACTGTGGAGTGCAGAGTTGTCAGTGCAACTTAAAGAAAGAAAAGAGGAAAGGTATTTTTTGGAACAGCTGTGAAATTCTCCATCTGCAGGGTAACTCTTTTCCCATTTCTACAACTGAGAAGGGTCCATCCAGCCTACTGGCCTGCTACCGGCCACACACACCATGGTGGAAAGCCTGTGGAAAGAGCAATTCCAAGGATCTGTTTTCCCTTTTCCCCCTCCCCTTACCTCACTCCACCTGCACCGAAATCACTGCAGACAGCCAAAACCTGACTGCAGAGTTTTGGTCTAACCATGACATTCAGAAAGGAGGTCCAGTATTTGGCGCTTGCTAAAACAAAAACAAATGAGCTTAAATTTAAATTAAACAGAAAGGCAGAACTGGAAGAATGGAATGAAATGAAAAATCAATCATTCAGAAGATCAAATCAAAGATTTCTCCCAAAATAGCAAGTAAAATACACTGCAATAAATGAGACAAGAAATGCTGAAACAAACAAATAAAAAAAAACAAAGACGCAAATGTCCATAAAGTTCTTTCTCCAGAAAAAGGGAATAAAGAATGAAAAGGATGTAGAAGAAGCAGTAAAACTGAAAGGGTACACTAGGTTTCAAAGTGGGAACACCAAAGAAAAATATACACCTAAATACCAGCAGGCTGGTAAATTTTCTAAATTTAAGCATAAAAGAAACCCTAGGTACACTTCCTTTAACCAAGAACCAGATAAGAATGCCCTATATCACTATTTTGTTAAGAATAAATTTAAGAAGAGAAAGCTAGGGATGTGTGGAAATTTACTTGAAAAACAAGAATCACTGGCACAAGCTTATCACTGACTAGGTGCTGAACTAAATGAAACAATGGAATACTACGCAATCATTAAAAATAAGGAAGGGACGGAAGGAAAGAGGGAGTGGGATCCTGCATACCAATATGGCACAATCGTCAAGATGTATGATTAAGTGTAAAGCAAGGTACAAAACAATGTGGAAGGTATGCTACCATTTGAGTTAAAACAAACAAACATATATGCCTTTTTGTATTTATGCATAAAATATATCTCTGGAAAGATTCTCCAGAAACTAGAAACATTATTTGTCTCTTGGGAGGGAAACCCACTGTCAGGGGGAAGGGATGGATGATAGTCCCAGGACAAAAGGGTTTTCACCAGAAAAATTTTTTACATTCTAAATTTTATATCATGTGAATGCAATGTCTGCACTAAAAAAAAAAAAAAAAAAAAATTCACAAACACAAATTTAAAGTAAAAGAAAGCAAGCTACAAAATGGGAGAAAATACAATACATACATTTGACAAGAACTTATACCAGAATATATAAAGAATACCTACAACTCAATAATAAGAAAAGCAACCCAATAAAAATGGGCAAAAGATTTAAACATATATTTCATAAAAAAAAATATACAAATGGCCAATAAACATGTGAAGATGTTCAATATATTTAGCAATCAGGAGAATACAAATTAAAACAAATATAATGAGATACCACAACAGCTACAAGAATGGCTAAAACTAAAAAGACTGACAATACCAAGTGTTGGCAAGGATGTGAAGCTACTGGAACTCTTGTACACTGCTGCTGGAATGTAAACTAGTATAACCACTTTGGAAAAAGTTCTGGCAGTTTATTGTAAAGCTAAACACACACCTACTACACAACCTAGCAATTCTGCTCATAGGTATTCGTTGTTGTTGTTGTTGTTAGATGTCATCAAGTTGGTTCTGACTCATAGCAACCCTATGTACAACAGAATGAAGCACTGCCCAGTCCTATGCCATCCTCACAGTCATTATGCTTGAGCCCACTGTTGCAGCCACTGTGTCAATCCATCTCGTTGAGGGCTTTCCTCTTTTTCACTGACCCTCTAACTTTACCAAGCATGATGTCCTTCTCCAGGGACTGATTCCTCCTGATAACATGTCCAAAGTACGTGAGACAAAGTCTCACCATCCTTGCTTCTAAGGAGCATTCTGATTGTACTTCTTTCAAGACAGATGTTTGTTCTTTTGGCAGTCCATGCTATATTCAATATTCTTCTCCAACACCACAATTCAAAGACGTCAATTCTTGTTCGGTCTTCTTATTTATTGTCCAGCTTTTGCATGCATATGAGGCAACTGAAAACACCACGGCTTGGGTCAAGCGCACCTTACTCTTCAAGGTGACATCCTTGCTTTTTAGCACTTTAAAGAGGTCTTTTGCAGCAGATCTGTCCAATGCAATATGTCTTAGCTATTCAATACTCATAGATATTCACCCAAGAAAAATGAAAACATGTCAACCAAAGACTTGTACATGAATACTCACAGCAGCTTTATTTGTGTCTTTCTATAAATTTTTCCCTTTCATCTAAGTTATCTAACTTATTGGCATAGAATTGTTCACGTATTCCTTTATAATCCTTTTTATTTCTATAAGGTTGGTAGTGATGTCCCCTCTTTCATTTCAGATTTTAGTAACTGGAGTCTTCTCTCTTTTTTTTCTTGGTCAACCTGGCTAAAAATCTGTCAATTTTGTTTATCTTTTCAAAGACCAAATTTTTATTTTGTTCATTTTACCTATTGTTTTTCCACTTTCTATATACATTAATTTTCACTCTTTCATTATTTCTTTCCTCTGCTTGCTTTAAGTCCAGTTTCCTTTTTCTTTTTCCGACGTGGCAGCTTAATTTGTAATAGCTCAAAACTAGAAACAACCCAAATGCCCATCAACAAGGATAAACAAATTATGGTATATTCACTCAGTGGATTACTACTCAGTAATAAAAAAGAAAAGGAGCCCTAGTGATGCAGTTGGTTAAGTGCTCGGCTGCTAACTGAAAGGTCAGTGGTTTGAACCCACCAGCTACTCTGTGGGAGAAAGATGTGGCAGTCTGCTTCCGTAAAGATTTATAGCCTTGGAAACCCTATGGGACAGTTCTATTCTGCTCTACTGGGTTGCTATGAGTCGGGATCCATTCAACAACAATAGTTTGTTTGTTTGTTTTTTAATTAAAAGGAACAAACCACAGGTACAGCAACAACATGGATAAAGATTATTGTGTGGAATGAAAGAAGCCAGACACAAAAGAGTGCATATTTTATGATTCCAATTATACAAAATTCTAAAAATACAAACTAGTATATAGTGACAGAAAACAGATCAGTGGTTGCTTGGGACCAAGAATGGGAGAAGGGATGGACTACAAAGAGGCATGAAAAGCTTTGGTGGGTAATGTTATAGATATTGATTGGGATAGTGATTTCACAGGTGTATATAGCTGTCAAAACTTATTGCATCACACATTTAAATGGATGCAGTTATTTTATATATTTATATAAATCATACCCTCAAAAGTTGATTTTCAATAACACTTTGATCTTCTTAATTTTTTTTTTTTTTAAACTGGGTTGTTCCCAGTTTTGAGCTATTACAAATTAAGCTGCCACACTGGGGGGAAAAAAAGGTGATGGAGCAATCTCTGTATATGCCTTAAGGGGAAAAACTCAGCCAAATTACCACTCAGACAAGAAAGAAATAATGCATACCATCCAGGCTTGCTTGCTTGCCTGCTTTTTTTCCCCCTTAAATTACTCAGACATAATGCAGAAAACTGAAAAATAAATCAGAATAAAGCTCTGTTCAAGAAAGAAGACGCTAGTTTAATGGAGAGATGATATTACTATGATGTTTGATGCAGCTGTTAAGAAAGAATTCATAAAACAGAAGGAGCATTAAACAACAACAACAACAAAAAAGCTGAACTACAATCAGGAACTCAAATTCAAGATGATTTCAATAGAATCCAGAAGGGGAAGTAAAAGCAAGCCTAAATGTCTTCCCTTGTTCTGATGAAAATAACACATGCTAATTAAATCTTGTCTAAGATAGAAAATATAATTATAAACATTAGTCAAATAGAAACAGGAACTAGAACTTGCAAGAAAATAAACTTGAACAAAAGAAACTTGATCAATCCAACCAAAGTCAGGAAATGGAGAAAAGGGAGAAAAAACACAATAAATAGAAAATACAGAATAAATCCAAAATTTCACATAGAACATTCACAAACTGAACCCAGGACCCAAGTAAGGTTTATCCTACATAGGAATATAAGTATGGTTCAATATTAAGAATCAGTGGATTATCTCAAAAGATTAATGCAGAAAGATCAAGTGATCATTGCAATAGATGTCAAGCAGGCATTTTACTAAATCCAAACTGTATTCTTCATTAAACACACACATAAGCTATGAATAGGAAAAGAAAATTTTCTTTTAACTTGATAAGAAATCAGCAGCAAATATCATGCCTATCTCACTACTTTATCAAGAATTTCCATAGGTCATGTGAGAAAATGAAAAAAAAAATTATTTGAAAGAAAGCATTAAGAGTTGCAAAAAAAAGGGGACCTCATACCATCAAGAAAGCAGTGCCGGGAGCAGAGCGAGTCCTTTGGATCGGAGTCCCTGCGCAGAGAAGCTCCTAGTCCGGGGGAACACCGAAGAGAAGCAGGCCGACAGAGAGAAAAAGCCTTCCCCTGGAGCTGATGCCCTGAATTTGGACTTTTAGCCTACTTTACTGTGAGGAAATAAACTTCTCTTCATTAAAACCAAAAAAAAGAGTTGCAAAAAATATGATTCCCTTGGATTTTCTAAGCAGACAATGAACTGAAAACTGATTCAAAATATGTTAAGAATTCAGAAAGGTGGTCAGATGCAAAATAAAATCATAAAAAATCACTAGCTTTCCTACATACTAGCGATAAGAAACTGCAAAAAGCAGTAATTTCGATTTTAGATCTTTATCTTTTAATTCTGGGGTGGGGGAAGAGAAACTAGAACCTGAAAAGCCCTGAAATGCAATGGCATGTCCAAAGGGGATTTGGCTAGAAGCACCTAGCACAGTGCTGGGCACTTAATAAATATTTGATGAATAAATGAATGGAATCTAAACCTCCTGATTAAGTCTGACTTCTCTCATCTATTTCCTTTGGGAGGGAATTCTGTTTTCTTGCCAGTTGAAATCTCTCTTCTCAAGGCATACAGCTCACATATCAGAAAGATTTCTCTTTTTCTTTACAGCATCATGTTGAATGAGCCAAGAGTAATTCACTCTTATTCAAACAAGATGCAAATTAAATAAAGAGAGGATAATGAAAATGACACCATAAGCAGAGTGTAATAATTATCAGATCAGTGGCCAAAAAAAAAAAACTAAACCCGTTGCTGTCAAGTTGATTCCGACTCATAGCGACCCTATTAGATCAAGGGCAATATAACACAATTACGAATATTTATATGGACTGCTTATTTGTTAAAATATCTACAATTTGGCCTTCAACAGTCACACTTTACGGTAAATGAATCCTAGAGCTGACTCATGGTGTTCTTTCTCACGCTAGATGTACCCTTTTGTGTACATCTGTCTGTTACTGCTTCCCTTTATCTGCTCAGTTTTATAAAACTCCTTTACTATATAGCCTTGCTGTTCTAGAAAGCATTTTTCCTTTCATTTCTTCAATCTTTTACTTTCTGGATGTTAAAAGTACCACACTCACCCCAAGGTGCACCTACCCCTACTATCAGTACTTACGAAAAATAGGCAAGGAATCTTTTTTTTGTATTTATCTAAAATAGGTTGTTCATAACAATTATTGAGAATAGCTTTTGGGCCCTACTATGCATAATCTCATTAAGTCATCAGAACAATCTTATGGGGTAAGGTCTATTATTATCTCCATTTTATTGATGGGACAACAGAGGTTCAGATAAGGTAAGTGACTTCCCCAGGTGAAAACAGCCAGTAAGTGATGGTATTAGAAACCCCTCGGCTGATTGTAAAGGTCTGGTTCTTTCTACTCAGCTGCTCCACAGCACACAACAGAGCACCTGCCTCAAACCTGAACACCTCTCTAACTCTCTAATGTAACAGTTCTAAAAACAGTGTTCTTCCTTACTTTGGAACTACAATTAGCAAATAAACTTTATTCATTCTGCTGCTGGCAACGCTGTTTCTCATGTTTAACTGGCCTTCTTTTCCCAGTTCCTACAACATCATAAACCTATAGACAGATGAAGTTTCCTTCATTCCTGAATAGATCAACAGCAAGACTTTTCTATCAGCCTCATCATAATTTAAACACAAAGTTTAAAACATAAAATGTTGTGTTTTTGTTTGTTTTGAATTAAGTAGCAAATACTTAAGGTCAGTACCTGAAAACATAACCCTCTTTGTGATATCAAAATTGGCTTATGCAAAATGCATACGCTGAAAAAAGACCAGACTTACTGGCCTGACAGGGACTGGAGAAACCCCGAGAGTATGGCCTCCAGACAGCCTTCTAGCTCAGTAATGAAGTCACTCCCGAGGTTCACCCTTCAGCCAAAGATTAGACAGGCCCATAAAACAAAGAGACTAAAGGGGCACATAAGCCCAGGGGCAAGGACTAAAAGGCAGGAGGGGACAGGAAAGCTGGTAATATGGAATTCAAGGTCGAGAAGGGACAGTGTTGACACGTCATGGGGTTGTTAACCAAGGTCATAAAACAATATGTGTACTAACTGTTCAATGAGAAGCTAGTTTGTTCCGTAAACCTTCACCTAAAGTACAAAAAAAAGTATACAAAGTGCATACATTGCTCTGCTCCTACAATTTATAAACTTGGCACACTGTGTCTTTAATAATCGTTCCCCCTTCCACTCACATCCAATACTAGATATAGCAAAGTTGAAGAGAATGACTTGAGGAAAAAACAACGGTGGCTATCTTGTTCTTCAGATCCAGCCTGAAAGTGGAGATGTGACCATTCTGCTCAAACCACGGCACTGGACCTGCACAGAAATCCAGACACACACGATAGTGGCACAGCCCCGTTCTTGGATATCACTAAATCTAAAAGTCTAAACACTGTTTGCACTATTAATACTATATAAGATACTTCCTAGGTTACTCAAAAAGCTTTACGAAAACCTAAAATAATGTGCCAGGCCTCACAGTACACCCGGAGAGGAGAATTTGGTTACAGCAGGAAAGAGTCAAGTCAACTGAACTGCAGCGTCTTGCAAGGAGGTGTCAGTCTAGTCACTAGCATTATCACCTCACAGTATCACTTCTTCCATTTCCACTTATTTAAAAGTTGACTGCCCCTCTCTCTGAGGAGAAGCTGCAGTGAAGCCTGGGTCACCCCTCACCAGAATAAGGACTGCTATGAGGGAAACGAGGAAGAAAAGGATCTAATGTCACTGGACTGAAAACACCACCTGTTTCACTGAGACAGGCAACGTCTAGGGCAGCCATTTTGCCAGGAAGGAGACAACAGTGTGAAACGAGTGTCCAACAAAGGTGAGTCTGGACAGCTGATGAAACAGCAGAGGTTTTGCGCCTCCTCTATGACCTGAGCCAGGGAAGAAAAGAATTTCTTAACCCAGGGCAAAAAGATAGCTCAAAAAATTGACCATTGGTAGGAAGGTAAAGCTGACCCTGAGCCAATAAAAACTACCAGAAGAGCACTGTCTCTTTTATCCCCTCGGTTCTGGTTTAGCCCTGTCTCTTTTCGGTTCTGAGCACTTATGACCCAGTGTTCAAGTGGGACAAAACACACATCCACCCATTGGGACTGAATGAACATCCCTTTTTTTTAAAAAAATATATGATCAGGATCAGGCAGGGATTGGTTAATCAAACTTATCCTTTTTAATCAATAGCAATCATTATTGACCAAGTTAGGAAGAAAGAGGGAAGATTCTTTTCCCTAATTTGGTCAAATAGCCTCCAAGGGAGAAGACTACACTTTCAGAGGGTCAGAAAAATGGCCTCTGAGAGGCAAATGCTGCATCTTTCTAAGGCTAGTGGACTCATTTACACATGTATTCTTATACACACACAGATGATAGTAGACAACACATGATTTATATTTTCTTTTTTCATTTAACATATCTTGCCATCTTTGTATATCACTATATACAGAGCTGCCTTATTCTTTTTAATGCTCCATTAAATTTTTTTTTAAAAAAAACCCATAGTTTACTAACTAGCTCCCTACTGATGGGTATTTAGGCTGTTTCTTATTGCTTGCTATTAAAAATAATACTGAAACAAATACCCTTGTACACACATCATTTAGCACATGTTCATTTATTTAACCAACAAATATTGGTGTTTCACCCCATCCCAGGTTTTTCTCATTCACTGAAATTACAGCAATGAGCAAACCAGATAGAATCCTGTCCTTAAGGAGTATACAGTATAGTGTAGGAGATAGGTGGTACTAAAATACGTCTGGTGGTGGTAAGTGCTGTGAAACAAAATAAACCTGGGGAAAGTGAATGGAGAATCATCGGGTGGGGAGGGGACTATCACTAGTTTCTACAGGGTGCTGTGAGGAGGCTGATCTGAGGTGGTGACATCTAGAGGCCAGAACGAAATAAGTGAACAAGCTCTGATGATATCTAGGGAAAGAGCAGTCCAGGCAGAGGGAATAGTGAGTGCAAATGGCCTAAGGCAGGGAGTGAGCAAGAGAGACTAGAGAAGCAGCCAGGGACCAGATCATGCATGGCCTTGCAGTCCATGGAGGATTTGAAGGGTACTGTGTGAGAGTTGAAAAGTCACTGGATGGTTATAAGCAAAAGAAAAAGTAAAGACACACAATGTGACTTATGTTTTTAAATAACCACTCTGGTTGCTCTGTTGATAATCGATCAAAGGCAGTAAGGAGGGAAGCAGAAAGACTAGTTAGGAAGCTACTGCAATAATCCAGGCAAGAGATGAGGATGACTGGGGTCAGGGTAGTAGTGGTGGAGACGGTAAAAAGTGATCAGATTCTGGATATATTTGAAAGGAAGAGCCAAAAAGATTTATTGATGGATTGGGTATGGGATGAGAAAAAGAAAAGAAGGATAATTGCAAGGTTTTTTAGTCTGAACAACTAGAAGAATGGAAATGTCACACACAGAAGAGGAGGGATGAACACAGGTGGGCAAGCAAGAATTCACAAGGCACGCTAGGCATCTTGTGAGCAGAATCATTTGACAGCGATATAACTTCCTAGGAGGGGATTGTTGTTGCTGCTGCTGTGTGTTGTCAAGTCAACTGCAACTCACAGTGACCCTACAGGACAGAGCATAACTGTTCCATAGAGTTTCTTATGCTGTAATTTTTACAGGAGCAGATCACCAGATCCTTTCTCCTGTGGAGCAGCTGATGGGTTTAAACCACTGTCCTTTCGGTTAGCAGCCAAGTGCTTAACGATTGTGCTACCAGTACTTTTTCAGAAGGGAATTGGAGAGGAAGATAGGTACTTGATCACAAAGGAGTCTGAGTGGCACAAGTGGTTTGCAATGGGCTAACCTAAAGGTTGGTGGCTCAAAGCTACCCAGTGGCTTCATGCAAGAAAGGCCCAGAAAACTACTTCTGTAAAAATTATAGCCAAGAAAACCCTATGGATTGGTCCCATCCCACCCAGAGCAAAAGAGAATGAAGAAAACCAAAGACACAAGGAAACTATTAGCCCAAAGGACTAGAGGACCACATGAACGAGACACTCTACCAGCCTGAGACCAGAAGAACTAGATGGTGCCAGGCTACCACCAATGACTGCCCTGACAGGGATTACAACAGAGAGTCCTGGACAGAGCAGGAGAAAAATGTAGAACAGAATTCAAATTCACACAAAAAGACCAGACTTACTGGTCTGACAGACTAGAGGAATCCCTGAAACCATGGCCCCTGGACACTCTGCTAACCCAGAACTGAAACCATTCCCGAAGCCCACTTTTCAGATAAAGATTAGACAGGCCTATAAAACAAAAAATAACACACGTGAGGAGCGTGCTTCTTAGTTCAATCAAAAATATGAGACCAAACGGGCAGCTCCTGTCCAAAAGCAGGACGTGAAGGCAGGAAGGGACAGGAACTGGATGAATGGACACAGGGAACCGGGGGTAGAAAGGGGGAGTGTGCTGTCACATTGTGGGGATTGCAACCAATGTTACATAACAATATGTGTATAAATTTTTGAATGAGAAATTTACTTAAGCTGTAAACTTTCACCTAAAGCACAATTTAAAAAAACAAACCCTATGGAGCAGTTCAAATCTGTAACACGTGGGGTTGCCATGAGTCACAATCAGCTCAACAGCAACAGGTTTGGTTGTTTTTATTCACACAAGACCAGGCTAAGAACTTGGACTATTATTGTGTAAGCAATAGGAAGTAGCTGCAGGACTCCAAAGAAGGAAGTGACATATATAAGGCAGTCCTTTAGGAAGGTGAATTCTGGCTACAATGCGCAGAAGAGATGGCTGGTGGCGGGTGGGGATGTGGCGCAGACTGAATGAAAACAGGAAGACCAGTTAAACCATCACACATCTTGACTGGGATATGGACAATGAGAATGAAAGTGAAGAGAGACATTTCAGTACAGTGATGTTAGTTATACGTCGGTACGGAACACTAAAAAGGAAGGGGAAAGAGGGAAAAAGATGTATGGTTTTAAATACTCTAAACACAGTGATTTACAGTATCGTGTAGGAGATAGGCAGTAAACAAAATATCTATTTTAATATATGTATTTTATAATACCTATTTACTGTATAAGATGCTAAAAGCAAGAATTGTAGGACTTGGAAAGATGAGTTTGAAGCTAGAAATGAGTATCTGGGAATCCTGAGCCCTGCTGTGGTAGCGAAGGTCATCAAGAGAGGGGGTATAAGGAACTAGCAAAGGGCAGGAACCATGGCTGGGCGGCTCATAGTTGGAGCTTAGAGGGGAAAAGAAGAGGCCAGAGAAGCAGAGGCAGACCAGGGGTGGACCAAGAGAGCGGAGTTTCAGTTCATTCAGTGAATATTTCCTAAGCACCTGCATGTACCAGGCAGGCACTGAGCTGGAGAACACAGCAGTGAACAAAATAGACCCTGAGGGAACAGACAGAACTTAAACATCTATTTAGTAATGTGGAGGTCAAAGGAGAAAGAAATTAAGGGGAAGGTAATTATAATGATGTCAGTGAAGAAGTCAAGGAAAATGAGCATTGAACCAGACAGTCTGGAAACCCGCGTTCTAACCTCAGTTCTGCCATGAACTAGCTTGGTGACACCAGTCTGACAAATAACTTCTCTTTGGAGTAGATAACTTCTAAGGCCTCTGCAGCTCCAAAGGCCTGGGGTTCCACACCAGAAAGAGAGCCACTGGGGATTTCTGTGAGCAGTTTCCAGTCAGTGGTCGGGGGGAACTCAGATCATGGGGTCTTGATGTTGAGGCAAGAGGAGACAGATGGTGAGACAGATGGAAGCAGTGCACAAAGACCACTCATCCGAGGAGCCTGGTGGTGATAGAGTCAGCAGACAGAAGGCAGCGAGCCTGAGGAAACCTCCTAACAAGGGAGACTGGTACAGTGTGGAGAAGGGGTCAAAAAGCTAGAAACTGAGATGAGGGACAAGACATAGGCTTACAAACAGAGGTAGGTTTCATTCCCCCTTAGACTGATGGCTATAGTACAAGAAATGCAATCTACTCAGCACTGTGCCTAAGACACACAAATGCTCAAAAAAAAAAAAAGGTTTTGGGAAAAGATGCCAATTCTGTAGTACCGGTGGTTAAGAGAATGGGCTCTGAAGTCGGACAAAGTTCAAATCCCAGCCTATCTTCTAGCTCTGCGACCTTGAGCAAGTTACTCCACTTCTCTAAGCCTACATTCTCCCATCTGGTGGCGCAATGATTAAGAGTTCAGCTGCTGACCAAAAGGCTGGCAGTGCAAATTCACCAGCTGCTCCCTGGAAACCCTATGGGGCAGTTCTACACTGTCCTACAGGGTTGCTATGAGTCGGAACTGACTTGACAGCAATGGGTCTGGGTTTCGTTTTGGTTAAAAGGGAGACGAGACCATCACTACACCATAGGGTGGTGGTGGCGGTAGCTCCTGTTGTTGTGTGCCGTCAAGTCAATTCCTATTCATAGTAACCCTACAGGACAGAACAGAACTGCTCCATAAGGTTTCCTAGGCTGTAATCTTTTATGGGAGCAGATCGCCAGGTCTTTTCTCCTGCGTAGCCACTGGTGCGTTTGAACCACTGACCTTTTGGTTAGCAGCCGAACGCTTAACCACTGTACCACCAGGGCTCC
Source organism: Trichechus manatus latirostris (assembly GCF_000243295.1). Lineage (NCBI taxonomy): Eukaryota > Metazoa > Chordata > Mammalia > Sirenia > Trichechidae > Trichechus > Trichechus manatus. The sequence continues at coordinate 8,845,840 of NW_004443952.1, forward strand.
TCTAATAGTATGGTGCACTGAGATGACACAGTAGAGCTCCTAACCAAAGTACGTGTTCCCTAAATGTTAGCAATTATTACAAACACACATTAATACTATCTCTGGGTGGAGGCGAGGATAACTGAGATATGCTGGAAACCTTTGATGCAGGAAAGACCAGAACAAAGGGAAGAAGCAACATTCAGAGAAATTAATAGCAGCCTCAAGTGTATACTAGAAATGAAAGGCTGAGCAAAGAGGAGACCACACGAAGTTTTTCTAGAAACAGGAAATGCTAGAGGGGGCTGTTGTTGGCAGGGAATGGAGTGGCCCTGGCAAGTCCCAGGGTCAACCCAGACTAGACAAGCAAGCCCTGGGGACTTCAACTCACGTGCATGCACACCCCAAGAATGGGAACAGGCCTGACCTAGAACACCAAGGTGGGTAAGTTGTGATTTTCACAAGACTTGAAAAACAGTATCTCCAAAGGATATGCTCAGGATCCACTCTGTGGCCTGCAATCTGTGCAGTCACTCAGGGCCCAGTGCTCAGAAGGCCCCACACCTTTGCTACTCTCACCTTTAATGTTCTGCCATCTTGAAATCCTTAATAATTTTTAACAAGGAGATTAGCATTTTAATTTTGCACTGGGCTCTAAAAATTATGTAGCAAGTCCTGGGTATACTAGTGAAGAGCATTCATTGTTTTAATATATACATAATGAAATCTAAAGGCTGAGAAGTACTTAAAAAAAAAAAAAAACTCCCTGTTATCAATAGACCAGGAAACAATTATTCAAATTCTTATTGAAAAGGCCATTAAATTAACAGGCAAAATACAGTAGTTATCTGTAACAGATAACCCAAGGCCTCCTTCAAAGATGCTTTGCTCTAGAATTTCTTTAACTCAAAAAAATCACTGTGATTCCCCTTATGGCATTCTGTATATATATACCTATCACCATGTTAAATTGCAATTATTCACCTGTACCTCCTTTGTCTCCCTTCCTGGAACCTGAGTGTCCAGAAGGTAAGGTTCATCTATGTATCCCCCCATGCTTGGCGCATGATAGGCCCAAATAAATCTTTGGGGAATGAACAAAAAGTCCAAGCGCCCTTCACAATTGCTGATGCAAGTCATGAAATAAACAAGATTTGCTTGAACGGATGGTACAGAGAAACGCTGCTATCTTGCATTTTTGCAGCATAGATGCTGATGCCAGCAGAATGACAAGCCCAGTTTCTTAGAACATACCTCTGCCTTAATTAAATAGGCCTAAGAGAGGTGTAGGCTTCCATTTTTGCAATAAAACAGCTATTGCACAACCATGTTTTTACTCTAATTACAGTCAGATATGGTTTACCTGTAATGTCTGAAGCCTGACCAGGCTAATGTCATTTCCAGAATTCAGATCTCTTAACTCCCAAGGAGCATAATGCCTACCACAGTGCCTAGTACAGAGACGACACTCAAGCACTTGCAGAGTAAATTCATTTTAGCACTTCCAGTATGGACATAATCAGTTTTGGGAAGAAATAAATGAGCTTTAAAACCATATATGCCTAGAGGAAACAACCCAAATGTCTACCAACTGATGAATGGATGAACAAAATGTGGTATATTCAGTACAACTATTTTGGAAAACGATATGGCACTTCCTTAGAAAGCTAGAAACAGAAATATATGATCCAGTAATCCGATTCCTAAGAATATATCCTAGAGAAATAAGAGCCGTCACACAAATAGATGTATGCACACCCATGTTCACTGCAGCATTGTTCACAATAGCAAAAAGATGGAAACAACCTAGATGTCCAACAGATGAATGGATAAACGAACTATGAGACACACAGTGGAGTACTACACAACGATAAAGAACAATGATGAATCTGCGAAGCATCTCACAACACGGATGAACCTGGAGGGCATTATGCTGAGTGAAATAAGTCAATCACAAAAGGACAAATATTCTATGAGACCACTACTATAAAAAGTCATGAAAAGGTTTACACACAAAAAGAAACAATCTTTGATGGTTATGAGGGAGGGGAGAGGTGGGGATGGAAAAACACTAACCAGACAATAGATAAGCGGCAACTTTGGTGAAGGGTAAGACAGTACACAGTACTGGGAAAGCCAGCATAACTTGTCCAAGGAAAGGTCATAGAAGCGCCATAGACACAGCCAAACTCCCTGAAGGACCGAATTACTGGGCTGAGGCTGTGGGGACCATGGTGTTGGGGAACACCTAGCTCAACTGGCATAACATAGTTTATAAAGAAAATGTTCTACATTCTACTTTGGTGTGTAGTATCTGGGGTCTTAAAAGCCTGTGAGCGGCCATCTAAAATACTCCACTGGTCTCACCCCTTTAGGAGCAAGGGAGAATGAAGAAAACCAAAGACATAAGGGAAAGATTAGTCCAAAGGACTAATGGACCACAACTACCACAGCCTCCACCAGACTGAGTCCAGTACAACTAGATGCTGCCCGGGTACCACCACTGACTTCTCTGACAGGGATCACAATAGAGGGTCCCAGACAAAGCTGGAAAAAAACATAGAACAAAATTCTAACATACAAAAAAAGACCAGATTTACTGGCCTGACAGAGACTGGAGAAACCCCAGAAGTATGGCCCCCGGACACACTTCTAGCTCAGTAATGAAGTCACTCCTGAGGTTCACCCTTCAGCCAAAGATTAGACAGGCCCATAAAACAAAACAAGACTAAAGGGGCACACCAGCCCAGGGGCAAGGAGTAGAAAGCAGGAGGGGACAGGAAAGTTGGTAATAGGGAACCCAACGTCGAGAAGGGAGACTGTTGACATGTCGTGGGGTTGTTAGCCAATGTCATAAAAAATGTGTACTAACTGCTTAATGCTTAATCTAAAGTACAATAAAATAAAAAGAAAAAAATGTGATATATTCACACAGTGGAATACTATTCAGCCATAAAAAAATAATGAAATACTGATACGTGCTACAACATGGATGAACCTTGAACACGTTATGCTAAGTCAAAGAAGCCACACTCAAAAGTCCACATACTGTATGATTCCATTTATATGAAATGTCCAGAATCCAAAGAGACAAAAAGTAAATTAGTGGTTGCCAGCAAGAGGGGAAGATGGGGAGTGACTGCTAAATGGGCACAAGGTTCCATTTGAGATGATGAAAATCTTCTTGAATTAGGTAGTGGGAATGGTTGCACATTTGTGAGTATATTAAAAAACCACTGAATTGGACACCTTAAGAGGGTGAATTTTAATGCAATATTAATTATATGTCAATTTTTTTTAAAAGCACATATTAATTTTTTTTAGTGCAATTTTTTTTTAATTGTACTTCAGGTGAAGGTTTACAAATAGTTTCTCATTAAAGACTAGTATACATATTGTTTTATGACATTGGTTAACAACCCCACAACATGTCAACCCTCTCCCTTTTTTTTTTTTTTTGGTGAAAATATACGTAGCCAAAGATACACCAGTTCAAAAATTTCTACACACACAGTTCAGTGATATCGACTACGCTCTTCCAATTGTGCTGCTATTCTCACTTTAGGTGAAAGTTTACAGAACAAAATAGTTTCTTATTAAACAATTAGTACACATGTTGCCCTATGACAATGGTTAACAACCTCACTACACATCAACACTGTCCTTACTCAACGTTGGGTTCCCTATTACCAGCTTTCCTGTCCCCTTCTGCCTTCTAGTCCTTGTCCCTGGACTGCTGTGCCTCATTAGTCCCATTTGGTTTTATGTGGCTGTCCACTCCCCAGCTGAACGTGAACCTCAGAAGTGACTTCACCACTGAGCTAAAAGGGTGCCTGGGGGCCATACTCTCGGGGTTTCTCCAGTCTCCTTTAGGCCAGTAAATCTGGTCTTTTTTTTTTGAGTTAGAATTTTGTTCTACATCCTTCTCCAGCTCTGTCCAGAACCCTCTGTTGTGATCCCGGTCAGAGCAGTCAGTGGTGGTAGCCGGGCACCATCTAGCTGTACTGGACTCAGTCTGGTGGAGGCCTTGGTAGCTGTGGTCCATTAGTCCTTTGAACTAATTTTTTCCTTGTATCCTGTTCTCGTCATTCTCCCTTGCTCCCGAAGGGGCGAGACCAGTGGAGTATCTTAGATGGCTGCTCACAGGCTAAAAGCACATATTAATTTTTTAACTTAAATATTTAATTTTTACATGCTTCTCTCCAAATTCCCGTTTTATTCTTGCCACCGTCATTCAGCCAGTCCCTAAAGCCAGTGATTCCTGAGTTTCTCCTAAAGTGATCTTTCACTGTTTCTCTGTCTTCTCTGCTTCTCTGGGACCTGTAAGTGGAATGGGGGCTGTCACGCTCTTTCAGATCCCTCCCCCAGCCTTCGCTGATTGGCCCAGGAGTTCCTGGGCCAATTTGGGCCAATCATAGTACTTCACTTCCGTGGCCCAGTTCATTGGTCTAAGGATGGGCATGTGACCCAAGCCAGGTATCTCTGAGATTTTTCCCTGGGAAGAAAGATTTACTTCCTCTCTGGAGGCAGAGCTATGAAAGAGGAGGGATGGGAGCTACTGGTTGCCACACGCCCCACCACATGGATAAAGCTCGTCTGAGAGAATGAAGCAGACACTCAGTAGCATTCTGACCCCTGGTTCCAGCTCACCTTGTGGTTAAAGTGAGCCTATCAATAAAAAAGTTCATTTTTTATACTAAGTTAGTTCAAGCTGGGTTTCCATGATTTGCAAACAAAACTCCTGACCAATCCACTCCCTGAATCCAGTTGAGTCAAAGTCCTATGACACTTCCTCCCCCAGGCTTCTGCTGTTTAAGAGTCTTCTCCCTGGACTCCCTGCTACAGATTCTACCCACCCAATCCCTGCTAAGGACTCAATCACAGTGACCTCTCTAACCACAAATATGGTCCTGATTCTCCCCTGTTTAAACACTTGATTGGCAAGAATAAAGCCGTTACCATAATTTGCCACCACCTACCTCTCCAGCCTCATTGCTCACCAACCCCCTCACATGCCATCTGTGCATCACCTGACACTTCCAAGCTTTGGCACATGCTGGCCTTTCTGCCCAAGTTGTTCTTCCTTCCTCTGTCCATTTCCTCCTTCCTCCTCCAGCTCAAACTTACCTCCTCTGGAAAAACCACCATCCTCCTAAATATGGTCACTCCTTACTTTATTTCCATGTACATAATTTTCACAATAACTGTAATGGATGCTACAGGCACCCCACCCATATCCCCTTGCCCTGATCACTTCAGTGCACACTGGCCTGACTTCCAACTGCCAGCACCTGCATTTCTTTGCCTGACTGCTTCCCCTGGCTGCTGAACCTACTTGGCCCACCCATGGAGCAGGCTGGAAGTGTTTAGGATATCAGTGCCCCAGTGCAAGCAGCCCTTAAACAGTGACCTAAGAGAACTGCTGTTTGAAGACCTCAGTTCCCTTATCCCAGGGTAGGGATAACCAAGGCATGTGTTCTTTACAGGCTTCCAGTGTTTCCTGCGCAGGATTAAACTCCTGCTATCCTTGGAAGGAAGTGGTGGTTCAGTGGTAGAATTCTCACTTTCCATGCAGGAGACTCAGGTTCAATTCCCAGTCAATGCACCTCATGCACAGCCACCACCTGTCAGCGGAGACATGTTGCTATGATGCTGAACAGGAGCTTCCAGACTAAGACAGACTAGGAAGAAAGGCCTGGCAATCTACTTCCTAAAATCAGCTAATGAAAACCCTATAGATCACGATGGTCCCATCCACAAATCAATCATGGGGATAGCACAGGACCAGGTAGCATGGAGTTGCCATGAGTTGGAGGCCAACTCCAGAGCAGCCGACAACAACAATCCTCCATGGAAACTGGCTTGGTAACGTATCCTTTACGGGTTGCCTTCTCTTCCCTGTCTCACTTTCCTTCTCCTCTAATGCTGTTTCCTTACCTCTCAGGTAAACTACTTGTACTTAAATCCATTCCAAACATTATTCAAAACATTCATTTAATCTTCAGAATACCCAGTAAAATAATCCAAACTTTAGATACAGGAAAAATGTGGCATTACAAGGTTAAGAAACTTACCCAAGGGCGCAGAGCTAATAAATACATAATTTAGTATTTTTCACATTCTATTGCAATACATCAATATGTAAGCAAGAGCTTTCTTGAGGCCACATTTGGGCTAAGTCTTGAGATTTGAGTAGGCTTTCAACAGTGAAGTTCAGATAACCCGTCCCAAACCCATTACTTTAAATTGCATCCAAGTCATCTTTACACTTCATTCTCACACTTGCTCTCCAGTCTGTGTTCCCTCTCTCACTGAAAGCACCACATAGCACCAGCCTCCTAGACTAGGCAACCAGTCATCCACACTGCACCAAAACTAGTCATCTTTAAATTTTCTAATACTTCTTCTCCCAGCCAACAACCCCAGCCTAAACCATGCTAAGACCTTCCTATCTTACCTTTTTCACTACCAGTCTCTCTCCATTTCAAGCTCTGATCACACAATTCCCGGGCTCAAAGACTCTGCCTAGTGTCTAGAGAAGAAAAGCTCAACTCCACCTTAGAGCAGTCAAAGCAGCCTCCAGGCTCCTCCTGACCTGTCTTCCCACCTCCTCGCTCACTAATCCCCATCTCTAGGCACTCAGGATCCACTCCTGACACATGATCCCACTTAATCCTCCTCCATCAGGTACAGGGTTTTTCTATCTCAGGACCTGTGCTCAAGCTCTTCCCTCAGCTGTGATGCTGTTTCCCATCCAGTCCCCCTCCCCCTCACACACACACCTGAAAGCCTCCTCAAATGTTCGAGGACCTGGTGAAAAACCAACCTCTACCACCACCTTGGCTGACTGGCAGACAAATGCCTGCCTCCCTCCCGCCCCCATCGTGGGACTGACCAACAGCAGTTAAACACCCCTACTCAATACTCAATTTTCACTTCACATTTTAAGGTCAATGTACTGGTCAATCTTTCTTTGTTGTAAGCGACAAACCAAATTTAAAACAGTGTAAAAAACAAAAAAGGGAATTCATTATCTCATGTAACCAGAGAGGCCAGCTGGCACAGCTGGATCCAGAATTCAAATGACCTTCAGGGCTTGTCCCGCTCTTCCTCTCCTAGCTCTGCTTTCCTCTCTGGCTTCATTCTTAAGCAGCCACGCTCCACACTGCAGGGAATGTTGGCTTGACTTGCCCCAAGCCCATATCCAAAGGTTTATAATCTAACAGAAAGAAAGACCCTTTCTCCCCCAGCATTCATCTAGCAAATCTCAGAGGGGACTGATTGGCTCTGCTAGGGTTGATGTTGGCACCTGGACCAGACACTGGGACAGGGGAGCTGAGGATATGCTCAGTGACCAACATACACCATATGCCCATCCCTAGGGTGGACAGTGCAGTGTTCCAAAATGACTGCCAGCCTCACCAGAATCACCAGAAATGGAGTCTGGGTGGTTTTCCAAAGGAAAGGATGCTGGGCAAACAGGAGATGCCCACTATAGCCATCAACTCATGCCCTATACTGTAGAATATTTATTATATGGATTTGCCAACAAGTCAAAAAGCTTCTGGAAGCAAGCCCCAAAGCTCATTCATCTTTGTGTCCCACAATGCTGTGCCTATGGCAGAAATTCCATTTATAGTGAGGGGACTAGAATCTGATTCAAATCACAAGCCTATAGTGGTGGTAACACAGAGAGATGAGACCCAGAGACTCAACTGGAACTAGGCAATTTGTTGCTCCTAGAAGAACATCTGACTTCCAGGGGGAGATTTTTTCTTACATTATTCATTCAGTCAGCAGACACTTAGAGGGCATCTTCTCCATACCAGGCCCTTTCCTAGGCACACTGAGGACACTAAGTAGGTATAGTCCCTCGTAGTGCTTGAGGTTAGTGGGAGAGACAGGTAAGTGTACAGAAAATTCTACTACAGTGTGATAAATGCTTTGATGGGGGAAATAAATAGGTAACATCAGGGAACGCTCCTTGGAAGAAGAAAGGTCTAAGCTGAGACCTGAAGGGTAAGTAGGAGAGAGCCAGGTGAAAGGAAAGAGAGGGGAATCCCAGTGAAAAGAAGAGCACATACAAAATCCCAGAGACCAATGTCTTGCGCACCTCCAAGGCTAATAGGAAAGCCATGCAAGGTTTTAAGCAGGAAAGTGACATCACCATATTTGAATTTTAGAAAGATGGTTCTGGCTGCATGTGAAGAATGGATAGGGGGAAGCATTATCATGGTCAGAGGACCAGTTAGAAGACAATAGTGATCCCAGCATGATGAAGGCCTGTGCCAAAGTCCTTACATGGGGCTGAAGAGAAGTAGGTGGATGCCAGAGATGCTGAGGAGGGAGAAGCCACAGAACACAGTCTGTTGGATCCATGGGATGACAGGCAGGGAAGAATCAGAAACAATGGTTGGATTTCTGACTTGAGCAATGTGAGGGTGGGCAGCACCATTCACCAAGACAGGGAGCCAAGGAGAAGCACGGTTGGCTAGAGAGGACAGGAGAAACACTGGCAGTCATGAGTTCAGCTCTGGACGTGTTGAATCTGAGGTTTTTATGTGACAAAATTAAAACATTCAGAAGGCAATTAAATATCCAGATCTAAAGCTTAAGAGAGAAAGAGTGATACTTAGAAGAGACTCAGGAAACAGCAATATGCAAATAGTCCTTGAAGCCAAAGGCTAAGATGACCCAGAAAGAATGGTTAAAGTGAAGAACAGAGGGCCTACGCAGAGCTCTAAGAAACAGCAGTATTTAAGGGACAGGCAGAAAAACCTACTCAGGAAACTATGCCAGTCATTTCACTGTATGCTCTCAGATCCATTCCCCATCTTTTTCTGCCCTGCTTCATATCACAGGGAACTACATTTCCCAGGCTCATTTGCCTCCTGGCTTGGTAGGTTTAGCCCATGAAAGATGCTGAGGGACGACCGGAAAACAGGATGAGGAGAGAAGCCAGGCTATTTCTCCCTCCCCGCAACCCCTTCTCTCTGGTTCAGATGGTGTCCCTTAGCAGCAGCTGCTTCCTCTCCAGGGCTCCCTCCCTCTGTAGCCCCAGCTCTTGTTGAGCAGCTGCGGCATGGTTCTAGCTCCCACAGAATCTCCTGGGTTCTGCTAACATCACCTCCTCCCATTGACCCTCCAGTTGAGGGTGACAGCTGCTTCCAGCTACTGCTAACTTCTGTGTTGCCTCAGTGTCCTCTGCTTGGCTTCTTAAGTTTTCCATTAGCTATGTAACTAATTCCCTACATTATATTCTCTCAGTCTGAAATACCTAGAGTGGTTTGTATTCCCTGATTGGACTTCAACTGATATAAAAATTGACAAAGAACAGGCAAAAATACAGAAGATGTGGAGTACAATATCAAGAGATAATAACAACCTCACATTTATTAAAGGCTCACAATGTATCAAGTGCCACCCACTCTAAGTATAAACTCACTTCATACTTAGATCTTTATATCAACCCTATTTGAAGGTGCTGCTGCTATCCTTTTTGATGAGGAAACTGGGTACAGAGAGGTTAAATAATTTGCCGCTATCAAGATTGTAAGTGGCAGAGGTGGACTCCAAGCCCAGGTAATCTGGCTCCAGAATGCACACTCTAAAACATGAAATCAAGGGAGGAGTGTTTCAAGCAGGTGGGTAGGTACTCAACAGGATCAAGGGTTGCCTACCAAGAGGTCAGGTAAGAGAAGGGCTGTGAACTGTCTACTGGATTTAGCAATGGGGGGGTCACTAGGCTCTGTGAATAGTAAAGTCAGAAAACAGGGAAGCAGTAGGCTGAGGAGAAAACCAGAGGGTAGTATAGTCAAGAGTAGCACACCTTTCTTTCCAAAAGTTTGGCTGTGAAGAGAAGTAACAAAACAGGGCACAAGATGGGAAGAAGGAACTATCCAAGCAATTTTCCTCACTCATGCTTTGTTTTAAAGATGAGAACAACTTGAGCAAGTTGACATGTTGATGGGAAAGAGCCTTTTGGGAGGGAGAGCTCGAAGACACAGAAGTAAGGTAGGACAACAAATAGGCAGGGTCTCTGAGAGGCCAGAAGGGGCAGGATCAGCTTAAGAATCTCTTCTACTGTAAAGGGGGCTAGAAAGTAAGGATGGCCACACATTCCGATTATTTTGTAGTTTGGAGAAAGGATGTTAAAGGAGTTCTTTTCCGGTGGCTTCTGTTTTCTCTAAGGTAGAAAATGAGGCCATCAGCAGAAGAGGCGAGTGGAGCAGCAGGGTAGAAAGAGAAAAGCTTCAGATCAGCCACTGTGCAGAATGGGAGCCTGCTGGGGAGAGAAGGAGCCCTGGTGGTGCGGTGGTTAAGAGCTATGGCTAACCAAAAGGTCAGCAGTTCAAGCCCACCAGCTGCTCTTGAGAAACCCTATGGGGGGTGGGGGGAGTTCCACTCTGTCCTATGGGGTCGCTATGAGTCAGAATCGACTCAATGGCAACGGGTTTGGTTTTTTTGGTTTGAGGAAAGAAAGAAGTGCCCAGCACCACTGAGGACCCATCAGTGGTTGGAGCTTGAAAATTTACAGTGGCAGCAATTTTCAAAGTGGTGTGATGTTCCCTCCAGTGCCTCCACAACCTGGGTGTAGGCAAAAGACATGAACAAATGGAATGATCCAGGTAAGCGTAAAAGAGAGCAAGGGAACTGTGTTAAAGACTGCAGCAAGAGCGACTGATGACTGACACAATGGGCCATGGAATCTAAGCCGGGTTGGGGGAGGTGAGCACAGGACAGGGTTATGAGACAGAGGTCAGACCCGGAGAGACAGGAGAGTAAGGCAAGAGACGACCTTATCTGACGGCATTATGTCAGAGCTGGAGTAATTCTAGGTACTAAAATGCAAGGGTGTGGCCATGGGAGAGGGCAGCGGAATTCTAAAAGCTGAATTGTAAAAAAAAAAAAAAAAAAAAGTTGGAGGTGAAGGTGATTGGAGATAAGAAGGTCAAGAAACTGATAGTTTCAGAGTATTGCTGTCCAATCAGCCATGTAGATGGCTAAGTCCCCCAAGATGAGGGCATGATTTGAGAAGACAGTAAATTGGGCTCTAAAGATTTTAATGAATGAGAGTGAGAAGCAGGGAAGTTAGTAATGACACAGAAGAAAAAGGCAGTGCAAGCTCTGTAGTGGACATTTGTTGTTTCTGCCTGTCTAACATTCACTCCTCCTCCTTCTGGTAACAATGCCCTGATTTTGCTTTGGAAGCCACCTCTCTCCTCCCCAAGCACATAGGGGTTTCCAAAACACTAGTAATATTCTAGATCCTAATCTGGGGAGGTAGGAACATCAGTGTTCATTTACTGTTTGTTAAACTGTAGAGATATATTTTATTCTTTAAGGTCTACAGATACATTTCACAATTAAAACTTTGTATGTATATTTGTATGCATATTTCACAATTAAAACCAATAAAAAATTCCCTTTTCCTGGCTCAAAGGTGAACATCTGATCCCGGTCTGGGCAATCAGTCACAAGGATTGGTTTAGGAGCCTGACCCGATTTACACCAATGAGACACCACCCCAGGGCTTTTGCCGGAATGCTCAGGAATGAAGTGCTCTCATTCTGAAGTTGTGAAGCTTGTTTGTAGAACATATCTTTTCCCTAGCTTGAGAATGAAGCCAACAAGAAGTAAAGCAAAGCCAAGAGATGGAAAGGGACAGGTTCCCAACATCATTTGAATACCTAGTTCCAGCCATTCTTGAAGCCAAAATAACTGAGACTTTTCAATAATGTGAGCTGGTAGATTTTTTTTGACAGGATCAAGTGCTGCCTACCAGCACTTGAGTCAATTTGAGTTCAGTTTTTTGACTCATAACTAAAAAGAATTTTGGCTAAATTCTGGCTAATTCAAAGTAATTCTCAATTCAATAGCCTTTTCAACACATAAGTCAAATCATGCCCTCAAGACCCCGAAATGACTCCCTTATGTTACTCAAAGTAAAGGCCAAAGTCCTCAGGATGGCCTACCAGGCCCTACCTGATCTGGTCACTTCCCCTCTCTGCTGTCAGCCCCACAACTCTCCATTATTCTCTCTGCCATGTCATACTGGCCTGGAACACTCTTCTCCAGACATCTGCCTGCTATATCCCCAGCTTCCTTCAAGTCTCTGCTCAAATCTCAACCTCTCAGCGAGGCCTACCCACACCCCCTCCTCCCAGCCAGTGATCCTGAACCCCCTTCCTCTGTTCTATTTCTTCTTTCTTCCACAGCATGTTACCTAACACAGTACACACTCACTAAAATGTACTCAAGGAGGGCGGGAGTCTTTGACCAGTTTATTCACTTGATCAATCCCTAGTTCCTAGAACAGTGCCTGGCTCAGAGCAGGCACTCAAATATTTGCTGAATGAATAAACTGGCATGAGCCTCAAAGGAGCAGAGGTTGGTTTGTAAAGATGAAGAAAGAGAATAACGCTAACCCGCCATCTCCTGACCCTGATATAAGTGGAGTACAGAAGGAAGAGACACCTCCATTGTGAAGACTTCAGGGGAAGCGGTGTCCTATTGGTCAGGAAGTAGAGGCAAGAGTTCAGTGAAGAAGTTGAGGATGTGGGGAAGTGTGTTAACCATGGAATGAGGCTTGAGGGGGCTTGAAGTTAAGCTTTGGGAGGTCTGCAGAAGCTAGAGGCTGAGTCAGGGAAGAAGCAGCCCAGAGCAATCTACAGATGAAAGTAAAAAAGGAGATGGGCCAAGTGATTTATTTACATTTTAGGTGGAGAGGCAGGATATAATGATGAGTCCTGATGAATTTAGCTGACAGGAAAAGAATTAACCCCAGCAACCTCTGGTAGATAGAAAAGATTCATCCCATCACACCATGATTTGAATGATTTGAAAAACTGACGGACAGAGAGTCCATCACATTTGTTCTCCTCTCCCACCCAAGCACCCAGGGGCCATTCAGAAGCATCAGCTGGATCAAGACACAAAGCTTCCCTGTTTATGGCACCATCCTGGGCCTGGAGAAAGCAATTCCCTTCTGCATAATAACTCTGCACTATGAGGGACCTGCCAAACCTCATTCTCTTGACTCTGAATCCCTCTCATGCACGATCACAACCCCAGTTTCCAAAAAGGCAAGAAAACAGGCTTTTTTTCAAAGACAGCCCGTGGCACTCAACTTTCCTACCTGCCCTCTAACAACAATCTTCCCAGCCTGAGCAAGAGAATACTGGGCAAAGGGAAGGACTCCACTGGTCCTAACTCACCTCTGTTTCTTGCTGGCTTCTGACATGTTCCTTGTACAGAAATTTCTCCAGAGCTATGAGAACTTACGTGTATGCCAAGGCTCGAGGAAAATGTTACTCCCAGCCAGAGAAAGAAATTACATTGTGTAGCCTCTAAGGAAAAATGGCTTACTATAAATCAGACCCTTGGGAATGGTGTCATTTAGATGCTCTCCAAAGCTGTTAGGAGACTTATTAAATATTCAATAATTAATAATAATGCCCCCAAGACTGTCTCACTCACAGAACTGACCCTGTAAAGGAAGCTAGCAGTAATCAGACTTGGGCCTGACTTCCTGCCCCGGCAATATCTTGGTGGTGAAGGGCATGTATCTTCCCTGTACTTCTGCGTAAAATGCCCACACTTCTGAGTCAGGTATCCTTCAAGAGCAGACTTTACAAAAATATTTAAAATAGCTATTGAGGTGGCCAGCCTCCAAGATGGCTCCAATGACCCCTGCCTCCTGGTAGTCACACCCTCTTCCCACATTGTACCAGAGTTGGTTGGTGATCAACAGAATATGGCAAAGACTTGTCACTTCCAAGATTAGGTTATAAAAGCGGCAGCTTCAGTGTCAGACACTTGCTCTCTTGATCACTTGCTCTGTGGGAAACCAGCTGCCATGTCAAGCATAGGTCAGCAAGAAACTGAGGTCTGACAATAGCTTAAAAGGGGATCTTCCCCCAATCCAGCCTTCAGAATACTGCAGCCCTAGCCAACAGCAGAGTTCCTGGGTGGTGCAAATGATTAACACGCTTGCTTGCTGCTAACTGAAAGGTTGGAGTCCACCCAGACGCACCTCAGAAGAAAGGCCTGGTGATACACTTCTGTAAAATCAGACACTGAAAACCCCATGGAGCACAGTTCTACTCTGACACACATGGGGTCACCTTGAATCAGAGTCAACTCAGAGGTGCCTCAAAAGAAAGGCCTGGCTCTCTACTTCTGAAAAATCAGCCACTGAAAACCTTATGCAGCACAGTTCTACTCTGACACACATGGAGTTACCATGAGTCAGAATCAACTGGACTGGAACTGGAAGCCAACAGCTTGACTGCAACTTCTGGAAAGACCCTGAGTTAGAACTCTGAACACCCTGATTTCTGACCCACAGAAACTATTTTCAGGTGCTAAATTTTGGGGTAATTTGTTACACAGCAATAGATAATTAATTCACTATCCTACCCAGAACCAAGAAATTGGAAGGTTTAACCTATTCTATTCTACAGTCTACATTCATTTAGAACCAATTTTTCTGTCCATAAGAAAGCAACAAATTATTCATTCACGCATTCAACAATTACTTATTGGATGTCAAATACGGGCAAAGTATTTCCAAATGACATAAGCCTTCACATAGTTTATAATCTATAAAATAAACAGAAATAATCACAAAGAGGCCCATTACACACATGGGGCTGCTCAATTCATTGACTTCATTAGCTTTTCAAGTTTCCTCGCTCCTAATGGTTTACTCCCACTCTTTGCTTCCACGACCCCTCTCAAGAAGCCCCCTTCCCTAGCTATTCTGAGTGTTCAGTGCAGGGCTTCCAACTGGTTCATTCTGGTTCCAACCCAGATATACTGAATCAGAATCTACAGTTTAACAAGATCCCCAGGTGATTCTTATGTATAATAAATTTTGAGACCCACTGCTTTACTAGTAGTAGAGCAGTGGTTCTCAAAATTGGTCCTTAACCAGCAGCATTAGCATGCCTGGGAACTTGTTAGAAATGCAAATTCTCAGCAGGGGTTCGAACCAGAACCAACCGGTTCAAGAAGCCCTGGTTCATGCAAGGCCAGCAAGTCATATTATCTCATACTCATTTTTACTGTACTGCATGCTCTTCTGTCTAAGGGGCGGGAAGAAAGTTGGGCCTCCTGAGTCCATTTGGTACTGGGACAAGGACGACTTCATTGAGTATTTTACTAGGAGGAGGAGGAAATCGTGATCACAAGCGCTGAGCACTCTAATTTCTGCAATTAGTGACTAAGTGGCAAGAGCAGCGATGATACAATCACCGCTCAAGCCCCCATCACACCCGCGCTCCAGTTGAAACGGCCAAGGGGGAAGGGCATGCAACCCCTAGCTCCTCTTTAGGCTCTGCTGTCTCTCAAAGCAGCAGGAGGGTTGTGCTGCTCTAAGAAAAGCCGGAGCCTCCTTCTTCACAAAGAAGGCCAAAGGGCGAGCTTTCTTTACATCAACCACAAAACCAGCCTCTGCCAAACCCTAACAGTGTGGGAGGCCGTTGGTGGTGAAACAAGCCCCAGACAGAAAACCACAACGAGACTCTCCCCCCGCCACCGGCTGGGGTCTAAGTCAGGTGACTCCTCTGGACACAGCAAACCCAAACAAAGATCACTCCCCCCATGACTGATGGGGGAGAAAGACGACTCTCATAGTAAAATCAGGGCTGCCCTACCCTACCATGGAAAACCATTAACTCTTGCTTCTTTGCAGTCCCAGGAAACTGGAAGAGCTACAAGTTATTCGGCAGCACAGCCTTCAGGGATGCACCTGGAGGAACTTGGGACCCTATCCCAGGACACAGGCGCCGAGCTCTGCACACACACGCCCCCCTCCCCCGGCCACAAGCACGCAAGCGGGACCCGTCCCCACCAGCTGTCACCGGCGCTCGAGGTCAGACACAGCCAGGGAAGACCGTCCCCTCTGGCCGCTCCCCTAGCAGCTGCGACCCCGCAGGGGAGACGCCTTTTCCGAAGGTTCTAGGAGAGATGGTACACCCGCCCCCGGGAAGGGGCGCCAGGATAGGCGCGGCCCCGTGCCTAGGCTGGCTTCGGATCCATCATCCCTCCCTCCCCCCCGGGAATGGAATGAGCCTCCTGGTCCCCAGCCTCGCGCGCCCCACCTTGTCGCCGAAGCTGCGAGTCATCAGCAGGTCCGGGCTGGGCGTGCTGTCGCCGCCCACGGCCTCCTCGCTGCTGGAGCCGGCCAGCGGGTGCGGCATGTCGCGCAGGGAGTGGGGCCCCGTGGACGGCAGGGCCTTGGGGGGCCCGCCCGACATGGCGCGCACCGCTCGGGACGCGCGGCCGCCGCTTCCTCCTGCTGTCCGCCGCGGCGGGCTACCCCAGCGCCCCGGACCGAGGCCCCGCTCGGCCGCGGCTAGGTCGGAGGCCCTGCACCGGCCCGGGTAAGAGCAGCCACCGCCTCCCGCCGGCTGGTCTCCGCCGCCAGGGCTGGGCTGGGCTGGGCTGCTCTGCGCCGCGCGTCCCAGTTCCACGCCCGAGCCAGCCGCGGGTCCGCTCGCACCTCCGCCCCAGGCGCCCAGCCCTCTCCGCCACACCACCCACCCACCCCGCTCGCGGCCCCGCCCCCGCGGCGCCTCAGTCGCCCCGGGAGGGGGCGGGAAAAACGAATGCGGAGGGTTTGGGGGAGGGGACGAGGGCAGCTCCGCCCCCGCCCGCCGCCCGCCGCCCGCCGCCCAGCAGGAAGTGCGCCCTGAGCCGACGGCCGCCGTCCTCCGAGAGTCCAACCTCGCCTGGCAAAAGCCAGCTCTGTGGAGGTTGCGCGGAGACCTCAGAGCAAATGTTTAACGGAAATCAGAGGTGGAAAAAGACGTTGGAGAATCCAGTTTCATTTCAGCCTCATTGACTGATGCGTCCACGGGTAGCCACGCTTGGGGCTGGGGGCTTTGGGGCATACACACGAGGCAGGATCTTCTGGCCCCTGAGACTCGCGCAGGAATAACCCAAAATAGAAGGAATTACGACGCATATCATAATGGCATAAAGGGCTATGAGGCTCAAAAGAGACAGAACATCAGGTGGAGAACCTGGAGAGGAATTCGAGGAGGCAGTGTAGGGTTTCTTCAAATTTCATGCTGATATCCTGATGCCACCCTGCCTCTACAGTTCAACTGGGCTTATGTAAAGTTAAACCTCAGAAGGCCAAGCATCAGTAAATGAGAGAGAGTGGGAGTGCTACAAATGATACGTGCCTGTTAAATGTGCATCTTGATTAAGCAGCCTTTTGAAAGAACTGTGAAGTTCATGTTATTTTTCATGTATTTGTGCTTCCTTTCCAGCCCTTTGGCAGAGTTGGATTCTCAGCTTTATTTGCTAGCAGAGTAGAGGTAGTCCAGTCATTAATTTGCACTTTAGGGTGTAAATTCACCTCCTTTTCCCACCTTACCTGTGTCTGCAGCTTCTGTTTCTAGGGTCAGATCATTAGAGGATCATCAGTCCAAGCAAGATCAGATGATGATAGCAAAGTAATGGGTAGAGTGGCTCGTTGTGAGGGAGCATATTTTTTCCTACCTCTCCCCAAACTCCTTAGGTTTGTCTCATTTTAACCCACCAAAAGTTGGGGATAAATCTTGATGTTAGGATTCACTATAGTCTCTACCACAGTTTTATCTAGAAACAAGTTATTCTTCAGTAGAAGAAACAAGCAGAGATCTGAAGCCAATACAAAATATAACTCAGACTCACTGAGCTTTAAGTAAAAACCAGTTGCTGCTGAGTCAATTCTGACTCATGGTGACCCCACGTGTGTCAGAGAAGAACTGTGCTCCATAGGATTTTCAATGGCTGATTTTTCAGAAGTGGATGGCCAGACATACCTCCCCTTATAGTCCTTGGTGTAATTTATAGGGTGGGGCCCATAGTCCTCAAGCTATATTTTATTTCCCCATGCCCCCACATGGGTCTCCCTTGGTTGGAGAGAATAGGATTCAGAGGGCACTGAGAACATTTCAAATGTTGCATCTACCTCATGAGAATTCCAGTCTTCTGGTCTTCATGAGGAGCCCTGGTGGCGCCTGCTGGCGCAGTGGATAAGAGCGTGGCTGCTAACCAAAAGGTTGGCAGTTCGAATCTACCAGCTGCTCCTTGGAAACCTGATGGGGTAGTTCTACTCTGTCCTATAGGGTTACTGTGTGGAATTGACTCAACAGCACTGGTTTGGTTTGGTTTTGGTCTTCATGGAGTTGGGTAAAATTGTTAATGCTTTTATATTCAAAGACTGCTTACAAATAGTATAGAGCCCATTATCTGTTCTCAATTAGCGTTAAAATAAAGAGCACTAATATAACCTGAAATGAGTGTTCTAGAGTTTATAATGTAGGCATTTCTTATCGAATTGGTGTTATTTATTTTAACAACAAGGCCACCTTGGAGATCTTATTTTATTATGACTCCACACAGCCTTCTCCTCAGGACATGATGGGACAGGGAAAAGAGATCGCATTTGAATTCCTGCATAGTTACTACAAGGTAGGGGATGATGAGCAAGTGATTTAACCTCAATGAACTTGTTTCCTGTTCTGACAAGGAGGACAGTGGGGAGCTGGTAATAATAACCTTCTGGAGTGGTTGTGAGAATTAAATAGCATTCTGTATGTAATGTTCCTAGGGATATGCTGGCACAGAATAGGGGCTCCCTAAAGGTCAGTCCCCTTCCTTTCCCTGTCTGGTCAGGTTTTCTTTACCGTTTTATGAAATGATCATCATAGAGTTTTCATAATTAAATATGCCGCACTTCAAACCCCTCCACTTGCTCAGTTTGGGTCAGAGTACCATTTTTCTACACGTGTGCACGCATGCACATGTGCACACACACACACTCACAAAAGGAACCAAAAACAAAAACCAAACCCACTGCCATCAAGTCGATTTCAACTCAGCGACGCTACAGGACAGAGTAGAACTACTGCATAGGGTTTCCAAGCTGCAGCAGTGGATTTGAACTGCCAGCCTCCTGGTTAGCAGCCAAATGCTTAAACCACTGCACTACCAGAGCTCCACGAAAGGAACTAGAGTCCCTGAAAGGCCATCTAAAACAGTTTATTTATTTATTTTCCAATTTCCTGGTTGGTCAATGGTATTTGGCCACAATGATCCAGTGGCTAGTCATCAAAACTAAAGAAAGTGGAAAAAAAAAAAAAAAAACCTGAAGAAAGTGAACATTTACGGAAAACATTCTGATATAAAGTTTCCTCCATTCATCTTTAGCCCAGGGCTTCCCGTTCATATTCACCATTTCCTGTTGTATTTTAGTGTTCCTTGTGGTGGACTGAAATAACATAATTGTCCCGGAGCCTGTGACTATGCTTCTACTAAAAGCTTTTAAAGCAGCATGGTGGTGAGGGGGAAATGGGAAGTTTCTGTATTAGAGCAGAAGGTTGTGGCATTTGTTTGGAATGTATGGAGGGAAGTTTGGAATTCTGGGTCTGCGCTGTGAGGAAGAATGTACATGATGTATATGAATGGGGGTAGGGAGGAGGTCCTCGATGCCCCAAGAACCCAAGACACAACATGGCGTCCTCCAATCTATAGGGAATCTTGGGCACTTAAGCTGATACCTCTCAGGAGACACAGCCACTGGAACCCAGAATTTGGCTGATTTGATAACTCGAGAGTCTGTAAACCTCACTAACAACCTGTCAGGGCTTTACATGAGTGCTCTGAGACCTCAGAAACAAAGCAGAGTCACAACAAAGCATTCTGTCTCTGTCCCCTGGTACAGCGTGCGCTTCAGGCTTCTTCATGTTTGTGTTAGCTGCTTATCCTCTTCTGGGCTTTAATACAATCAGGGCTTTATTCTATATGGCATCTCAAACCCTGCCTAAAATAACACCACTACTTCTAAAGTGGATGACTGGTGAAGACAAAAGAGGTTTTCAGTGAGCATTCAGAGTGACATGTAGAAAGCCACAGAGGGCTGTCCCAAACAAGGGGACCAACTGAGAAGGCACTATTCCCAACAAAGACAAAATTGTGTGGACAATTTAATTTGGCCAACCATATCCGAGGAAAGAAGCGAAAGCCAGCAGCAGGTCCACTTGAGGCCAGGATATGAAGAGCTTTGCAAACAAGAAACTGGAACTTGCCCCAGAACCAGCAGAGAGGTTATGGGTACATGATAAACCCCCAAAAAACCAAACCCATTGCCGTCGAGTCAATTCCAACTCATGTAGGATCATTTAATCTCTCCTATAGGAGCTCCTGACCCCAAAGGCATGGAGGCCCTCATGCAATGGGTAGTATAATATACAGATCATGGAGTCTGTGCTGTGAATATCAAATTGGGGGTTCCTAAGAACCACCTGGGAAGCTTATTAAAATGCAGATTTCCAGACCCCACCCAAGAGATTCTAAGTCTGGAGTGGGGCCTGGAATCTGCACTTTTCACAACCTCCTAGGTGATGCTAATGCTGGTCTATAGACTATACTTTGAGAAACACTGTCCTCGTACCAAAAAATACCCAAACCCATTGCTGTCACCACCCATTTCTCTAAACCATAAATTAAAGTTCCAAACCTCCTTTTGTAAGTAGCATTTATAAGTTCTTGCTTTGGAGAAATTTCCTGTTTGTTGAAAAGTTGCTTGAAAGGGAGACTTTTCTATTACAGGGATCTTTTGCCCTAAACCTTCATGGTTATTTTTATTGAGCATCTACCAGATGCTTAAAATTTAGGAGAAGAGCTGAGAGAAACTAAACTAGCTTTTGATAGATTAATTTGATAGCTCTGGGTGTGTGTGTGTGTGTGTGCGCGCGTGTGCGTGCGCGTGTGTGCGCGCGCCCGCGCGCTTTTGTGGTAGCTGCCCATTAGAGAAGTTGGGCTGGAGAAGATGTTGAACTGACAAGTAATGGAAGCCCTGGCATTGAATCTTACTAGGAGTTAATCTTTGGATAGGACAGAAAACCAATTTAGTGACTGTGTACCCCCAAGATAGTATTTAGTTCCATCACTAGGAATGACCCCTAAAAGACATCTAGAAGATGAACATTCATATATAATATGACCCAGCAGTTCCACTCCCAGAACACAACAGAAATGCATACATATATTCACCAAAAAATAAATCCAACAATCTCTACAGCAGCACTGTATGATTCCATTTATATAAAGTTCAAAAACAGGCAAAACGCATCTAGAGTGCTAGAAGTCAGAATAGTGTTACCTTTGGAGGAGGCTTCTGGGGTACTGATAATACTGTTTCTTGATATTCTTTGCAAAATTTAATCAAGCTATACATTTAAGATTTGTGAGTTTTTCTTTACGTTTACTTCAATTTAAAAAGTGTACATAAAAAAGGGCATCCAGTCTGCAACCCTCACTTCCTAAGTGAGGATGCTGAGGCTCAGAAATAACAAGTAACTTGCTTGAGATCAACCACCTAGTACTACTGAGTGTTCCCTTCCACTTGGATGCAGATCAGTGCATGTGTGGGTTTGGGGAATGCTAGCTTAAATAAGGCCAAGAGGCATAGGAGCAAGAAAATAAGCAAGCGAAAACAGAGAGAGAGAGGAAGATATGTCAGACACTTTTAGTTGTCTATAGAACAGGCCTTTGCCCCCTTCTTCATTGTTTGCTGCCCTGTCTCTTCCTTCTTCACGTCAAATGCAGTCATGCAAGGACATTGTCTTAGTTACCTAGTGCTGCTGTAACAAAAACTACTACAAGTGGGTGGCTTTAAAGAATACAAGTTTATTTTCTAACAGTTGAGGAGGCTAGAAGTTCGAATTCCGGGCATGGTTCTAGGGGGAGGTCCTTCCTTGCCGGTAGCCCCTGGAGTCTTTGGTGTTCCTTGGCATTCCTTGGCATCTGTCTTTCTCCTTTGTGTGTCTCATTCTTTTATAATTCAGAAGTGATTAGGTTTAGGGCCCACCCTACTTGGGCGTGACCTAATTAACATAACAAAGAATACCCTATTTCCAAACAGGATCAGACAGGGGCCAGGACTTCAGTACATATTTTGGGGGAACACAGTTCAATCCATAACAGACATGATACCTGGAGCTGTGACAACCATCTTGTGGCCATGAAGGGAAACATTCCCAATACTCCGATGGAAAAAGCTTGTATCATTGATGGCATCATTGAGCCACTGCACTTAACTCCACATTTCATAAGTAAAAAATAAACATCCTTACGGTCGCAGCCATTTTAACTGGCATCCCTGTAACTTGCAGCTGAATTTATCCTTACAGATTCAGAAGACAAAGAATATGAGCAAGCAAGGGAAAGTGTGAAAGTTTATGCTTGTGGGTAACAATGTTAGCACAGCAGTACCATCCTTCTATAACGTGTATTCTCCAATAGGGCGATATAATCCCTGTTATTGTTGTTTGGTGTCATCAAGTCGGTTCCAGCTCGTAGTGACCCTATGTACAACAGAAGGAAACACTACCCAGTCCTGCACCATCTTCACAGTCGTTGCTATGTCTGAGCTTATTGTTGCAGCCACTGTGTCAATCCATCTCATTGAGAGTCTTCTTCCTTTTTGCTGACCTTCTACTTTACCAAGCATGATGTCCTTCTCCAGGGACTAGTCCCTCCTGATAACATGTCCAAAGTATGTGAGATGAAGTCTCGTCATCCTCACTTCTAAGGAGCATTCTGGCTGTACTTCTTCCAAGACAGACTTGTTTGTTCTTCTGGCACTCCATGGTATATTCAGTATTCTTTGCCAACACCCCAATTCAAAGGCATCAATTCTTCTCCAGTCTTCCTTATTCATTGTCCAATTTTCGCATGCATATGAGATGACTGAAAATGCCATGGCTTGGGTCAGGCACTCCTTAGTCCTCAAGGTAACATCTTGCTTTTTTAACACTTTAAAGAGGTCTTTTGCAGCAGATTTGCCCAGTGCAATATGTCATTTGATTTTTTGACCGCTGTTTCCATGGGTGTTGATTGTGGATCCAAGTAAAATGAAATCCTTGACAACTTCAGTATTTTCTCCATTTATCATGGTCCAGTTGTGAGGATTTTTGTTTTCTTTATGTTAAGGTGTAAACCATACTGAAGGTTGAAGTGTCTGATCATCATCAGTAAGTTCTTTTTAAGTCCTCTTTGCTTTCAGCAAACAAGGTTGTGTCGAGGTAGTTAATGAGTCTTCCTCCAATCTGATGCCGTGTTCTTCATATAGTCCAGTGTCTTGGATTATTTCCTCAGCATACAGATTAAGATGGTGAAAGGATACAAACCTGATGCACACCTTTCCTGATTTTAAACCATGATTATAACCTTTAAGGGGAAAAATTTATTTCCTGGGGGGAGGGGGGGAACGACAAAAAAATCTTAGATATTACAATGGTTTGAGGCTCTCCAAAGCTCAACCCTACCCAACAAAATCTTATTCTTTAGTATGTAATTTTTCTTGTTAGAAAGAATTTAAAGTTAATTTAATTTTTCTCCTTAGGGGTGATAATGAAAGAAAAGTTGCAAAACACTGCTCTGTAAAGATGCAGGAAGAGCTCTAAAACAGAAGAGGGAAATAGAGTTAATGTGTACAGTAGAGCTCCTGATCCCTTCCCAAATCCTCTGAATTCCACTGGGCCTTCCCGGATCCTTGCCCCAGTTTCTACCACTGTGGCAGCTCCAGCCAAGCCTGCTCTGCTCTGTCCCTCCTGGGCTTTCTAACCCACGTGGTAAATGACTGTGCGGGGATACAGACTAGTCCTCATTACACAGAGGTAGGGAGACTGTGAATGCATGAGGCCTCGTCTTTCTGTGTAACCTGTGGGAAGTGTAGCAAGATGGTGCTCAGCAAGAAAATTATACTCAGTACCCAGATTATAGATCTAAGTGAGGTGACTTGCTAAAGGCAGGTCCCTTCCACCCAGCTATATAAGATAATTATGCTGGAGTTTCCGGATACCCTGACTGGGGGTGTAGAAGGTTTGGTTTGCCCCCACTTGGGCTTTTGTAATGTGACAGGCACCACTACCCACGAAGAAAACATGGGGACTCAGAAAGCTGCACTCACCATTAATCAGATTTCCTCTTCTATCCATTGCTGGGATAGTAGCCTTTTGAATTTATGCCAGGAAACTGAAGTTTTATCTGTGGAGGTCCCATTTTCTCCACCCCGTCCCACACTAGAATGAAGTTTCCTTCAGCTCAGAATTTCTAGTGCATCTGGTGTATCATGGCTCCCCCAGGTCAGCATTCTTCTGAGGTTGCCAGTCTCCCAGATTTACTCATTCAGCTGCTTCTTGTCATCTAGCCAAGGCAGACCTAAATTCTTCCTAGGAAAAGCTGTACATCGAGCCCTTCAGAGTGGATTTTAAAACGTTATTGATAAAAGTAAACTAATTTGACACCGAAGTAAGAGCAGAGTTCCAGCTTCACCTCAACCACTGGATTATTGTAAATTCTCAGAATTAAGGTCTGCTCAGCTGACTTTCTTCACCCATTAGTATTACTACTATCCAGAACCCCCTGGGTTGCCAGTATTCTCTGGGGATAAGGAATCTTAAGGGGATACCAAAATTAAACCATGACATCATTCCTTTGAAAAAATGGAACATATGCTAAAAATCATAATTTAATATATTAGTGTAATTTTTGGTAGAACAAAATAGTGTAAAAAAGGCTACTGTCATCTAAACAACTTCTGTATTTTTCATAAGGTAGAGAGGATACCTATTACATTTGACGATATTGCTGCTGATGGTATTCCATCATGTGGATAAGTGAAGCTACAAATTGTTCAAATATTCAGCTGAAACCCAGGGGACCTTGGAGTAGTCTGGTGAGTAATTCAAGAAGGTGGAAGGCATATCTCTTACTTGCGGCTTCAGGTGGTGCAAAAATTAAGAGTGTGCACAGCTGAGTACAGAGGAGCCAAGATCAGAAAACTAGAGTAGGGGGTATGACATGGTTGCTAAAGCAAGGAGGGAGGGCCAAAAGCAAGTGTCCAAGGTCAAGAAAAGAGCCAAGGTTCCAGAACCAGGACAAATAGGTCCAGAAAATAAGTGTAGTTTGGCTCCTTTTTGACCATTGCCATCAGGACCCCAATTTCAATTCTTTATTTGAAAGGGAAAGTCATTGTGGTCAAGGCAGCTCTCAAAGCATCCTCTGAGCAAGCATAATATACCCTGCAGCAACCACACGCTGATCAGGGGTCTGTCTTTTGAGAGTGTTCCTCCTCCCTCTTCCTGCCTTTTGGGCCTTATCTCCCCCAATGCTGTTGGAAAAGAAGCTTCTCTCTCATTCGTAACTTCTTCCCAAAATTTAGTAAAGAAATGAGGGTCTACTTGATTAATGGCTATGAAAGAATTAAGAATTAATCCACTCCATATAGAATTAAAGATGTAAATATAAAAATAAAATATTACAAGAATATTGTCTTAGGCTGGGTTCTCCAGAGAAGCAAAACCAGTAAAGTGTATAAATATATATATAGACAGAGATTTATATCAAGGAAACAGCTCATGTGATTATAGAGGCCAGAACGTCCCAAGTCCACGGATCAGGGTAGAGGCCTCTCCCAAGTCACACAGCCTCACAGAAGCTGGCAAGCCCAAGATCGGCAGGTTGGAGAGCAGGGCTCCTGGCTCACAGGCTGTGAAGGTTGATGAATTCCAAGATCAGCAGGCAAGACCACAAGGTTTCTCCCGATTCACGTAGCTGCAGGGGCTGGCGAACCCAAGATCGGCAGGTCAGAGAGCAGAGCTCCACTCACAGGCTGTGCAGATCGACGAATCCCAAGTTCAGCAGATAAGCTGACAGCTCAAGTCCTGAGCACCAGAGATGAGACAACAGGAGGCAGCCGCAGGATCCAGAGAGAACAAAAAGTCAGAACATCTGCTTATATTCAGATGCGGGCCACACCCCCAAGGAAACTCCCTTTCATCTGATTGGCTTCTCACAGTATATTCAATCATAGGAGTGATCACATTAAAACACTGAGAATCATGGCCCAGCCACGCTGACACACAATCTTAACCATCACAAATATTTATATAGCTTTGGGGTAGGATAGGCCTTTAGCAACACTGGAAACTGGAAATCTAGAAGCTGTAAAAGAATAAACATATTTGACTATATGAAAATTAAGAAAATTTTCTATTAAAAATACTATATATCAAAGACAAATGATATTGGAGGGAGTGGAGGGTGACAGCTGAAGAGTATGGGGTTTCTTTTTGGAGTGATGAAGAATGTTCTAAAATTGATAGTGATGATGGTTGCACAACTCTGTGACGATACTATAAACCACTTTAAATGGGTAAATTGTACGGTATGTGAATTATAATTCAAAAAAGCTGTTACAAAAAAGAAAAGACATGATAATCTGGAAAAAATTTTTTGGAACACAAATGACCCACAGGCATTAATATCCCTAATACAAAGTGCTCCTACAAATTAATAAGGAAAAAACAATTCATAGAACAAAATGGCAAATAGATATGGATAGTTAATTCAAGAAGGAGGAAATACGGGTACTGGTACAACAACAGATACATAGACCAATGGAACAGAATTGAGAATCCAGACATAAATTCATCCACCTATGAGCAGCTGATATTTGACAAAAGCCCAAAGTCCATTAAATGGGGGAAAAGACAGTCTCTTTAACAAATGGTGCTGGCATAACTAGATATATGTCTGCAAAAAAATGAAGCAAGACCCATACCTCACACCATGCACAAAAACTAACTCAAAATGGATCAAAGACCTAAATATAAAATCTAAAATGATAATAATTACAGAAGAAAAAATAGGGACAACACTAGGAGCCCTAACACATGGCATAAACAGAAAACAAATCATAACTAACAATGCACAAACACCAGAAGAGAAACTAGATAACTGGGAGCTCCTAAAAATCAAACACTAAGATCAATAGACTTCACCACAGGAGTAAAAAGACAACCTACAGACTGGGAAAATTTTTTTTGGCTACAACATATCCAATCAGGGTCTAATCTCTAAAATCTACAAGGTACTGCAAAACCTCAACAACAAAAAGACAAATAACCCAACTAAAAAATGGGCAAAGGATATGAACAGGCACTTCACCAAAGAAGACATTCAGGTGGCTAATAGATACATGAGGAAATGCTCATGATCATTTGCCATTAGAGGACTGCAAATCAAAACTAAAATGAGATACCATCTCACCCCAACAAGGCTAGCATTAATCCAAAAAACACAGAATAATAAATGTTGGAGAGGTTGTGGAGAAACTGGAACACTTATACACTGCTGGTTGAAATATAAAACGGCACAATCACTTTGGAAATTGATTTGGTGCTTCCTTAAAAAGCTAGAAATAGAAGTACCATAATTCAGCAATCCCACTCCTTGGAATATACCCTAGATAAATAAGAGCCATCACACAAATAGATATATGCACACCCATGTTCATTGCAGCACTGTCAAAACAGCAAAAAGATGGAAACAACCTAGGTGCCCATCAACAGACAAATGGATAAGCAAATTATGGTATCTTCACACAATGGAATACTATGCAACGATAAAGAATGATGAATCCGTGAGACATCTCACAAGGTGGAGGAATGTGGAAGGCCTTATGCAGAGTGAAATTAGTCAGTCTCAAAAGGACAAATATTGTATAAGACCACTATTATAAGAACTCAAGAAAAGGTTTCAACACAGAAGAAAACATTCTTTGCTGGTTATGAGGGTGGGGAGGGAGGAAGAAGGGAATTCACTAACTAGATAGTAGACAAGAATCATCTTAGGTGAAAGGAAGGACAACATACACTACAGGGGAAGTCAGCACAACTGGACTAAACCAAAAGGTAAGAAATTTCCTGAACACAACCAAATACTTTGAGGGATAGAGTAGCAAGGGCGGGAGTCTGGGGACCATGGTTTCAGGGGACATTTAGGTCAATTGGCATAACAAAGTTTATTAAGAAAATGTTCTGCATCCCACTTTGGTGAGTAGCATCTGGGGTCTTAAAAGCTTGTGAGAGGCCATCTAAGACGCATCAATTGGTCCCGACCCACTTGGAGCAAAGGAGAATGAAGAACACCGAAGACACAAGGAAAATATTAGCTCAAGAGACAAAAGGGCCACATAAACCAAAGACTCCATAAGCCTGAGACCAGAAGAACTAGATGGTGCCTGGCTACCACCAATGACCGCCCTGACAAGGAACACAGCAGAGTCCCTGACAGAGCAGGAGAAAAGTGGGGTGCAGAACTCAAATTCACATAAAAAGACCAGACTTAATGGTCTGACTGAGACTAGAGGAACCCTCGAAGACATGGACCCTGGACTCTCTGTTAACCCAGAACTAAAACCATTCCCAAAGCCAACTCCTCAAACAAAGATTAGACTGGACTGTAAAACATAAAATAATACTCATAAAGGGTGTGCTTCTTAGTTCAAGTAGATACACGAGACTAAATGGGCAGCTCCTGTCTAGAGGTGGGATGAGAAGGCAGAAAGGGATACGAGCTGGTTGAATGGACACGGAAACCCAAGGTGGAAAGGGGAAGTGTACTGTCACATTATAGGGATTGCAACTAGTCTCACATAGCAGTATGTGTATAAATTTTTGTATGAGAAATTAACTTGAGCTGTAAACTTTCACCTAAAGCACAATTTAAAAGAAAGAAAGAGGAAATACAGATGACCAACTGTGGCACGATGGATCACTTTTATATGGCCTTTCTCGCCATGGTCTTATAACTGCCACCAAATGACTGGGTGGGACTATGCAAATGAGGTGCTTATGGCCTGCCAAGAGGATTGGACAGCTTGCTAATAAGGCAAATACGGTGCATGGCACTCTTTTGGGGGTGGGACCATGCAAATAAGGTGTATGAAACCCTCACAAGGGGATTGGTCTGTTTTGCCATCCTGCTAGGCTTAAAGTGAGTCATTCCAGAGGCAGACAAGGCGGAACCTCACTACCACCAAGAAAGAAGAGATGGGAGTGGAGTGCATCATTTGGACTTGTGGTCCCTGTGCTGAGAACCTCCTAGACTCAGGAGACAGAGCTGTATCACCGGAGATGGCACAAGACATCGAGAAGCAGCAGCAGAGAAACAGCAGCAGCAGGACCAGGAGACTGGCGCAAGACAGTGCAGTGGGCTTCCTGGACCATGGAGCAAGGCAGTTACAGTGGGTGTGCCATCCCACAGAAAGAGAGAGCTGAGAGCCTTCCAGCAGGAGGCTTCCTAGCCATGTGGGATGCCTCCGGGCAGTGGTTGGCAGAGCTAAACTTGCTGACCCAGGGAGCTAAAGCTGAGCGCCTTTGTGCAGGAGGCTTCCTAGTGGAGTGGGTGCCCTGGGCACTTATTGGCAGAGCTAAAGATCTTTGTAACACTCGCCCAAGCAGAGCAGAGGCTGGGCCAAAGGGACGAGAGGCCGAGGGCCAGAGAGAGGCCTGCCTGCAAGCACAGCTGAGAAGAGGCTGTCCTGATCGAAGAACTACATCTTGAGTCATTCCTGATCCCGATTTGTAACCTGCTACTTCCCTAATAAACCCCATAACTGTGAGTAAGGTCTATGAGTTCTGTGTAGCCACTGCAACGAATTATTGAACGCAGCAGAGAAGTAGAGAGTGCTGTGGGAGGGAGAGCTGGTGTCAGACCTGGTAAAAAGTTGGAGGGTGGAAGTATGTCTGACCTCCACCTCCAAGGAATCAGCTTTGGGCTGTTGATGCTGACAGTGATTCTCTCTCCCCCTCGTGAAGTTAGAGGAAGTGCAATGCCCCTGCCATGCCATTTTTGACACCAGTATTATTTCTGAAAAAATATTCAACCTCACTAGAGATCAAGGATACGCCAATGCAATTTTCACCTATCTTCTTGGCAAAAATCGAAAGACCAATGAATTATAATCAAGTGAGGATTTATGTTTTATGGAGGCCTGAATTGAAACAATTTGGGGGGCCCTTCTGAAGAAAAAGAATTTAAAATTTCAAATACAAAATCCAGTGCAAAGGTGAATATTTATTTAGAATGAGAATATGAATCATCACAAATTATAAATTTTATAAAACTGACATCACAATCATAACAAACATCAAGAAAAAGATTGTTAGCTTCTTGACACATCTGTACAATACTTTTTTTCATGGTCTTTGTATTCATATTAAGAGCGTCTTTGTATGACAACTATTTTATAATATTGTTTTCTATAGTGAGAATAGAAAGACAATTCTTTTAGCATGGTTGATTGAAATTTGCTTTTTTATTATTGGTTACAAAAGTTTCTTTCACTTCAAACTCATTGTTGGTGATGCCGTGCTAAGAGGTGATCTGATATGCTGGCAGGTATAAAATACATGAGATACCACCAGATACACTCACTGTTAATTGTACTGCTACAGATATTTGCCCTACACACACAAGGATTCTAATAAATTCTGTTTCATGTGAGTGTCACCAAAAAGAAAAAAAAAACTGTATGGTGAGTTTATTATTGTATGCACCATACTATCAATGATATCCCTGATAAGAGAGAACTTGTGGTTTTGGCTAACCATCAAAATAACTGAATCATTCACTTGCAATTTTATAGTTTTGATGATGATGGAAAGAATTTTCTACAGACTAGCTTCTGGCTCCATACGTTTCAAACTTTGCTTCTTCTCCATTATCCTCATACATTAGGTGCCACGTCCTATAGACAAGTTCACTTCATGATGTAACCTCCGGCCCTGCATCTTCCTAGAATACCTGGAAGCTAGTCCTGCACCAGGATGCCTAGCAATAACTGAACACTGCACAGAAGTGATAGTGAACCTCATAAAATAAAAATTTCTTAAAACCAAATCAGTTGCTCTCAAGTCAATTCTGACTCATGGTTGACCCCATGTGTGTCACGGTAGAACTGTGCCTCATAGGGTTTTCAATGGCTGTGATCTTTCGGAAGTAGATTGCCAGGCCTTTCTTCCTAGGTATCTCTGGGTGAATTCGAACCTCCACCTTTTGGTTAGCAGCCAAGTGCTTAACCGTTTTTGCCAACTAGGCACTCCAAACTTCATAAATACATCCTGCGAAACTCACATAAATGCAGGGGCAGATTATCCAATAGGCAAGGTAAGCACAGTGTTTACCTTGCTTACCAGATCTTCTCTAGTGAAATTGTTTACAGATTAGTAAGTAAACACAAGTAAGCCCATGCTTACCTTGCTTACTGGGTCATCTGCCCATCAGGGATTGTAAATTTGAAGAGACTTTGATTCTGTATGAAGGTGCTGTGGGGCTGGGAGAGACACAGATGCCATCCACACCTAAAAAGCTTTGATGTGGTGGAAAAATGTGAAATCATTTACTACAGATGATCAAGGTAAGCACCAAGCTTACCTTGCCTATTGGATAATCTGCCCCACGTAAATGTATCCCCAGCTCAATATTCAAAATGGGGAGGGGAATTCAGAATGGAAAGGCACAGTTGTCTTAACTGGTTGCTGTTAATTTACTTTTGCAAATTTTACAAAAATACATGACCCTGTGAACACATTTGCTAAAGTTTCTCCCAGGGCCTTGGGAACGAATGTTCAAGTGAAGGGCCCTGAAAGCTTCATCACAGGAAATCTGCCTCTCTGTCCACTGCTGGCAAGGATGCACGGAAATAGATGCTCTCAAACAAGGCTGGCAGAAACATGAAGTACCACTGAAATAAAAGCACCAGTACCTAAGGATATATGTGCAAAGATGTTTATTGCAGCATTGTTTGTAGAGGCAAAGAAGGTGGAAATAACCTACACATACATCACTAGGGAAAAGGTTGAACAAATTATAGTACATCCACACTAAATTATGCAGCAATAAAAAATAATTAATTAGAACTTTATGTATTGGGAGGTCAATGATAACATAAAAAGGTAAGTGATAGAGTAAGTAATATGTATTGTGGGATTATATTTTTATAAATAAAAGAAACTATGTATACATAAATATATATATACGTAAATATACATGTAAACATATATATATATCAAAAAAATACCAAACCCGTTGCCGTCGAGTTGATTCTGACTCATAGCGACCCTATAGGACAGAGTAAAACTGCCCCATAGGATTTCCAAGGAGCGGCTGGTGGATTTGAACTGTGGACCTTTTCGTTAGCAGCCAAGCTCTTAACCACTTGCACCACTACAGCGCTCTCTCTCTCTCTCTCTCTCACTCTCTCTCTCTCTCTCCCTCTCTCCTTCCCTC
>NW_004443952.1:8878060-8969896 GCF_000243295.1 Trichechus manatus latirostris
TTTATTTATTTATATATTTGTATGAGAATAGGAAAAAGCGTGAAAGAATACGCACCTAACTGTTAAGGTTTTAATTTGTGGGGGAGCAGCACAGGGAGTGAGTGGAGGGGTGGACAAGATTATTAAGTTTTTCCTAATTAACAAATCTAATAAATTTGTGTGTGTAAGTGAGAGAGAGAGGCACCATAGGTGTGTGATATGCAGGACCTTCTAAAATGTGGGGGCAGGAATCCCTTTTGCTTGGGCCTAAGGGTAGTACTGGGCCTGTTGTTGTTATTGGGTGCCGTTGAGTTGATTTCGACTCATAGCAACCCCATGTGACAGAGTAGACCGACCTCATGGGGTTTTTTTTTTGGTTGTAATCTTTATGAAAGCAGATAGCAGGTCTTTTCTCCCACAGAGCCACTGGGTGGGTTGAAATTGCCTCCTTTCCAGTAAGCAGCAAAGCGCTTAATCATTTGTACCGCCAGGGCCTGTTGTTGTTGTTGCTATGTGCCATTGTGTGGGCAGAAAGTCTTCACACTGTGCTTTGTAAATGAAGCTTTTACAGTTTTTTAAATAAAGAAACCCGGAGGGAGAATTGAATCACCATAGGGCATATGGTGGTATAGGCAACAAACTGAAAGGAAGGCATCAGTAAGGGCATCCTCTTAACACTGTGAATAGTGATTGAGTTTGCCAAAACATCAACTGTCACATAAAGTATAAAGTACTGATTTTAATTAATTAGTTTTGTGTTTAAGTTGTAAGCCTAAATTCTAAACAATTATTAATTTTGAGAAATATCATCATAGTTACTTTGGAAATCTTATAAAGGTTAAGTAATCTTTATATGCAGATACAGGACTTGTGTTGATTTACAGGTATCAGGAATAGACTGTTGAAATTATCATTCGTGTTGTCAAGTAAAAGATTTCTCAAAATGATAAATCAACTTATTTCATAGTACTCTGGGAGAACTACTTAATTAAAAGAAACCACGTCAGTGACAACAAGAGAGACAGGCAAGTTACTAACTCAAAGCTACAGTCCCGTATTTAGGCATTAGATCTTGGATACTGGGCAGGAATCTTCCTTTAAAATAGTGGTAAATTGCCTGTAAGAGAATGCATTTGTACGTCTCCTGAGAGGTAGCATTAGCTAATGTTGGTACAAAATTGTCCTGTCTGATTTGCCTTCTATCATCCCTACACTGCCCTGCCTGGTACATTGCACATCGAGAGCACTCAATGAAAAGCTTAGATAGTAAAAAACAAATCAAATCTCAGAAGGTTATATATATATTGTATGTTGGCAACTGTATAAAGTTTTAAAATATTTAAATCAATGTAACACGTTTTTTAGGGATATAATGTAAAATGTTAAGATATGCTTTGGAACAATAAACACTAAGTTCAGGAAAGAGGTAACCACCTCTGACGTGGAGGGAGGGGAAGATGATAGAAGAGTGTCCAGGAGGATTCAAAGGTATTTGAAATGTGTTTTGTTTGTTTCTGAGTGGTATGTTCAGGAGTGTCTTATACTGTTACCTATGTATTTTTATATATCTGAAATATTTCATTAAAATGCAGCCCAGGCCCCGCCCCCCCAAAAAAACTTTCCAGCATTTATTTCTAAAATATTCTCACGTTTGCTCTGAGTAGGCTATGAAAAGTACTGTATTAGTTTCCTATGGCAGCTGTAACAAATTACCACAAACTTGGTGCCTTTAGTATATGTGCTGCTGAACGGAGCACAGTTTATGCCTTTGAACAACAGAAATTTATTCTCTTACAGTTCTGGAGGCCAGAAGTCTAGACTCAGTTTGACCAGGGTGAAATCAAGATGATGGCAGGGCCACGCTCCCACTGGAGGCTCTTGGGAGAATCTGTTCCTTGTTTATTCCAGCTCTGGTGGCTGCCAGCATTCCTTGGCTTATGGCCACATTACTCCAGTCTCTACCTCCATGGTCACACTGCCTTCTCTTTGTGTCAAATCTCCCTCTGCCTCTCTGTTAGAAGGACACTTGTGACTGCATTTAGGGCTCACCTGGATAATCCAGGATAATCTGCCATCTCAAGATCCTTAATTAAATATGTGCTGCAGCTGCTTCGTGCCATCAAGTCAATTCTGACTCATACAGACACCATGTGACAGAGTAGAACTGGCTCATAGGGTTTCCTAGGCTGTAATCTTTACAGGAGCAGATCACAAGGTCTTTTCTCCTGCGGAGACACTGGTGGGTTCCAAGCACTGACCTTTCAGTTAGCAGCCTAGCGCTTAATCACTGTGCCACCAGGGCTCCTTAATTACATCAGTAAGACCCTTTTTCCAAATAGGGTCACATTTACAGGTTCCAGGGATAAGGACCTGGTATCTCTAGGGGGAGAGGGGCATTATGTAGTCTATCACAAGTACCTTTACCTGTAGTCACAATCAGCATACAGTTCTTCCTAAAAGTGGCTCAAGGGTAATAAATAAAAGGTATTAATTAACTAACAAGGAACTTTAAGAATGTTGGGGGATTTGTAGCATGCAGCATAGGGCTGGTATTTTGTCATTAATGATCTCAAATAAAAGCCTTTCAGAACATTCACTGACTTTATCGACAGCAAACACCTTGAACTTTGACAGAACTGTAATGCTGAAAAGCATATTAGCTGCATGCAGCGGGAGCCCACCAGTATTATTTGACTAAGAGGTTAGATCAGCCTTTAAAACAGTGAAAAAGCACAAGTGAGAATCTGGCCTGCACACTCAAAAGTATCTGATAGCAAGGACAAATAAACCATTCTCTGTATTTTCAGTGCCTTGCATGGCATATGGTTCACTAAATGTTTATTGAATTAATGAGTGAAAGCACGTTTCGTGTTCTACATTCTATTTTGGTGAGTAGTGTCTGGGGTCTTAAAAGCTTGTGAGACACCATCTGAGATATTCCACTGGTCTCACCCCATCTGGAGCAAGGGAGAATGAAGAAAGCCAAAGACACAAGGGAAAGATTAGTCCAAAGGACTAATGGACCACTACTACCACAGCCTCCACCAGACTGAGTTCAGCACAACTACATGGTGCCCAGCTACCACCACTGACTGCTCTGACAGGGATCACAACAGAGGGTCCTGGACAGAACTGGAGAAAAATGTAGAACAAAATTCTAACTCACAAAAAAAGACCAGACTTACTGACCTGATAGAGACCAGAGAAACCCTGAGAGTATGGCCTCCGGACACCCTTTTAGCTCAGTAATGAAGTCACTCCTGAGGTTCACCCTTCAGCCAAGGACTAGACAGGCCCATAAAACAAAACGAGACTAAAGGGGCACAACAGCCCAGGGGCAAGGACTAGAAGGCAGGAGGGGACAGGAAAGCAGGTGATGGGGAACCCAAGGTTGAGAAGGGGAGAGTGTTGACATGTTGTGGGGTTGTTAACCAATGTCACAAAACAATATGTGTACTAATTGTTCAATGAGAAGCTAGTTTGTTCTGTAAACCTTCATCTAAAGTATAACTAAAAAAAAAGAAAAAGAGCAAGCACATTTCAGGTTTAACTGGGTTTAAATGAATGAGCAATCAGCAAGTGTACCTACTTAACACTGGTCTAGGCACTTTGAGGAAACTCAAATGTACTGGAAACTTGGTCTCTTAGAGGTGACCAGATTAAAGGCAGGTGACATAAAGAGTTACACTGCACTCATACTGCCATTCTCCATGAGGAGCTTAACGCAGTTTAGTAAGTCCTCTCCATAGCCCACTCAAAACACTAGGGTTCCATCTCTTTAATAAAGGTACAAATCAGTGGCAAAATAAAACCTTTACTTTTTAAAAAGTCAATCTGTTCAATAAAAAAATTTCCTATCTAAACCTCACCCACTCTCATGGACCTCCTCTACTTGTCCCGCCTTACCTTCCCCTAAGGGGAGAGAGGTAGGGTGACCTAGTATCTTGGTGTCTGTGCCACGTTGGCCTGGCTCGCAAACTGTACCAGACTGAACTCCATGCGGAGCCTCAACCTGCACCAGTTGTGTCCATGCCTCACATTCTTATCCTTGAACACAGTTATAAGCACAAGAAACAGCTTAACCTAGCAGTTTACTTCACTATAATAAACAAATATGGTGGCACTTTGGGCATGTTACTTCATTTCTTAAAGCCTCAATGTCCCCACACCTTTAAAATAGGAAGGAGATAAGTGTATCCTTTTCAAAGGGTGGTCTTCAGATAATGCATTTGGAGTTCTAGCACATTTTAAAGATACCAATTTTCCCTAAAGTTTCTCGTTTAATTTCATGGTAAGCTAGTTCTTCATTCATCAAACCAAGGAACCAACTCTCTGCCCACTGACTTAACTAAAACCCACTTTTTCTTCAAGGGCAGCTTCTCTTGTATTCCTGTAAGATGGAGAATGCTCTTGTGTCCAGTTACATATATCATGGCATGGGGATGGGGAAAAGGGCACATTATTATTTCAAACATCCACACTATTAATTCCAAACTATTTGTCTTCCACTGTCATACAAAAACTCCAATTCTTTTGATACAAATGCATCTGGTTACACCACCCTCATCCTCTTCTCATTGCTGTCATCTACTGACATTGTCATGGAGGACTTTAGCCCTTGGGTCAGTCTTTCTTCCTTCTCACCGCAAAGCCTGCTATCATCCTAGATGATATCAATGTCCACATAAATAATTAATTCTAAAGGAACCCTACCACCTCCCTTAATTAGATAATCCTCCAAGGATAACAATGATGAGTGATCTGCTTTAGCAGGTAGTGGTACTGATAAGGAAAAAAGGCATCCTATTGCTCCTTTGCTTTATTAGTTATATAATTCTGTGTAACAAATTACCCCAAAATTTAGTAGCTTACAGCAGTAATAAACATTTATTATCTTACATACTTTCTATGGATCAGGAATTTGTGTGTAGCTTCGCAGAGTGTTTCTGGCTCAGGATCTCTTATGAGGCTGCAATCAAGATGTTAGCCAGAGCTGCGGTCATCTGAAGGCCTGTCTGGGGCTGGAGGATCCACTTCATAGATGGATCACTCACTTGGCTGGCAACTTGGTGCTGGTTATTGATGGAAAGCCTCGGTTCCTCTCTGCAGGACTTCATGACCTCACAACATGGTGACTGGCTTCCCCAGAGCAAGTAACCCAAGAGAGGACAAGGTGGAAACTGCAATGTCACACACTGAGATTTCCACAGTATCCCATTGGTCACACGGGTCAGCCTTATTCAATATGGGAAGGGATGACACTAGGAGGGACGTCTTGGAGGCTACCACATTTGGTTGTCAAAATCTTCATGCTAGTTT
Organism: Trichechus manatus latirostris; assembly: GCF_000243295.1. Classification (NCBI taxonomy): domain Eukaryota; kingdom Metazoa; phylum Chordata; class Mammalia; order Sirenia; family Trichechidae; genus Trichechus; species Trichechus manatus. The sequence goes on from NW_004443952.1 coordinate 8,883,359, forward strand.
ATGTTGTTCTAACACCTTACTGAGTTAGCTAACCAAAAGGTTGGCAGTTCAAATTCACCAGCCACTCCTTGAAAACCCTGTGGAGGCAGTTCTACTGTCCTATAGGGCACTATGAGTTAGAATCAACTTCGCAGCAATGGGTTTGGTTTTTTTGAGTTAGAGTACCATATATGCTTAATAGAAAATGATAGACAATACGTATCAGGCATTTGACTTTATTTGATTTAATCTTCAAATCAACATTATGAGGTGGTGCTTTTAATACCCCTTTCCACGGATGAAGAAAATGAAGAACAGAGAAGTTAAGTAACTTGTCAAAGTGCCAGTAAGTTGCAGATCTAGAATCTGAACCCAGATAGTCAGCTTCTAGAGGTTGATTTCTTAATCAGTGGACAATTTGGCCCCTTTCTGTAGCTAAAAGTCTCCTAGACTAAGTTCACTTCATTTTCTGTCGTTGTTGCCGTTAGCTGCCATCGAGTTGGCCCTCGACTCATGGTGACCCCATGCACAATGAAACTAAACACTGCCCAGTCCTGTGCCATCCCCAAGATTGGTTGTGGATTGCACCATTGTGATCCATAGGGTTTTCACTGGCTGATTTTCAGAAGTAGATTGACAAGCTGTCATCTAGTGCTGCTATAACAGAAATACCACAAGTGGATGGCTTTAACAAACAGAAATTTATTTTCTCACAGTCTAGGAGGCCAGAAGTCCGAACTCAGGGTGCCAGCTCCAGGGGAAGGGCTTCTCTCTGTGTCAGCTCTGGGGGAACATCCTTGTCATCAATCTTCCCTTGGTGTAGGAGCTTTTCAGTGCAGGGACCCCAGGTCCAAAGGACACGTTCTGCTCCCAGCTTTGCTTTCTTGGTGGTAGGAGGTCCCTCTCTTCTTTAATTGCTTCTTTTGTATCTGAAAAGAGATTGACTCAAGATACAATCTAATCCTTTAGATTGAGTCCTGCCTCATTAACATAACTGCCTCTAATCCTGCCTCATTAACATCATAGAGGTAGGATTTACAACACATAGAAAAATCACATCAGATCACAAAATGGTGGACAACACAGTATTGGGAATCATGGCCTAGCCAAGCTGACACACATTTTGGGGGACATAATTCAATCCATGACACAAACCTTTCTTCCTAGTCCATTTTAGTCTGGAAGCTCCACTGAAACCTGTTCAGCATCATAGCAACACGAAAGCCTCCACTGACAGACTGGTGGCGGCTGTGAATGAGGTGCACTGGCAGGGAATTGTACCCGGGTCTCCTGTAGGGAAAGTGAGAATTCTACCACTGAACCACGAATGTCCTCCATTTTCTGTTACAGGACCTAAAATAAGAATACTTTTTTTATTAAATTGAGCAATGTTATTTGTGGTAGCCAGCCTGTAAGATGGCCCCAATGATCCAACCTCCAGGTAGTCAAAGCTTTGTGTAGTGCTCTTCCATGATGCTTATTGATTGTGAGGATTTTTGTTTTCTTTATATTGAGGTGTAATCCATAGTGAAAGCTGTAGTCTTTAGTCTTCATCAGTAAGTGCTTCAAGTCCTCTTCACTTTCAGTATGCAACATCATGATAAATGGAGAAAATATTGACATTGTCAAGGATTTCATTTTACTTGGATCCACAATCAACGCCCATGGAAGAAGCAGTCAAGAAATCAAACGATGCACTGTATCAGACAAATCTGCTGCAAAAAATTTCTTTAAAGGGTTAAAAAGCACAGATGACACTTTGAGGACTAAGGTACGCCTCAACCAAGCCATGGTATTTTCTAACGCATCATATGCATGTGAAACCTGGACAACGAATAAGGAAGACCAAAGAAGAATTGATGCATTTGAGTTATGATGTTGGCTAAGAATACTGAATATACCACAGACTGCCAGAAGAACAAACAAATCTGTCCTGCCAGAAGTACAGCCAGAATGCTCCTCAGAAGTGAGGATGGTGAGACTTTGTCCTACATACTTTGGACGTGCTATCAGGAGGGACCAGCTCCTGGGGAAAGACATCATGCTTGGTAAAGTAGAGGGTCAGCAAAAAAAAAGAAGACCTTCAATAAGATGGACTGATACAGTGGCTACAACAATGGGCTCAAACATATCAATGATTGTGAAGATGGCACAGGACCCGGCAGTGTTTTATTCTGTTGTACATTGGGTGCTATGACTTGGAACCGACTCGACAGTACCTAACAACAACAAAATCTTCCACATTGTTTCGAGGTGGTCTGTGTGACCAATAGAATATGGCAGAAGCAATGCTATGTCACTTCCAAGATTAGGTTATAAAAAACACTGTGGCTTCTGTCTTAGTCACTCTCTCTTCTTTTGTATCACTTGTTCTAGGGAAAGTAAGCTGCAATGTCATGAGCTACTCTATGGACATGCCTGCATAGGGAACTGAAACTTCCTACAATTGGCCACATGAGCAAGCTTGTAAACAGATCCTTCTACCAAGTCAAGCTTTCAGATGTTCATCCACCATTTTAACTGCAACCTTATGAAAGATCTAAGCCAGAACCACTCATCTGTGCTGCCTGATTCCTGCCCCTCAGAAACTGTAAGATAATAAATGTTTATTGTTTTAAGCTGCTTAATTTTGTGGTAATTGTTTACATAGCAATAGATAACTCATACAGTAGTTGTCTCAAACTTTTACACATTTGATTTTAAAGGCTGTCTAGCCTAATGCATTCCCCATCAATATTTCATTGCAGAATATCAAAGAAGTTGAAAGTGGCTTCAGTTGGAATTTTGGGACTATTCTCAATTCTGTATTTGAAACTGAAGGTCTAAAATCATGATGGCTTCTAAACGAATAATTTATTTTATAAGGATCAGCATAAAGGTAGTTCCTATGAGGCGGAGGTTAAAGATGACCCAAATGTCTAACTTTTTCAAGCTGCTGTACCACTCCATCATCTCTAACATCAAGTACTTCCTTTCCCCTCAGTACTCTCCCTCCTGTTCCCTAATTCGCTGCAACATCTCACAGAACTCATGAACCATATAAACGAAATAGCTCACGCAGTTATGGAGGCTGGCAAGTCCTAAATTAGTGGATCAGGTGTAGACTTCTCTCCCTGGCCCTCAGTCTCTGCCCAAAGGCCCTCAGCTTTCTCACTCAGTGGGCTGGGAATCCCACTGCGCTGTCTCTGCTTTAGGTCTCTCCTTTGGTGGTGGTGGGCTCTCCTCTCTGCTCTGGAATTGGCTCTCTTTTAAGGCAAAACTGACGAATCCCCTCGATGGGCCACAATTCTTATTTGCATAGCCCCACCCAATCACCTGGGTGGGAGTCACAAGACCATGGCTAGAAAGGCCACACACAAAAGTAATTAATCGCACTGCAGCTTCAGATTAAGCAATTCACAGCCTGTTACCCTGGATTTCCTTAGTAGTTACCAGAGCCACAGGATTAACATGCAGTCCTTTTGTCTAGGACTTTCCCCTAGTAGATATGTAGGATTATGGATTTCTCTGCTGACCTAGTGACTAGTACCGAGATGTCCAGTAACACACAGATTTTTCACTGCTTACAATAATACTAGGAGCCCCTGGGTGGCACAAATGGTTAAGTGCTCTACTACTAGCTGAAAAGTTGGGCATTCAAACTCACCTAGAGGTGCCTCAGAAAACAGGCCTAGTGATCAGCTTCTGAAAGGTGACAGCCTTGAAAACACTATGGAGCAGTTCTACTCTGCTCACATAGGGTCGCCATGAGTCAGAATCAACTCGACGATGACTAAATAACAACAACAACATAATACTAATGATAGCCAATGTTTACTGAGTATTTTTTTTGTGTCAAGGAGCCCTAGTGGAGCAAGGGTTAAGCACTCAGCTGCTAAGAGAAAGGTTGGCCGTTCAAACCCAACCAGCAGCTCCACAGGAGAAGGACCTGGCCGTTCAAACCCAACCAGCAGCTCCACAGGAGAAGGACCTGGCGATCTGCTTCCATAAAAATAAGAGCCAAGAAAACCCCACTGGGCAGTCCTACTCTGTCACATGTGGTTGCTATGAGTAGGAATTGACTCGACAGCACCCAGAAACAATAACTATGTGCCAAGTGCTGTTCTAAGTAGTTTACATATATTTACTAGTTTATTTTTATTCCCATTTTATAGATGACAGAACTGAGGCACAAAAAGTTTAAACAATTTGCTCAAGGTCTGACAATCATTAAGTGTCAGAAGCTGGGATCTGAACCTAAGTAATCTGGCCGACTTTTAACCACTGTTAAAATTCTTGTGAGGCCGAAGTTCCAAAAACTGTAGAGGTTAAAACAAGAGGTTTTAGCCTATCCTAGAAAGGCCAACTAATGTCCACCAAGTGGAGGGCAAAAGTCTCAGTGGCAAGTTAAATGTATCTTTCTCCTGATAAAGTTCTCCCAACCCTGGAGGCTGAATTTGCCAGGAAATTACAAAACGTTGTTGTGGGGTTAAAACTCCCCCTGCCCCCTATGAGCTTTGTTCAGAATGTCCATTTGTGACTTGTTTCTCTATTGCCTAGCCAGGCAACATAACACAAAAAAACTCTCCTAAAAGTTCTGTCAGCCTTTTTAGTTTTTGTCATCTTTTCAGTCACACCAGGACTCCAAAAGTCCTCTTAACTGAAAAGGGGTTCCGGCCTTCTGACAAGATGCTCATGTGTTACACTTTATATCTGGATTAAAGTAGTCAGCAAGAGCTGGCCTCAGAGGAATTGCTTCCTCCAGAGCAGAGACAGTGTGAGATTTAAAAATACAGGCGTTAGCATCTGGCAGACCTTCTTCCTTTGAGTCTCAGCTGCTACTTGACACAGAGGAAGTAACTCGACATTTCCGAGTCTTTCATAGGGAATGACAGGACCTGAGCTGATGCCCAGGAAGGGCCTAGAATGTAGAAGGTACTCAATAAACGCTCGGTGGTGTTATTTCAGTTATGGATCCATGCACAACAAAATTATGCACCACAAACACTTACTATTGAGCAAACATCAATTATTAAAAACCTGTGTTCACATTCTGGCAAAGATGCATAACACGGGTTAAGGACCACAGATAGGTGACACACACTAAAGTAAGCTTACCTTTTAAGGTAAATGTGTAGAGTGCTGGCATCAGCCATAAGGTGACCCCACTAGTAGCGTCTTGGTGTTCTGAGATGTGGTACACCCTTTTTTTAAATACAGATTATTGCACAGTAGTAACAAACTTCTACATATTTAGTGCTTTTTCTTAAATATAATTATGTAAACTACAGAACAAAAATATCCCTGGTGTGTGTGTGTACACGCGCAACCTAAGTCGAGAGGCATCCGCACCGTCGCAATATCGGACAGGTTTGGTGGCTTTCCCTAGCCAGCCTCCCTGACAAAAGAACAATTCGTGGTGGTAGGGACCCATCCTCTCCCCCATCCAGCCACCCCGCACCCCGCGCGCGCAGTGGTTGGAACCCACCAGCCGCTCTGCGGGATAAAGATGTGGCAGTCTGGTTCCGTAAAGATACTCAGCCTTGGAAACACTATGGGGCAATTCTACTCTGTTTTATAGGGTCTCTATGAGTCAGAAGCGAGGGCATTAGGCTTTTTTTTTTTTCTCTTTTAGGGACCTATCTAGTCTCCTGTAGCGTCGCTATGAGTCTTAAACCACTCGATAGCTACTAGTTTATCTAGTCTCCGCTCCGCCCCGGCCTAGTAGAGTCAGCACAGTACGCCTCTGCGCCCCGCCCCAGGTCCCGCTTTCAAGATGCCCCGCCTACCCCCGAGCCCCGCCCCAAACAGAGCGGCCTGCATTTCCCGTGAGCCTCTCCGTCTGCCATTCTTCGGAGGGGAAGTGTAATCTGTCCGCACTGAAGCGGCAGTTAAAATACAAATCGCCTTGGCCTGCGGCCGTTGAGTCCGGATCGGAGGCGGGATTTCCGCGCCCTCGGGCGTCACGTCAGTCGGGAGGCGGAAGCGCAGCGTGAGCGGGAGGGATGTAGTGCAGTCCTGTGGGTCTCGCTTGCGGGTCTCTAAGTAGTTGAGCTTCTCTGAAAGCAGCGATCCGACAGCAAGGCCGTCCCAGGCGCCTTAGCATCCCCGGTAAGTAGGACAGTCTGTCCGGCCGCGTCGCCAGGCGTTGGAGGTGTGTGGCCGGGTTGATACGTCCCTGCCGTCTCTTTCCGCAGAGCAGCGGTCTCTCAGCTGGCCTGGCCTCCAGACGCTTCTCACCCCGCCTCCCCTTCTTCGTATGGGCTGCAGTCCCGGCCGAGCCTTCGCCTTCTGCCCGCCCTCCACGCCCTCTGGCAGAGACCCTTTTGAAACGCCGCGCCAGTCCAGCCCTGTCACATACTCGCTTAACGTGCCCCATCATAAGGTGGCCCTGTTGTTCCTCTTGTTTAGCCGGGTCTCGCTAGCCTTGTGCTCTAGCCGCAGGAGACACAACGATTCATTTATTCAAAACAAGCACCTCTTTTCCAGCCCTTGTACCTTTGCCTGGGTTCCCCTGAAGGCAGCCTTAATCTCTCCAATAGAATCAGCTCCTTTCTGCTTTCAGAGCATGTTTTTTAAATTATATTTTTAGTATGGCTGCTTGAAAAAGACTTTATTTTCCCACTGGATTATATGTTCCTTGAAGGCAGGGATAGCGTCTTGGTCTTTTGATCTCACCAAGGCGTATTACAAAGGCACAGAAACCGACAGCCCGAAGTATACATTCTAGTTTTGTGACTTTGGGTACGGTGTCCCATCTATAAAATATAATAAGTGAAATAACTAATTTCAAGCATCTTACACAGTGTATGGTGCATAACCAAATCAAACCCCTTACTGTCGAGTCGATTCCGACTCATAGCGACCCTATAGAACAGAGTAGAACTGCCCCATAGGGTTTCCAAGGAGCGGTTGGTGGATTCTCTGTGACCTATGGTCAGCAGCCCATCTTTTGATTAGCATCTGAGCTCTTAACCACTACCCACCAGGGCTCCTTATGGTGCATAGTACATACATAATAGTATATGTTTTTAAATGAATGAAGAGGCACCATCCATGTGTGATTTTTCTTCATAGCACTGTGATCCTATTGATGCTATGAATTGGTTGATACATTTGGTAGTACTTCATAAATACAACCTAATGATGTATATTAATGATGGAGGAGTGCTGAATGTTGATATCAACATCTGCAAGAATAAACATGCTCTGTTTAATTACATTCTTAATGCTGTATTTAATTAAATGCTTGAAAAGTGCTTGCAGAGTTTAATTTTGTGATTTGTCTGTGTGCCTTTTCAAATGTACATCTTTCTGAAAAGATTAAGAAACTGCAAACGTTTCAATGTAGGGAGGCTAGCTGTTCCTAACAACTTTTAGTTTGCTAGTAAAGTATGGTGCATTTTATTTGTGTGTACACATATTTTTACAGCTGATTGTAAAGTGTTGACCAGTTGCTACTGAACATATCTGAAGCAGAAAATAGGAAGATGGCAGCAAATGCTTCAGGACAAGGTAATGCATGTGGGAATTTCTTTTATGTCTAGGATTTTTTTCCATCATACATTTAAACGTATTTGAATAAGAGAAAGTTTAGCACAGGGCAATTACTGTAGCCAGAATAAAAAATGTGTAGCAGAGTAACACCGCACTCTGAGTCAGGTCCAACATTATATCATGTCTTAGTCTCCTAGCACTACCATAACAAAATTCACATGTGAGTGGCTTTAAAGAACAGAAATTTGTTGTCTCACAGTTCGAGAGGCTAGACGTTCAAATCAGAATGTTGGCTGCATTGATTCCTTCTGAGGGCTTTTAGAGAGGAACTGGTCCATGTCTTTCTCCTGGTTTCTGATGGCTGCTGGCAGTCCTTGTTGTTCCTTTGTTGCTTGTAGCTGTATCTTCACATGGTGTCTTTCCCCTGTGTTTGACTCTTGTCTCCCTTTCTATTCAGAATTAATTCGGACTCACCCTCCTCAGGTATGACCTCATTAACTGATGACAAAAGAAAATTTCTATTTTCAAACAAGGTCACCTTCACAGGTACAGGGCTTAGGACTTCAACATATCTTTCTGGGAGAACAATTCAATCCATAAAATATCAGATATACAACATCCTCAATAGTTATTAATCTTATGTTTTAATCTGTGCTCAGATTATTCACTTTGTAAACCTTAGGTCCTCCTTTGACACCTGTGTTCTCTCGATATTTTACTTGATATCAAAAACACTTAGTTAAAAAGTTACACGGTTATCAGGCAATATATGTGGTTTTATCTTCATGTGATCTAAAAACTTTCATACATATTTCACCTGTGTTAAGAGCTCTAAAGCAAATCAGGTTAGACACATTCTCTCTTTATAAAAGTAAAATTTAATCTCTAGAAAGTATTAAATCCCACTTTGTATGTAATTTTCTCATTAAAGACTTGAAGCAAGCCTCTATTTCCATATCAAGTTTAACTCCTATTTTAACCATATGTATGCTTGATTCATCAACATATTTTTATTACTTATCTCTGCTCTAAAGAAGTTTGTTTCCTTACTAGTCTGTTATAATAATGCTCATTCCCACTTGCATGTATTTGATCATCACGTATATCTTCCTTTTATCTGAAATGCTTTACTTTCTATTTTTCAAGACCCTCTTCAAATACCAGTTCCTTCATGAAACGTTTTCTTACTCTTTGTGCTTATGATTCCCTTCTCCAAATGTTTATAGTAATTTAAATCTGTGCTATACAGTTTAACATTTACAAATTATTATCTTGAAATTTTTGTTATTTTTTTCATCCTTTTATCACCCAACTCAAATATCTCTACCTTTGTGAAATGAGGCTAACTTAATATTCCTTCATATTACATATATTTTTAAAATTTTTTTCAAAATTATCTTGACTATTCTTTTAGATTGACATGTTCAGATAAAGATTTAGATCTTTTATATTGAGTTATTTATTAGTAATTCTTCTATCCTTTCTATCTATCTTAAAGAAAATAAACTACTAGATTTGAAGGATGAAGGAGAAACAGATATAAAGTTAAATTTGTTCCTGGTACCTTTAATGTGATTTTTAAACTTTGTGTAAAAATGGTGCGGCATGGGGCGTCTGACCACCTCTAACTTCACAGGGGGAAGGAGAATCAAGATCAGCAGCCCAAGACTGATTCTTGAGGCAGAGAGGTTAGACAAATCTTCTCTCTCCGATCTTTATACCAATTCTGACACCAACCATCCCACCCCTTGACAATCAGAACTGTGCAGAAGAGACTCAGGCAGCTGGGAAGCTTAGTGGACCACCCCCTTTCTACCCTAGCACAAATGATAGATCCTAAAAAATACTCTAGTAAATATAGGATATTCCTGTTTTTTGTTGTTTTGTAAGTGAAGATAGCTTGTTGTAAAGGCATGTAACGAAGGATGCTGAGTTATGGAGACAAGGGCAAAGAACACAAAGATGGGGAGAACATCTCTATATGTCCATTCTGAGCCTCGAGCAAGAAGGTGGGGGATGAGTAGACATCATGCATAGTATTGTATTTCTGTAGTATTCTTCACTGGCTTGCTGTGTTCAGCCTCTGTAATTTCGCGACTCAAGACATTAAAGTGCGGGGAAAATTTGCAAATGAACCAATAAGCCTTCCTTATATGATAACATTCCCCTATTCTTGAATGGCATATGAGGTAAGTCACCTTATAGAAGGGTGTATTTTAGAAGAACAGATCATACTTTTCAAAAAGTGTATAGAGACAATTTAGGCAGATTGTTAATAAGCTAATTAAAATTTGTTAACATCTCTTGTAGCGTGCCAAGGGTTAACAATAAAACACTAATTGCTCTTTGCTTTGAAACAAATGTGGTATTTATTGACTGTAGTAATATCATACTGAAGCAGTGGTTGAGTACTGATGGGTTTGGAAATAAATGGTGCATGCTAAATGCCAACCCGAGGAGTAGCAAGCATGCTTTTAATATGCTTTTAGATTGTACAACTGCAGGAATTAGCTTTTCCTTGGCAGTCATTAAATAAATGAAAACACTGCTGATTCTGTTTTTTTTTCTCCTAACCTTTATTATGGAAACTTGAAAAAATATGAAAATAAACAGAATAGTGTACTGTATTTTTATACAAATAACGCATGCCTTCTATGTTTGTCTTCCAACCGCACCCTTCCCCATGAGGTATTTTCATAAACTCTATGCTAATTTTTTATAGCAACACTTTAAAAAAAAATTAGCTTAGCAGCACTTAAGAAAATACCTCACAGAGGGGAGAGAACAGTGGGAAAATAAACGTAGAAGACGTGTGTTATTTGCGTAAAAATGCAGTAATGAACTTTGATGTACCTTTCACTAAACTGCAATGGTTATTAACATTCTGCCATTTTTGTTTCTTCTATACTTTCACCTACTCCTCCCCACTCGATAATGATTTTTTTTTTTAGAACTTCGTATAAATGGAATCATTAAGTGTGTCACTTGTTTGTGTTCAGCTTCTTTCACTCACTATAATGCCTTTTAAGATTTATCATCCATGTTGTGACATGTATCAGTGGTGTATTCTTTTTTACTGTGGAGTTGTATTCCATTGTATGACTTTACCACAGTTTGTTTATTCATTCTCCTGTTTGTAGATTTTGAGACTGTCTCTAGTTTTGGTTGTTGCAAATAAAGCTGCTATGAACATTTGTTTAAAAGTCTTGTTGTAGACATATTTTTTATTTCTCTTTGTAGGTATGTAGCACCTGAGTGTGTGGTTAACTTTATGAGAAACTGCCACACCTTTTTCCATAGTAGATGTACTATTTTACATTCCCTCCAGCAATGTGTGAGAGTTCTAGTTGTTCCGCATTTAGTGTTATCAGTCTTTTTAATTTTAGCTGTTCTAGTGGGTGTGAAGTGACATCTCACTGTAGTATTAACTTGCATTTCTCTGATGACTAATGCTGAGCACTTTTTTATGTAAGTTAATGGCCATTGTAAATTTTCCTTTGTGAAGTGTTTGTCCAAGTCTTTTGCTAATGTAAAAAAAATTGGGTCATCTTTAATATTGAGCTGTGAGAGTTCTAAAAAGAGTCTGGATCCAAGTCCTTTGTCAGATAAATGTTTTGCAAATATTTTCTCCCAGTCGCCTTGTCTTTTCATTTTCTTAATGGTGTTGTTATCCTGTGTGTAATATGTAATTTTTCTCTGGCTCCTTTCAAGATTTTCTTTGTCTTTGTATTTTAGCAGTTTCACTGTGATATGCCTAGGCGTGGTTTTCTTGCTTGGGGTTTGTTTGATCTTTTTGGATCTGTAAGTTGATGCCTTTCACCAGATTTGGAAAGTTTTTGTCTTATTATTCCTCAAATATTTTTTGACCCCATCCTTCCTTTTCTTCTGGGACTGCAGTTACACATATATTAGGTCACTCGTTATTGGCCTTCATGTCTCTAAGGCTTTGTTCAGTTTTGTCAATATTTTTTAGCCTTGTTCTTCAGATTGGATAATTTCTAATGCTCTAACTTCAAGTTTATTGACTCTTCTGCTGTCTCTAATATACTGTTAATTCTATCCAGTGAGTGTTTTATTTCAGTTATTGTACTTTCTTTTTTTTAGCTCTAGGGTTTCCATATGGTTCTTTTCTGTAGTTCTATTTCTCTGCTGAAATGCCCCATTTATTTATTCATTATGTGTCTATTTTCCTTAAGTACTTGAACATATTTATAATAACTGATTTAAGTCCTTGTCAGCTAATTGCATCATCTAGGTCATCTTGGGATCTGTATCTGTTGACTGCCATTTTTGTTGAGTATGGTTCACATTTTCCTTTTTCTTAATATGCTTAGTAAATTGTTTTTAATTGGATGCTGGACATTGTGAGTAATACTTTGTAGAGACACTGGATTCTGTTGTATTTCTCTGAAGTTTGATTTTTGTTCTAGCAGACAGCTTGTTGTCATCAAGTGACATCGAGTTGATTCCAACTCACAGTGCCCAGCGTACAACAGAACGAAATACTGCCCAGTCCTGCACCATCCTCACAATCATGGCTATATTTGAGCCCATTGTTGCAGCCACTGTGTCAATCCATCTCATTGAGGGTCCTCCTCTTTGCTGACCCTCTACTTTACCAAGCGTGAAGTCCTTCTTCAGGGACTGTTCTCTCCTGATAACATGTCCAAAGTACATGAGACGAAGTCTCTCCATCCTCGCTTCCAAGGAGCAGTCTGGCTGTACTTCCAAGACAGATTTGTTTGTTTTTCTGGTAGTCCATGGTATATTCAGTATTCTTTGCCAACACCATAATTCAAAGGCATCAATTCTTCTTCGGTCGTCCTTCTTCATTGTCCAGCTTTCGCATGCATACAGGACGATTGAAAATACCATGGCTTGAGTGAGGCGCACCTTAGTCCTCAAAGTGACATATTTATTTATTTTTAACCCTTTAAAGAGGTCTACTGCAGTATATTTGCCCAATGCAATTCGTCGTTTGATTTCTTGACTGCTTTTTCAAGAGCATTGATTATGGATCCAAGTAAAAGGAAATCCTTGACAACTTCAACTTTTTGAGCAGACACCTTGGCTCAATTCAAATTCCAAACTCTTGTCTTCCTTGTGTTGGGCAGCTACTGAAATCTCTGCTTAGTTTTTCACCTTTCTAACTGCTGCTTTTTTTCTGGGGTTCCTCCCCCTCCCCCCACTCCCGTATGTGTGGTTTAGCAGTGAGTGAAAACGTTGGATGGATTTTATATGCATGCTTAGGGCTTTACTTCCTCTGCCTTTCCCTCTTAGGTTTCTGCCCTAATTTTCTGGCTGCTCTGATAGCCTTGAGCTCTGTCCTTTCAAGTCAGTAAAGTAAAGATATCCAAAATGTTTGTAGATTTGGGAGTGCTTCAGGCAAAAGGCACAAATTCCCAAATCTTACCAGTTACAATTTCTGCCTTATTTTGGTCAATCTCCAGTGTCTTCAAGTAATACATTTTTAATATTTTGTACAGATTTTATAATTATATTTGTAGCATGGTTAGTCCAAGCAAACTTTCCACTAGTACTTGAAATTAGATGCCTGCTGATTCTGTTTTAGTATGCTAGTTGTACTTAGGACTAGTTATATGAGTTTTATCGTAGTATAGTATTGTGAAAAACTACCTATGGTGACAGCTTTACCGGCTTTAACCAGCTAATAGTGTTCTGTTCTCCACTCAGTTATTCACGTGTGATTTGTGCGCTCTGTGGACCCATCTTAGGTCAGCATTCCTCTTATGGTCTTTGACCTCTTCTTTTCCTCACTGGGTTGTAAAGGCTCATAATTAAAATAATATAATTTGAGGCAAAATGAAAACTAAGAGAAGACTACCTTGGAAAGAAAATATGATGCTAAAATCATACAACGTAGACTAAGTAAAAAAAAATTTTAAATTATCCCTCTATTTTAGTAGCACAAATAGTTAACATTTACAATTTGCTGGTTATTTTTTTTGTAGTTGCAGCAAAAAACAGTCATTTTTAATGTTGCCTTTGATTGATTCATAATCAAATCTACTTTGAAACATCCCCTATGAAACATCCCCTAGTATAAACAGAAGTGAATTTAGATTAGTCCTTTGGCTTTTGTTGCTATTTTTCAGTGGTTTTGTTGGTGTCATGGAGCTGCTGCTATTATGCACCAGCAGAGGGAGTTCAAAGAGCCCTGGTGACGTAGTAGTTAAAGTGCTTGGCTGGTAACAAAAGGTCAGCTGTTCAAACCCACCAGCTGCTGCATGGGAGAAGGATGTGGCAGTCTGCTTCTGTAACAGATTTACAGCCGTGGAAACCTTATGGGGCAGTTTTATTCTGTCCAGTAGGGTTGGTGTGAGTCGGAATTGACTTGACAGCAGTGAGTTTTTTGGTTCAGAGGGAGTTCATATCATGTTCTGTAGGCTCCCAGAAAATCAGTGAAATTTTTAAATTCTTATTTATTTGGATCTGTTGCATTGTACTCTATATTAAATTATTTCTAGACTGTTTGTATATATAAACCAAAAAAAAAAAAAAAACAAACCCATTGCCATCGAGTCAATTCTGACTCATAGAGCTATTTAATATGGAGGTTGAATGCCAAGTGCTTTAATTACCTTAAATTAATAACTGAAAGAACCATGAGTTTAAAAAATCTTGATCTATATATTGTAATTCATCATTGTCTCTGGTGTAGGGGACAAAATCCAATTGTGTTAACTAAGCTGTCTTTCAGATCTAACAGTCTTTTATACTATGGTAGTAATCAAGACTGCTACATTTCATAAGCCCTTGGCAGACTGTCACTGAAATCTGATATTCTTCATAGCATCCAGTGTAGTATGGAGCATTTGGTAGGTTCTCAATAGCTATTTGATTGAAAAGAAATAACATTTTGAGAATTTCAGTATGTAGAGGCAAATTATCAAACTGGAATTTGGCCAAGGTACCGTTCTTGTGTGATGTAGCCCAGAATCTTTCATTACTGGTAAATATCAAGGTTCTGTGATCATGTGGCACAAGTTGGATTGGTCCAGCCTGACTTCACATACACAGAGACATGGTGAAATACTGCCTAAGGAGCACATGGTGAAATACTGCCTAAGGAGCATGAATTATTTTCTCTAATTCTTTTATTTTCTAGTTCTCTCAAAATGTTTGTAGTAATAGCAAAGAGGTGCAGATTAAGTTGTGGGAACTCTTGATTTTGGGCCACTCTGGATGCGCTCATCTGTGATTTTAGGGTGCTTTTCAGGAAGTGGATGGAATAGCACCTGGGAGGAGTCTTGCTTGACCTCAGACTCAAGTCTTGACCTAAACCAATTTACCCTTCAGGCTTGTACTAAGGTATGAAAAAAAAGAAACCAAACCCATTGCCATTGAGTCGATTGCAACTCATAGCGACCCTATAAGTCAGAGTAGAACTGCCCCATAGGGTTTCCAAGGCTATAAATCTTTACAGAAGCAGATTGCCACATCTCCTCCCGAGGAGCAGCTGGTGGGTCCGAACCACTGACTTTTGGTTAGCAGCCGAGCGCTTAACCACTGCATGACCAGGGCTCAAGTACTAAAGTATGCTTCCTCAATTAAGAGTTTCTATTTATAATAAAAATCATTGTAAAAATTCTTGTATTTGTATCTTTTTAAAGATGACAGTGTGCTGCAAAGACAAAATTTGGAGTATGTTTTAAAGCCTGGATTTCTTTTTGTTTGATGTTTAATTGCTAAGGCAAAGTGAGTAAATTAGATTTCTGATGCTAGATTGATCTGTAGGCCCCAGGTTGAAATAGGAATGAAACGGAGTCAAAGCAGAATATGACGTAGAGTAACTTGAGATAGTTTGTGTAGTTAAGAGAGAGCTTGGGATCCCTAGGTCCATTCATACTAGCCTGGGAGGGCTGTAATGTGAGTGTTAACCTAGAAAGCTGCATGCTAATCACTTGCACCCCATCTAATGAAAAAACTAGTTACTGAAACAGAATTGTCAGCACGTGGCTGACAAGAAACTAGTGAGCTTAACAATCTGCCTAATAGGGGGAGAGAGAGAGAATGCTAGATAATAGTAACAATAATGTTGTTGTTAGCTGCTATCAGGTCAGCCCCTGACTAGTGATGACCCCATGCACAGTAGAACAAAATACTGCTTAGTCCTGTACCATCCCCATGATTGGTCACAGATCGGACTGATGTGATCCATAGGGTTTTTATGGGCTGATTTTCAAAGTAGACTGCCAGGCCTTTCTTCCTAGTCCATCTTGGTCTGGGAGCTCCACTGACACCTGTTCAGCATGATAGCAACACTTAAGCCTCCAATGGCAGACAAGTGGTGCCTGTGCATGAGGTACATTGGCCAGGAATCCAATCCAGGTCTACCGCATGGAAGGCTGGAATTCTACCACTGAACCACCAATGTCCAATAACAGTAATAGTTATTTATTAAGCAACTGACACATGGCAGACAGTATGCTAGGTATTTTACTTGTATTTTCTGTATTTTATATAGCCACTCTTGGAAGTTGTTAATTATTATCCCCATTGGTCCTGAGCATGAAGTAATTTTCCCATTATTAAATGATTAGTGATAGTAATGGGATAAGAACATAGATTGATTCCATATCCAAGTCATGTTCATTCTGTTTTTAAATACTGCCCTTCAGCTGGAGGATAAAACATTCTTTTTTTTATTTTATTTTTTTTATTGTACTTCACGTGAAGGTTTACAGAACAAAGTTTCTCATGAAACAGTAGTATACCTATTGTTTTATGACATTGGTTAACAACTCCACGACATGTCAACCCTCTCCCTGCTTGACCTTTTTTATATTTTGGTGAAAATATACATAGCCAAAGATAAACCATTTCAAAAATTTCTACATGCACAGTTCAGTGACATCTATTACGTTCTTCCAGTTGTGCTGCTATTCTCACTTCAGATGAAGGTTTACAGAACAAAATAGTTTCTCATTAAACAGTACACATGTTGCCCTATGACAATGGTCAGCAACCTCACAGCACATCAACATTATCCTTGCTCAACCTTGGGTTCCCTATTACCAGCTTTCCTGCCCTTCTGCCTTCTAGTCCTTGTCTCTGGACTGCTGTGCCTCATTAGTCCCATTTGGTTTTATGGGGCTGTCCACTCCCCAGCTGAACATGAACCTCGGAAGTGACTTCACCACTGAGCTAAAAGGGTGCCTGGGGGCCATACTCCCGGGGTTTCTCCCGTCTCCTTTAGGCCAGTAAATCTGGTCTTTTTTTGTGAGTTAGAATTATGCTCTGCATCCTTCTCCAGCTCTGCTCATAACCCTCTGTTGTGATCCCTGTCAGAGCAGTCAGTGGTGGTAGCCGGGCACCATCTAGCTGTACTGGACTCAGTCTGGTGGAGGCCTTGGTAGCTGTGGTCCATTAGTCCTTCGGACTGATCTTTTCCTTGTGTCCTGTTCTCTTCACTCCCCCTTGCTCCCGAAGGGATGAGACCAGTGGAGTGTCTTAGATGGCTGCTCACAGGCTTTTAAGACCCCAGACACTACTCACCAAGGTAGAATGTAGAACACTGGACAACTTTATAGTATATTGAAAGGCCAGGGCCTGAGGAAAAAAAGAAAGGCATCTAAGAAAAAAACTGGGAACTATAGGGCAAAAGACTTCTTCTTACACATTGTACCTGTCTTATTATCTAGTGCTGCTATAACAGAAATACCACAAGTGGATAGCTTTAACAAACAGAAATGTATTGTCTCACAGCTTAGGAGGCTAGATGTCCAAATTCAGAGTGCCAGCTCTAGGGGAAAGCTTTCTCTGTCAGCTTTGGGGGAAGGTCTTTGTCTCCTTTCAACATCTGTGGGCCCAGCATCCCCTTGGAAATTTACATATGTCTTGGCATCAGTCTTCCCCTGGGTTTAGGAGGTTCTTAGTGCAGGAAACCCAGGTCCAAAGGATGTGCTGCGCTTCTGGCTCTTTCTTGATGGCAGTCAGATCCCTTTCCTCTCTGCTAGGTTCTCCTTTTACCTCCTGTAAGATAAAAGGTGACTGCATGCCACACCCCGGGAAACTCCCCTTAACATTGGATCAGGGCTGTGACCTGAATAAGGTTGCATCCCACCCTAATGCTACCTCATTAACATAACAAACATAACCTAATCCTCTTTAACAAAATGTAATCCTGCTTCATTAATCACAGGCAGAGATTAGGATTTACAACACATAGGACAAATACATCAGGTCACAAAATGGAGGACAACCACACAATACTGGGAATCATGGCCTAGCCAAGCTGATACAATTTTGGGGGGACACAATTCAATCCATGACAGTAACTTTCCTGCATCTGTTATTAAGTAGAAAACCCTTACATTGAAAAAGGCCTATGAATTTAGGAGGAAAATAAAAATGAGTGGGAAGGAAAGGTTGAGTCAAGAAGAAAGTATTTTATCATTTAGTCAGTCCTGGAGAAGAGAAACTTCAATGGATAGGAAAAGTTGTTACAGCGTAAAAGGGGTAAGTCCTTAGGGTCCAGGTGAGAGAGAACTTGAACACAGAGAGCCCACGTAATGAACAGACATCAGGCCTTATTCCTGTCCTTTGATATGTATATTCAGTAAACTCCAAAAGGTGGCTAAAAGTTTAATAATTTTTAATCTTGCAAGATATAGGAAGTGTTTGTCATTAAGTAGATACGGAGAAGACTAATTACTGGTACTAATCAATTCATGTTACCTTTATAATGTTGATACATATTTTTATTCTGCTAAGACTTGGACATCAGGCAGTCACCCCTGGATAAGGTTTAAACATTTGCTACTGAATACATTTCATATAAAGACTGTGATAGGCAGAAAAAATGGCCCCTCAAAGATTTCTATGTCGTAATCCCCAGAACATGTTACCTCACATGGCAGAAAGGACTTTGCACATGTGATAAGGTTAAGGACTTTGAGAGAAGACAAGCTTAGATTACCCAGGTGGGCACAGTCTAGTCACATGAGTCCTTAGCAGTGGCTATGGTCAGAGAGATGTGATGATGGAAAAAGGATGAGAAAGATGTAGTGTTGCTGAGTTTGAAGATGGAAAATGGGAGCCATGAGCCAAGGAATGTAGGCAGCCTCTAGAAGGTGGAAAAGGCAAGGAAGCAGATTATCCCCTGGAGTCTCCAGAAAGTAACGCAGTCCTGCCAACATCTTGATTTTAACCCAGTGAGAGCTGTGTCAGACTTCTAACCTACACAGCTTAAGATAATACATTTGTGTTGTTTTTAAACTGCTAAGTTTGTGGTAGCTTGTTAAACCATCTAACTGTGTGAGTCAGCAATCTAGGAGCCATCCGTGATACCTTCTTCCTCATCCTTGTCTCATATTCAGTCCATCACAAGATCCTGTTGATTTAACTTTCTAGACGGCTCTTGGATCTGTTGATGCCTCTCCATTTTCGCGGCCACTACCAAACTTACGTAATCTCTAGCCCGTTCTACTGTAATAGTCTCCAACTGTTTTCTCTTGTCTAGTCCGGTAATGCAGTGGTTAAGAGCTCAGCTGCTAAGCAAAAGGTTGGCAGCTCGAATCCACCAGCTGCTCCTTGGAAACCCTATGGGGCAGTTCTGCTCTGTCCTGTAGGGTCGCTATGAGTCAGAATCAACTCAGCAACACAGGTTTGGTTTGGTTTAGTCTATTCTCAAGGTGCCCTGGTGATGCAACGGTTAAGTATTTGGCTGCTAATCAGAAGGTTGGTGGTTTGAAACCACCAGTCACTCCACGGGAGAGAAGACTTGACAGTCTGTTCCCATAAAGATGACAGCCTAGGAAACCCTATGGGGCAGTTCTACTTTGTCCTGTAGGGTTGCTGTGAGTCTGGATTGACTCGATGGCAATGTTTTTTTTTTCCCTTTTAACAAGATCACTCTAGCTTCAATGCTCAGAATACTGTTTTTGTTGGGTGCCCCGTAGGGTTTCCAAGGAGCAGCTCGTGGATTTGAACTGCCGACCTTTTGGTTAGCAGCCGAGCTCTTAACCACTGCACCACCAGGGCTTCTTTAAAAGGGAATGGGTTATTTTATTATCCACCACCCCCTATTAACCCAGTTGACTTGCAGAACATGTACATAGACCAAGAGGCAGGTGTTCAGACAGAACAAGGGGACACTGCATGGTTTAAAATCAGGAAAGTTGTGTGTCAGGGTTGTATCCTTTCACCATACTTATTCAGTCTATATGCTGAGCAAATAATCCAAGAATCTGGGCTATATGAAGAAGAACGCGGCATCAGAATTGGAGGAAGGACTCGTTAACAACTTTCAAAATGCAGATGACACAACCTTGCTTGTTGAAAGTGAAGAGGATTTGAAGCACATACTGATGAAGATCGAAGACTACAGTCTTCAGTATGAATTACACCTCAGCATAAAGAAAACAGAAGTCCCCACAACTGGACCAGTAAGCAACATTATGATGAATGGAGAAAAGATCGAAGTTGTTGAGGATTTCATTTTATTTGTATCTACAATCAACGCCCATGGAAGCGGCAGTCAGGAAATCAAACGACATCGCTTTGGGCAAATCTGCTGCAAAAAACCTCTTTAAAGCATTGAAAAGCAAAGATGTCACCTTGAAGACTAAGGTGCACCTGACCCAAGCCATGTTGTTTTCAGTTGCCTCATAAATGCATGCGAAAGCTGGAGAATGAATAAGGAAGACTGAAGAAGAATTGATGCATTTGAGTTATGGTGTTGGCCAAGAATATTGAATATACTATGGACTGCCAGAAGAACAAACAAGTCTGTCTTGGAAGAAGTACAGACAGAATGCCCCTTAGAAGTGAGAATGGCGAGACTTTGTTTCACATACTTTGGACATGTTACCAGGGGAGACTAGTCCCTGACGAAGGATACCATGCTTGGTAAGGTAGAAGGTCAGCGAAAAAGAGGAAGACCCTTAACGAGATGGATTGACACAGTGGCTGCAACAATGAGCTCACACACAGCAACCATTGTGAGGATGGCACAGGACCGGGCAGTGTTTTGTTCTCTTGTACATGGGGTCGCTATGAGTCAGAACTGACTTGATGGCACCTAACAACAACAACATCTTTTAGATTTCAGGTGAAGCATCACTTCCTCTGGAAGCTTTCTCTGACAACCCTCCAGACTAGGTTAAGTTTATTCAACATTCCTGCAAGAGTGATTGTTATAAATGCTTATAGAATGGTATTTCTTTATTCCATATTATTCAACTGAGATTTTAATTATACGTTCATTTGTGATTATTTGATTGATCTCTGGCTTCACTGGACTGTTTGAGATCTAGAATCATATCACGTTTTGGCTCATCATTATGTCCTTAGAACCTAATTTAGTGCTTGTGTGGGATGAGTACATAATAAATATATATTGGTTCAATACATAACTTAAAACATGTTAAGCAAATAGTGCCACAGTGACTTTCCTCTAATACTAAACATAGGTGTAAATACTTTTTAAAAAATCATTGTTATGAAAGCAGTATAATAGCTGTAGAATATTTGGAAGGTAGATTATTCGTAATCCCACTAATCAAACATAGTAAGTAGCATTCTTTAGTTTCAATTTTTTTTTCCCAATAAAAAGAATTCCAGTTAGTCCTTGTTTTAAGTGTGATATAGCTGTTAGGACAAAGTGAATATCAGCTCTTAGGTTTTGAATGCAATTTGATGTAATGCTGGTTATTTGAGAGTGTTTTTATTGACAAAGAAATGTGTGGGAGTTAAATGTTTCTATGAATGAGTACTGAAATGTGAGTGTATATGATTGTGAATAGAGATAGGGTTATAGTTCTAAGTGGAAATTTTTTAGAGCATGCTGCTTTATTCTAAGATCATTTAATTAGGAAAAAAAAAGATTAGGTTATAAAAGGATATTAAGTGATTCCTACTCTACATGAGATCATATATTAAACATCTGTAACACTCTCATGCTTCTGAGAATGAAAAAGGTATGTTAAGTTATTGTAAGAGACCATATTTGTTTTGAAAAAAGCCTCATGTAGTGAGTATAAAATATAAAATAACAGTTAAATGTTATCTGTTAATGCCTTCACTTCTGACACCAGTTGCAAGTTCAGGAGTCACCAAGACCAGCCTCAGATTTGTTAATCTGGTAGAAAGACTCACAGAACTCACTGAAAGCTGTTAACTCATGGGTATGGTTTATTACAGTGGAAGAATAAAGATTAAAGTCAGCCAAGGGAAGAGACGCATGGAGTAGGGTCCACGGGCATTCCACATTGGAGCTTCCAGTTAGTTGTCTTCTCCCAGTGGAACTGTGGATAGCACTAACTTTCCCGGGAAAAACTACCACCTTAAATCACATTGTTAGACTATCTAGTGTGGCCCAAAACCCCCAGGTAAGCAGAGATACTCTTATCAGGCATGATATTCTAAGGGTTTAGGGATCATCTCCCAGGAGCTAAGGACAAGGGCCAGACCTCTCTTTGGGAAAGGTTAATTGTTTACTACACATCTTCCTTTATCTTTGATTACTGGTTCTGCCGTATAGGGGGATTTTAGTCAGAAGGTACTAAAAGCACAGTGCCAAGGACACTAGCTTTTCAAAGGCCTATAAAAATGTTTGAAACATAAATAGTATTTGTTTCAAACTATGAAAAGAAAATTGAAAGTTTGGAATAAATTACTGCCTCAAAAAATGAGACATTGTGATCTCCACAGAATGTTAAGTTTAATTGTCTTAAATTTTTCATTACATTTGAGAACTACATGAAGGTTATGTTTTCAGTTTGGAATAATTCCACAGTATGCTGTATGATTGCCAAGCAATTATAGCCAATTATAAATTAAGCAAGTTGTTTGTAGCCATAATTGGAGATATAAAGAATAAAAACCTTTTAAAAATTTTATAGGGGTAAGAATTTTAATATGGATGTGTTCTCATTTTAAAAGATTGGGTTGTGGTGTGGACACTTCACAAGTAAAAGCACCGAGGGCTTGTAAAAGCCTAGTGCAGTCAAACCTGTGAGAGCCAAAACTCAGCGGCACTGCCTTGTTTTTCCAGGTCTCACAAGTTTTCCGCGTTTGATAGGGTGCAGTCTATCACTTTTCTATCGCTCGTGTTAGTGGAAAATATTTGAGTTTTCCTTCTCTGACAGGTTTCCACTTACACAGGTTCTGGCTTTTGCAGGCTTTACTGTAGTAGCCCTGCGATTATCTACTTAGTGATTCAAGCTATAACCTTGAAGTCAGCCAATCTCTTTCATATCAAGTTTTATTTAATCTGAATTCTTTCTTGAATCAGTCTGTTTCTCCATCCCACTGCCCATCATCATCCCTGACTAACTGGTTTCTCTGCTGCAAGTCTCTTTTACCCTGTAATCCATTCTCTGGTTACTACCAGAAGATGTTCTAAATGATGCATAGAATTAACTGTGCCATGTCCCTTTCTAATACCATTAGTCCCTCCCCATTGCCTATTTGTTAAAACTTAAGTTTTAGCATGTAATACAAGGTCCCTAATTATCCGGCCCCTTCTTACCTTCTCAGCTTCTTTCAAAAATTTTTTACACATGACTTGTGCTGGAGTCATGGATTTATTTGCCAGTCCCCAATCACTCATTCTACTTAATACTGTATTCAGTTCTTTAATGTCTAAGGGGATTTGAGGCATGGAGAAAAATACTCATCACTACTCATAATTTACTTAATACTCAGTTTATTAAACCTACTTATTTAATAAACTAATGTTCTGAAATAAATGTTTGAAACATTTAAAAAGTTTATTTTACAGGCTTATTTAGTTAAATTCTCTTTCTTGTTGTTAGGTGCCATCGAGTCAGTTCCGACCCTAGTACAACATAATGAAATACTGCCCAGTCGTGCACCATCCTCACAGGCATTGCTATGTTTGAGCCCATTATTGCAGCCACTGTGTCAGTCCATCTCATTGAGTCTTCTTTTTCATTGACCCGCTGCTTTACCAAGTGTGATATCCTTCTCCAGGGATTGGTCCCTCCTGGTAACATGTCCAAAGTATGTACGATGAAGTCCTGCCATCCTCGCTTCTAAGGAGCATTCTGGCTCTACTTCTTTCAAGACAAGATTTGTTTGTTCTTCTGGCAGTCAATGGTACATTTGATATTCTTCGCCAACACCATAATTCAAATGCATCAATTCTTCTTCCATCTTCCTTATTCAGTCCAGCTTTCACATGCATATGTGAAATACCATGTCTTGGGGTCAGGCACACTTTAGTCCTCAAGGTGACATCTTTGCTTTTTAACATTTTAAAGAGGTCTTTTGCAGCAGATTTGCCCAATGCAATATGTCGTTTGATTCTTGGCTGCTGCTTCCATGGGAGTTGATTGTGGATCCAAGTAAAATGAAATCCTTGACAACCTCAGTATTGTCTCTGTTTATCATAATGTTGCTTATTGGTGGGGATTTTTGTTTTCTTTATGTTGAGGTGTAATCCGTACTGAAGGCCATATTCTTTGATCTTCATCAGTATGTGCTTTAAGTCCTCTTCACTTTCAGCATGCAAGGTTGTGTCATCTGCATATCTCAGGTTGTTAATGAGTCTTCCTCCAATTCTCATGCCACATTCTTCTCCATGTAGTCTAGCTTCTCGGATTATTTGCTCAGCATACAGATTGAATAAGTATGGTGAAAGGATATAACCCTGACGCACACCTTTCCTGATTTTAAACCACGCAGTATCCCCTTGTTCTGTTCGAACGACTGCTTCTTGGTCTATGAACAGGTTCTATATGAGCACAATTAACTCTTCAGGAATTCCCATTCTTTGCAATGTTATCCATAATTTGTTATGATCCACATGATTGAATGTCCTTGCATAGTCAGCAAAGCACAGGTAAACATCTTTCTCTTTAGTAACATTTAAATTACTTTTATGAATATGATTGTCTGGAATACTTCAAACACTTTACATAGTAATTACAAAACTTACTACACTTAAAATTAAGCCTGTTTTAAAATATTAACCCATGGCTTAATTAATTTATTCACTATCTTTTGTTTTTAATATCTTCTTGGGGTTAGAATAGTCTTCCCAAGGGTTATAGTAATTTTTTCTATACCTTCCCAGGGTTATGGTACTCTTATCACTACTAAAATAAAACAAAATTTCAGATTAATAAAGGTTCAAGGTTGATAGATTTGATTCTTGGTTAAAACACAGACTTGGTTGTGCCTTTAAAGATGACTTACAGCTGTGTTGGTGTGTGTTGGCATGGGTTCCTTCTATAATTAAATTTCACCTGCTAAGTTAATAGGTTTTTTTTTTTTTTTAAAGCTTTTGCCCTTCTCATAGATTTTTAGTATTTTTTTTTTTTTACTTTCCCTAAATTGAAATACTCTTTATTTTTCATGCAGCCAGTGTTCCATGAACCAGTGTTGTTATGATGAATTGACTTCTTCTGGTAGTATTACTGCCAGAATAATAGAACTTCCATCTCCCAGAGGATCAGGCATCAAGTCTGTACAGTTAGCTCTCTTTAGGATATTTGGTTAATTCATCAAGTTAGAGCTCCCGGTTTCTCGTTGGTCACTGTGTGTGATTATGGGTGCTTATCAACTCCTGGATCTCCTTTTAAATAGCTTTTAATGTGTGAAGACCTGTGCTGACCTGATTTTCTTGTTCTTGGTACTTGACCTGTATTTCCTGAGACTATTTGGCTTATCTGCAGCTCCCTGTATCTACCCCTCCCTACTTGTACTGAAACAAAAAAGTACATGGCTATACTTTATAAACAGACATATACTTACTAAGAGAAACAAAACACCTATATGTTAACACTAACCTAATTATTAGTATAATAAGACGTTAAATACCCTATTATTTTCACCCTTTTTTGTATTACAACTATATTTTTAAGTACTTTAACTTGCCCTATTGCATCTCATTATGAATTCATGGCTTAACACAGACTCAGTTTATTCCATTTAGCTATAATTATTATTTTCCTTCAAATGTTCAAATTATGCTTGGCTAACCTCAGATTGGCTCCTTTGTCTTTTTAGCACTTCCTGGACCTCAAAAAAAAAAAAAAAAAAGTCTTGCTTTCTAACAGGATAATCTAGACCCACCTTGATTTTTTTCCCTGCCTTAAGACTTAGAACGAATATTTATCATAGCACTTTGGTTCCTTTTAGTGGAGAATAGTATTGGAGACCAAACTGTTCCATACAGAGTTGATAATAAGGGGGAAGGCATTGTTTGTTGCTGGCCACTGCAGTGACAGAATAGGAAAAGATGTTTCTCTAGTGGTAGTCCAGTTTAACGTTAGCATTACTAAATTTTTTATATATCATCCTTTCTCTTCATTATGAGGTTTTATTCCACTAAATGTCTGTTACATTAACATCTTTGTACATGAAGTTTCTCTACCAGGAATGACTCCTCTCATCCCTTTTGACTACTTTGCAAACTTTTTATCAGTAAAATGATAGGAGGGGATAGAATAAAAATTTTTTAAAATAATATTGTGTTTTTAGTGAAAGTTTTCACAACAAATTAAGTTCCCATTTACAATTACTACACAAATTATTCAGAGACATTGGTTACATTTTTCACAGTGTGTTAACATTCTCATTAATTCCCTCTGGATATTTCACTTCCCAGTAATCTGGTTTCCCTGTCCCCTTACCCCTCCATCTTTGCTTTAGAGTAATTGTTGACCATTTGGTCTCATATAGATGATTTTTTTTAAAGGTGCATGGTACTCACTGGTAATATTCTTTATGAGGCAATCTGGTATTTAGCTAAAAGATGACCTCAGGGTAGTTTCAGTTCAAGGTTTATGGAGTATTTCAGGCGATAGTCTCAGAGAGTCCTCTAGTATCAACTGGTCCAGTAAATCTGGACTTTTTAAGAATTTGAGTTTTGGTCCACATTTTTCTCCCCTTCTATCAGGATCCATCTATTGTGGCCCTGATCAGAACTGTTAGTGTAACCGGGACACCATCTAGTTCTTCTGGTCTCAAGGTAGATGGACTGTGGTTCGTGTAGACAGTCCTGTAGACTAGTTTCTTTACTGAGTCTTTGGTTTCCCTCTTTCTCTTTTTCTTCAGATGAGAAGAGACCAATCATTGTATCTTAGGTGGCTGCTCACAAGGTTTTAAGATCTCAGATGCTACTCACCAAACTAGGATGTAGAACATAAACTTTGTGAACTGTATTATGCCAGTTGACTGAGTTGTCCCGCAAGACTATTGTCCTAAGGCTTCAAACCCAGAAATCCAATCCTGTGAGGTGTTTGGTTATATCTAAGAAGTATCTGTAACTGTGCCCCCTATGTGCTTTATTATATGTATGAACATACATGCATGCACACGCAGATGTGTATACATATACAGATAGCTACATGCATGTATACACACATACCTATACACATATATGCATACATACATATATATGTAACCACATATATGTTTTTTGGTTGTTGTTGCAAAATTATATATGTCCTAGCATTTACCAAAAATGTTCTTTTTGTGTCTGTATGTGTCCTTCTTAGTGACATCTTTTACCTTGGTCATTCTGTGTGCATTTCATCCACATTCAGTGTTAGCTTTCCCATCACGAAAAATAACCAGTGTCTACTATCTAAAGAGTGATTCCCCCTCTCCCCACCCACCCATCCCTGGTAACCACCAGTGAACATTGTTTTCTGCGTGTATATGTATTTTTGTCTTTTTATTAAAGTAGGAGCATACAGTATTTGTCCTTTTGTGATTGACTTATTTCACTTAGCATAATGTCTTCCAGATTCATCCAGATTATGTTTGAGGACTAATCATTATTCTTTATGGTTACATAGTATTCATTATATGTATGTACCAGATTTTGCTTATCCACACTTAGGTTGTTTCCTTTTTTTTGCAGTTGTGAATAGTGCTGCAGTGAACATAGGTGTGAATATGTCTGTCTGTGTCACTTCTATGAGGTCTCTAGGGTATATACCTAGGAGTGGGACTGCTGGATCATAAGGGTCATATTTCTAGTTTTGTGAGGCAGTGCCATACCATTTTCCATAGTGGTTGTACCATTTTACAGTCCCACCAGCAGAGAGTAAGGATTCCAATCTCCTCAACTGCATCTCTCTAATGGCTAAAGATCACAGACATCATCGTGTGTTTGTTCGCCACTTGAATGTCCTCTTTGGTGAAGTGTCTATTCATGTCTTTTGCCCATTTTTTAATTGGGTTGTTTGTCTTTTTGTTGTTGAGTTGTTGAAGTTTTCTATGTATTTTACAGATTAGACCCCAAAGATTCTTCCCAGTCTGTAGATTGTCTTTTTTACTCTTTTGTTAAAGTCTTTTGATGAGCATAAGTGTTCAATTTATGGAACAAAGTTGGAGTCACAGTTACCTATTTTGTCTTCTGCTTCTCTTGCATTTTTAGTTGTATTTGATAATCCATCGTTAAAACTAGGTCCCATAGTTTTGCCCCTATGTTTTCTTCCAAGAACTTTATGATTTTGGCTTTAACATTTATGTCCTTGACCCATTTTGAGTTAGTTTTTGTGTATGGTGTGAGGCATGGGTCTTGTTTCATTTTTCTGCATGTGTTTATCCAGTTTTGCCAGCACCATTTGCCAACAAAACTGTTCCTTCCCCTTGGAATAGACTTTGGTCCTTTGTGGAAAATCAGTTGTCCATAGATGGATGTAGAATAAATTTTATTTAAAGCTTAACCTGGTCCTGAAATGTTAAACAGACAGATACATGAATATTCTTACATATCCTGAAATATTTTTATTGAACTCAAGGTTTTCTTCCATTAAAAAAATGCAAATAATGTCCATTTGTCAAACATGCATGGCTTTTCCTTTTAAATGAGACTGTTCCTTTTTGACAAAGCCAGGAAAGATACGTAAGTACATGATTAGAAAAAGGGGAGGGGGTGTGAATCATATGAAATAGCTGAGGGTTTTTGAGTGGCAGACATTTGGGCAGATTATGAAATCTTCATGTGCTGAAGCTAGAAGTAGCCATTGAAGGTTACTTTAACTCTTTTCATTTAACATGAATTAATTTGTCTGCTTTGGCAACTTTAAGCAAACTATCCTAAGGCAAACAACAACTGTTTTGGAAGGATTTCCATAGACTAGAGTACTGTAATAACTCTGATACTGAGACCCTGGGTGGAAGTTTTCATCGATTCAAACTTTACTATCTCCTACTAATGAAAACTGCCTCATTTCTTCTTACTGAATCCTAAATTGAGATAGAAAATACCCTCTTACTATCCTTTCAGAAATAACCAATTGTATAAGAAGTACATTCTTATACAATCCTTTAAGTCAAAAGGTTCTCCTGAGACATACCAGTCTGCAAGAGTGGGTGAAGCAGGTAAAGATGTATGGGATGTTAAGGCCCCATAGAGCAGCTTCTTTGGAAAACTGAGTAACTAGGAGGTTGGGAATAGGGTAGGGGTAGGGAGATTAAAGTTAGGATTAGAATAGGTGAAGAATTACCTGGAAGGTTCACAGAGCCATCTTCCTCAGAATACCAGTGTATATTAGTGTGAATTATCTAATCCAAACAGAGGGAGTCTGCTATTACTAGAATTTGATAACAAGTTGGTGGCATAAGGATGAGTGAGCAGAGAAGAAAAATGAGAGTTGATAAATCCTAAAAAGGATGTGGCGGACACATTTTTGTCCATAATCCTGACTGTAGCCAGTATATGTGATTCCCGATTTAAGAGGAGACTTAATTTAAAATGCTGTAAATCTCAGCTGCTTCTATTTTAGACCAATCTCAGTGTGAATGCTCTTGTATATCCTGCACCACCCTGACCAATCTGCATCTCTCTCCAGAAGAGAAGGAAATATGCATCCTAGCACACATTTCTCCCTCTTTATAATCAGTATAAAATTCTTAGAATCCTTTATGTGGGTGCCCTCAGGAGTGCTCAGTGGTGAGAATCTGCACTGCTTGAAAAATGTGCCCCCCAGTCTTCATTCTTTCTTCTAGCCAGTAAGCTATCCCATTGATGCTAATCCTCTGAACCTTCTTATTTTCTTTTCTTCTTTTTTTTCCTCATAGTTGTTTTTCAGTTTTTTAATCCTTCCATTTGTTTTCTTCTAGATTAAAAAACCCTGTTGCTGTCGAGTAAATTTTGACTCATAGTGACCCCACAGGACAGAGTAGAACTGTCCCCATAGGGTTTCCAAGGCTGTAATCTTTACGGAAGCAGACTGCCAAATCTTTCTCCCTAGGAGTAGCTGGTGGGTTCAAACCACTGACTTTTTGGTTAGCAGCCGAGCACTTAACTACTGTGCCACCACCAGAGCTCCTTATCTTCTAGATTAGGATCAGAAACTCCTATGCCCACGAGTAACATAAACGAGTAAAGTCTGGTAAGGATTGTAAGAAGCTAGAGATTGCCCAGCCAAAGGGGACAGCTATTTCTTAGTCCTAGCTAATCATTGCCATGGGGCATGCAGATCCCTTGTTGCTAGATCTTAAGATGTTTCAAGAGAGGCTAGAGATCTGGGAATTTTGTGTGCAGTCTAGCAATAGTTACATGTAGGCATCTAATTCAGGATTTTAAAACAGCTGGGTGCTACTCCTGGGCTACCCATTTGCAACCTCTGCTCTAGGTCTTACGCAGGATTGAAGTTCATAATCAAGCCCAGTGGTAAGCATTTGATAAAGGGCACATTTCTTTGTATCCTGCCGGTTATGCTCCTTTTTTACTCAGAATTGCTTTCACGTCAGTTGCGTTTCTTTCACTTGTTCCTTGAAAGAGCGTGTGTCGTTTTGGAATGGAAGCAGTTAAGAAAAAGAAGTATATGTGTATTTTTAATCTGAGTATGTCTTATGCTTCTTCCCCCATGAAAGAAGCATTCATAAAGAGGCCTAAAACTGAGAATTAAGAAAATTTGCCATCCCAAAGATTGTGTAGTCTGGAGATTGGTCCTTTCAGCATTTAGGGCTACAGAATTTCTTTTTTTAAAAAAAAAAAAAAATGCTGTAGCCTATATCTTGGCGATTAAAATTCTTTAGAACTAAGCCTTAAAAGTCCTCAGTCAGTATTATGCTTTGCATATGTAGCCATGTATTATGCCGCTAAAGTTATGCTATGCTGTTATGCTGTTAAAGTTGCTGGGAAATACATAGTAAGGGAACAGTAACTATCTTGGGAGACTACATTTATAGTGAGTTCATTATCATGTTAGAGAATAAAAATTTTGCTTTCTGGGTTATAAGTGGCCTAGGTTTATAAAATAGCTTTAAAATGTTTCTTATTTTTCTCTCTCTCCCTTTCTCTTTTAGGTTTTCAAAATAAAAATAGAGTTGCAATCTTGGCTGAACTGGACAAAGAGAAAAGAAAATTACTTATGCAGAATCAATCTTCAACAAATCATCCTGGAGCTAGGTATTGACTGCTATTTTGGGGGTATTGTTATTAAACATATTCTTCAATAGAATGGATGAAATACTTGTTTTGTGCTAAGCATATAGATTTTGAAGAATAATACAGTGTTTTTATTCAGTTATATAAAAAATTTCTTGGACAAAATAAATTGGTTGGCAGTTGTTTGTTTAATATTGGAATTTTTATGTTGCTTTGTTTCCTAGTTAGAGTAGAAAAAAATAGTCTTAATTAATTAGAAATTAAATATTCTAAATCTAGTTAGTTTTCCCTACATCCTCCTTTTCAAAACAGAAAAGAATTTTATGTGATTTTTGTTACTGAAATCATTGCCAGTGGCCTATATATAGTGTTCTGCAGAGTAGGAAACATTTAGGTAGCTTTAAGATCTTTATTGTGTTCAGTCTCTCTCATCTTAAATATCTTCCCTCAGATTCATTTTCTGTTCAGCCACTATCCTAACGCTCCCCTCTCTTTTTCAGCCTTCCAGCAGACTACCCATCAAGTCTCATTGCTCAGAATTGTGCCACTTTCTCTTGCCTAAGACAGAAACTAGCAGGGAAAGTGGTATACCAGTCAAGGTTTACCCCTGGGTTTGGGGCTGGGGATGAAGCTTGCCCAGCCACTAATAATTGAACTAAGTTTAGGTTCCATTAGCAAGGAAGAAAAGAGATAAACAGTTGTTGAGAAGGTGATCAACACTGTCAGCCTGCACCACTGTGTGATACTTCTGATCATGTCACTCCCCTGCTTAAAACTCTTCGGAGAGCTTCTATTACTTATTAGGTTAAGGTCTACACTTCTTAATTTATTTCACAAGGCTCTTCATATCCTGACACCTGCCTTCCTCTCTAGCCTCGTTTTTTTTTTGCCAGGCCACTTCACCCTTCCTTGACTGTAACCTCCAGTCCTTACTGATGTTGTTAGCTGCCCTCAGGTTGGCCCCCAGCTCATGGCAACCCCATATATACAACGAGATTGGACTATTGTGATCCATAAGGTTTTCATTGGCTGATTTTTGGAAGTATATTGTCAAGCCTTTCTTCCTGGTCTGGAAGGTCTGCTGAAACCTGTTCAGCCTTATAGCAACATGCAAGCCTCTATAGATAGACGAGTGGTGAGTGGCTGTGCTTGAGGTGCATTGGCTGGGAATTGAACCCAGTCCTGCTGAACTCTGATTTCTTCAAACACATCAAGCTCTTTTGCTCCTAGGCTTTTTCACATGCTCTTCCTTCTGCCTAAAACATTTGAGTCTTCAGTTTTCATCTTAAATATAATTTTCATAAAATTTTCCTTGACCTTTATCCTTCTCGCTATATTAGGTATCCTTATTAATTCCCTTATTATAGCATGTATCACATTTCATCATAATTGCATGTTTGTGAGCTTTGTCTTATATGTTCTTTTACCCCTAGTGTTTAGCGCAGAGTCCTCGGGTAACACAAATGGTTAAGTGCTTGACTATTAACCAAAAGGTTGACAGTTCAAACTCTCCCAGAGGTGCCTCAGAAGAAAGGCCTGGTGATCTGTTTCCGAAAGGTCACAGCCTTGAAAACCCTATGGAGCACAGTTCTGTTCTGACACATGGGGTTGCCATTAGTCCAAATCAACTTGACAGCAACTGGTTACTGGTTAGTTAGGGTTTAGCACAGAGCGAAGCATATAGTAGCTTTCCACAATCTGGTAGATGACTGCCTCTCAATTTGTTTCTTTATTCATAGTAGTTCCACCTATGTGGAACATGTTTATGATAACTGAAGTGTACTTATTATATAAACAAACCAAAAAGTATGGTTTTACTGTTTATGAATATCGTATGGCTTGTTTGAACTGTTTTTAAAAATGGTTTTTAATGTGGTTCATGATAGACTGGAATTCCTCAGATCTGTTTGAAACTAGGGGAACCATAAATTATAAAAAGATCATGTGAAACTTGAGTAAATAACATAGGCTTTCTTCATATAAATTAGTGTAGAACATGGGGGAAGGAAAAAAGATTCTGGAACGTCCTTCCTTTTTCATCCTTAAATAGAGTATGCAATGAAAAACATGAAGTAAGGACCTCTGCCTTAAACAGCCAAGTAACTAAGATTTCCATTTTAGCATTGCACTCTCGAGACCCTCTCTTAATAAGGATTTCCGGGATCATGCTGAGCAGCAGCATATTGCAGCCCAGCAGAAGGCAGCTTTACAGGTGAGCAAAGTATAACTGACATTCTCGTCTCATTGTAGAATGCCCGGGTCTTGGAAGCCACCGTAGTTCTTCTTTTGTATTTCAGTGGAGCAATATCAGTAAAAATGTTCCACAAATAATTGCAGTGGTTTTGCTGATGTTCAGTCATGCCCACAGGATTTGAAGGACCAATACAGCAGTAATGAAAGTATCTTTTATGGTGTTGACATGGTCATGATTGATTCTGTGGTGTACCCGCCAAGGGATTGCTTGAGCACAAAAGAGTTTAGGGTATTTGGATGGACAAAATGATCTTAAAAACTGAACCGGCCCACTTAATAGTACTTTTTTTTTTTGTCATGTTATTACATCCTTTGGCAGTCTTACATGGTTTATTTTTTGTTGTTTGAGTTCTTTTTCTTCTTAGTGGTTAGCATGACTGTTGTGCAGGAAATATTTAAAGACTTATTCTTATCATAGGTTTAGGGTTGTGATATTCTATCAGTTTAAAAAAAATTTATTATGCTTCATAGTAGTAATTTTAGTATTACATTGATCTTGGATAATTTTATTAAGATTCCCAGAGGCCTTGAACAAAACATTTTTTTTTTTAAATTGGCATAATTTAATGGCCTTTCTTTTAAATCTCAGAATCTCAGAATTGGATGTGGGGACCTTAAAGATCATCTCACTTTAGACAACCTGAAGACTATCCTCCTTTCTTTAGTGATGGAGGGAAGCTGCTGGTGGTTTTCTGTTATTTACATTCCAACATTCTCTATAGAGTTTTGGTATTTTAATCACTAGTTATCAGCTGCTTCACTCTCCCCTCCTCTCTTCCCTTCCAACTACTG
This sequence comes from Trichechus manatus latirostris, assembly GCF_000243295.1. Taxonomy (NCBI): domain Eukaryota; kingdom Metazoa; phylum Chordata; class Mammalia; order Sirenia; family Trichechidae; genus Trichechus; species Trichechus manatus. The sequence goes on from NW_004443952.1 coordinate 8,917,203, forward strand.
CACCTCTTTCTTAAGCTCCTGCTTTTTTGGCCAAAGCAGAATACTTTGGGACCTTGTTGCTAGTTTTCCAAACCACTCCAAGGAGCAAAACAATTCATGTGTATGACTCATTTATTGACTGAAGAGAGTCACAGGGGAGGTAGTGGGGATGATAAATGAGTACCTGGTGCAACTTGTTAATGTGAATTCTTTATTATTGTCCATCTCCTGTGTATTTAAACGAAATTAGCAGCACAAGAGCTGATTTTTAAATAAATTTGGACTTAAGCACTTAGAAAGAGTAAGTAATTTTAATGCCTTAGTTGAAAAATTGTGACTCTTAATAGCTTAATTGCTTTTTTTTTTCACTCTTTCCCAGCATGCTCATGCACATTCATCCGGATACTTCATAACTCAAGACTCTGCATTTGGGAATCTTATTCTTCCAGTTTTACCTCGCCTTGACCCAGAGTGAAGGGAGTGTTTGTAATGAATGTGACTTTGTAATTTCAAATGCCAAAGCTACTCTCATCCAGTGCTTAAAAACTGTGACTTTCAGAATTTTGGTGAATTTTTATATTTTTTGCTTTTTTAAGAGAAAGGTATATGCAAGCAAAAGCGTAAAGGAGGGTAACCAGGATAATGAGAGCGCTGGAATCTGTATCTGAGGAAATGACTGCTACCTGTGACTGTAGCTCTTTTGTAATGCAGTTTCATTTTAACTGTAAATCAGACTCTGAATTGGATAGTCACATAAACTCAGCACCTGTCCCCTCATGTGGCCCTGAGTATATCATGTCCACAATGGACTGTCAAGAATCATATATAGTACTTAACTTTAAAGAAGTGAGGGTGCTTTTAAAAAAATGTGAACCAACAGGCTTAATTAAGTCACATTCATATTTGCTGTTTATGGATTAATGTCTGTACCTTTTGAATTTATAGTCGAACATATCATCCGGAAACATTCTTTGTGAACTCGTAACTGGTTCCCTTATTCTCAATTTTAAAAGAAACCAAGATAAGACTAAATCACCAGTCTTAAACGTCTTTTATGAATATATGCCACTGTAAGTGATGTGACTAAATGCTATTAAAAACAATTGTAAGAAATGTGATGGTTTTAAAGTTTGTACATGCTCTTATTCAGTGTTGCTACTAAATGGTGCATCTACATGGTCTTATTTGGTTCTAATTAAAAACTTATTATGCAAGTTGGACCCCTTTTTAATTACTTGAAGTAGGAAGGAGTTAGGTTAAGCAAGTTTCTCATCGTGAACCATCTCTAACAGAATCTGGGATGCTTATTTAAATATGCAGATTCTGGACCCTAATCTTGTCCTACAGAATTAGAATCTCTGATTTAAAATAAAGTCTGAAAACCATGGGTTAGAGAATTGTATAACCTATCTTGTCCAAAAGTTTCATAATACATTTATAAAATCAGATTTGTAGACACCTGAAACTTAGAGATCACTTAGCTAAAAATCTACTTTTTTGTTTGGTTCTAATAGGATTGTAATTATATGTTACACTATGTCCCAGATGTAGTATTTTGTGTAATTTTTCATAACTGGTATCTTGGCCTTGAGTCCCCATACTTTCTGGTGGTAGGACAAAATTGAAACTTAAAGCTTCCAGTTTGGTTCAATATTTAGTCAGAGTTCAACTCTTTTCAAATCGTTTCTTCTCCTCCCTCCTTCCCTAGATATTTGCACCAACCACACAGCCCCATCCTACGCAAACTAATTGAAGCAAGGGTGAAAATCCTAGATGTGTGTGCCACTTAGATTCTTTCTCTTGAGAATTTGAACTGATTCCCTGCATTTGAGTGAGGTGTAATGGTCACCCCATTGTCATGGTCACCATTACAGCAAAGGTGCCCTTATTTCTGCTGCTGAGGAGCTCCCCAGGGACCTCTGGCTCCCATCCTTCCTCAGGCCCATCAACTATTCCTTGGGTCTCCTTATGGTGATCTCCATTTTCTTGAATTAATTTTACTAAGTTTCTGTCACCTGTGGTCCTTGGCAGGTGGCCTGGTTCTAAATCTGTGTACTGATGCTAGGTAGATAAAAAATTTGGATTAGTATAGTTTTTACACTATGGAAACCTCTACCTAATGTGTGACTTGTAACCCAGTTAAAGAGATTTTCCCCCCATGGTATCTTTTCCAATCCCTTAGCTTTTTAAATAGATATTGCCTAAATCTTGCAATCCTGGCTAGTCTGCTCTGTTCCCAGAGTGAAGTACACTCCCTTCCCATTCTTTGAGTCACTTAAATTGCATGTGAACTTATTAAAACCCGCTCTGTAATACACTGAGCTTTGGGGGAAAAAAGATGAGTGAGGCAGTCCCTGCCTTTAAGGAGGTCACAGTGGAGTGGAGCCTACTCTGGAACACAAGTAATCATGAAGCAAGCCAGGATGTAGTAGTGGCACGAGAGAGTCATCCTGGAGTAGATAACGTTCTGGATGGGCTTAGAAGTATAAATCACGAGTTTACTTGGCAAGGGAAGGAAGAGCTGCTCCAGGCAAGGTCAAGATTTCACCATCAAAGAGAAATGAGCACTAAAACACTAGGGCTGCAGCAGATAATAGGGCAGCAGTGGACTTAAGTCAGAAGCCCTGAGGTGAAATGTCACCATTGCTTCCCTCAGATTGTATGTGAACTTAGATCACTCACTTAGCCTCTCTTTGCATGTCACTCCATCTATAAAACGGGAATAGCACAGTCTGCTTACTTAACAGATTGTCTAGACCAGTAGTTTTCAAACTATAGGTCTCAATCCGCTAGTGAGTTGAGAAGCCAACTTAATGGTTTAATGGGGGTGACCAGCATATTTTTTTTTTAAATAAAATAGAAAACATCAAATACATTGCAGTAGTAAGATGGTTTTGTTTCATTAATCTGTTTCTGTGTGTGTACTTGTTTTGTTTTGTTTTTTTACTTCTTCACTACTATATTGCATTTAGAATAGTATTTAGCATTTAGTAGGTGTTCAGTAAATACTTGTTTAAAGGAAAGAATATGATACATATGACCTGGGTTGTGTTGTAAAATATTTTTTGGTTTTTTTTACTGTGAGTCATTTGACAAAAAAGTTTGAAAGTCACTGCTAATAATATAGATGACAATGTTTTGTAAAACTTTAAAAGTACTTTGCAAATATGAGACAGTAGTATGACCCTGGAATAAGAACTGAAATGACCCAGTAATTTCAGAGGCAGATTTTTTTTTTCCTGGACAATTTGAGTTGTCTTCCTAAGTTGCCTCAGTTCTTTGATTTACTTTGGCAATAGAAACTTAGCCTTTATATGATTTTTAAGGCTTCTTGAGGCAAGGGATTTGGCAAATATGGTTACATTAAACATAGAGGATCAACAGAAAGAATGAATTCATTCATGCAGTTCAATCACACTACCGGAATCCCATCAGATAGCACAGGTCCTGTTTCAGCAGTATTAAACTCACCCAGTCTTTCTTATTCACTTCTGTTTGTACAATGATTGGTACACAGTAGACATTGACACACTTTTTCTTTGGAATGAGCAAATAGATAATGAACGTGGACTATGAGGAGGAGAACACAGTCTCTGTCTTCAAGACTCATGATCTAGAGCAGCAAGACAAGCACACTAGTAACCAGGGCTTCCGACCGGTTCGAAGCCCTGCTAGTAACTAATACTGGGTGCAACCTGATAAGGAGAGACTTGAGTACACGGATCTCCCAGTTGTGGGAGCACCAGTGAAGGCTGCATCAGAGAACAAGCATCTGAACTTGGCTTTCAAGATGAGAGGATTTCAGCCAGTAAAGCTAGGAGAGCAACATTCAAAGTAAAGGGAAAATCTGCACAAAGCAGGGAGGAAAGCAGGTGTAGGAGCCATTGTGAGCAACCAAACGTCCGTTTTGGCTGGATAATGAATTTGTATGGGGGATAATTAGAATGAGGCTAAAGGTAGGCTGGATTCATATTCTAGAGGGGCTTAGCTCAGTACGCAGCTGGGAACCATTGAACTTTTTTGAGCAGAGGCAGATGTAGAGATAAACCAATTCTGCTCTCATCAGCTTTTGGGAAAGGAACTTGTGAGGCACCAAAACTATATTAATCTCTAGTGAGAATTCAGAGCCCTGGTGGCGCAGTGGTTAAGAGCTATGGCTGCAGACCAAAAGGTCAGCAGTTTGAATCCACCAGCTGCGCCTTGGACAGCCGTTGGGGCAGTTCTACCCTGTCCTGTAGGGTCACTGTGAGTCGGAATCAACTCCACCGCAATGGCTTTTTAGTGAGAATTCAGAGATAAGTGTGTTACATTTACATCCACTCCTCAACTCCAGCCCCACCTATGTTATCTCCCCCATTTAGTTCTTGGACCCTTCTCCCAAATTCCTCTTTCTTCACATCCCTCCTCCATCTAACTTTCTTCTCTTGAATCTTAATGTGCCCCTCCTCTTTCCCCCTTAAGAGTTATTTAGCTCTTCTGTTGAGAGGCTGTGGTTGACTTGCTGAAAATGGACAACGACAAAATGACAATTGGAATTGAGCCAAAAGTATATGTGCTTTCATCCAGTTGTAGAAAGAGCAGGTCTGAATGATAATATCAGTCCGTGGTCCAGAGAGATGTCCTTATTCTCTGTGGCTTTGGCCACACAAACCAGTCAAGTCCGTCAAACAGAAAAAGACCTCACGTGCTGGGCCTTTCCATTTTGCCAGAAGATGTTGATGTTTTCTTAGCCCCTGCTGTCTGCCTTAATGTTAGACAAAAGCAATTTTGAAGAGCTAGTCCTTGGGTTCTTTTGGGACCTCAGGGCCTTTGCATTTGCTCTTTTCTCCTCCTCAACTACTCTTCTTCTTCCTTATACCCATGTAGTTTGTTCCCTCAGCAGCCTCAAGTCTTCACTTAATTGTTGTCTTTTCAATGAAGCCTTGTTAGACCACTCTATTTAAAATTTTATCTACCTTCCGCAGCATGACCTTGCTTAATTTTTCTCTTTGGTACTTAACACCTTCTAACATAGACTGTAATTTACTCTCTTATTTTGATTATTGTCTGCCTTTAACCACTAGAATATAAGTGCCACGAGGGCAGATGTGTTGTTGTTTACACTGATAATACATCTCCCGTGCTTAGGACAGTGCCTGACACATAGCAAATGCTCAAACATTTTAAAGAATAAATGAAATAAATCTGACAGTTCAAAGGGAAAACTGGTCTGTCTAAGATGCTCGGTCCTCAGCAGTGGACCCTCTCCCCAGGGAAATATGCACATGAAAATACACAAAAAACTACGCCTATAATTTTAGGAGGTTCCTGGACTCCTTGAAGCCCAGCCATGAACCCCAAGTTAAAAACTCTTTGATCAAAAGTAATTTAGCCGTTAAATTTGGATGCTTCTCCAATCCAGACCTTTGGAAATCTCAGTGCCACAGATGTTATTTACTATTGGGAGTCTCCCAGGAATTTCGGAGCCTTGCAATATTGTAGCAAGTACAGTGAAGCTGGCAGCACTAGGTCTGTTAAGAAAACATGAGTGTGTGCCAGCTCCTCGTTCACTGCTTCATCCAACAGTGAAAATGCAGGCTCTGAGCAGCCACAAGGTGAGGCATAGACCTCCATCCTGGGAATTGGAGAATTGAGTTCTTCCAGTTTAGTCACTTGGTGATCAAACGCTCACAGATGCAAAGCTGCTCCCTTTGGATAAACTTGGCTTGTGGGAGATGCCTTGCAGCGTGATAGTGATTGGCTTGTAGGTTCTGTTCAAGATTGCTATCCCTGAGGTAGCAGAATCCAGGCAACTCCCAAGGGGAGAGGCTTACTGGGAGCAGCTGTAGAGCATGCCGATGAGAACTGGCCAGGAGAAGGGGGCAGTGGCCGAGGAGGGAATGGAAGGGAGAGAAGGACATCCTAGGCAGAGGGTGCAGGGAGGAGCAGGCACAGTGGCAGGCAGAGGGAGGTGATGGTGTATGAGCCAGATCATGAATGGCTTGTGATCCATGTGGAGGATTTAGAGCTTTATCAGAAAGGCTTTGGAGAGCCACTGAAGGGGAAATTACAGAATAAGGTTTATATTTAGTGAGCTTTTCCTAGGAAGCAGTGGAGGATGGACTGGTGGAGGCAAGACCACTCAGGTTGCTTTTGAGTAATCACTGAGAGAAATGGTATGGGCTGACCAAGTTAGTGGCAGTGAGGAGAATGGGAAGGGAAGAGATCCAAAGAATATTAAGGAAGGTAGAATTATCAGATAATGGACACTGATTATGGAGGACAAAGGAGGGATGGGGAGAGGGAGGAGGGATGGGGAGAGGGAGGAGGGATGGGGAGAGGGAGGAGGGAGGTTCTAGAATAACTTCCCGGTTTCTAGCTTGGGCAACAAGATGGATACAGGTGCCATTTCCTTAGGAAGGAAATACAGGATGGGGACATGGGATTGAGGAGCCTTACTCAACTGGGGTTCCAGTAGAGAAATCAGCCCTAATGCCCTAAGGCCTCCACTGTCTGGAATGAATTACTGTCTCTCTTCATCTACAATGGTAGTAGTTACGTACCATCCTTGGGAGAACTGAGAACTTGAATCATTTTCTTCATTCTGTGGTTCAGATGAAGAACTCCAGTTGAGAAAGGTTTAGATAATGTTGGTCTATTTATGTTAAGTCTGTGGGAGTAGATGAGATTGACCAGAGAAAGTATAAAATTAAAACAGTACAAATGAGAGAGTCGAGATGAGGAGCCTGAGAAGGAATCCAGAGAGGTAGTGGGGAAACCAGGAGGCAGTGGTACCCCACCAAGCTCTCATGAAAACCAAGGAGATGGTAATTTTAAGAAGGGAGGAAGGTGTGGTCAAGCGGTTTCCCGAAGTGTAGTTACTTTGCTGCTGGTGGTGCTAGACATGATATGTATATATGGCCAAACATTTTAAATTTAATAGTTATGTATTTATAGCTGTTTATTTCGAGTACACAGCACTTACGTAGAAACATAAATAATAACCATAGTTCACAGTTACTAGGAGTCCCTAGGTGGCATACACAGTTAAGTGCTCAACTACTAGCTGAAAGGTTGGTGGTTCGAATCCACCCCAGAGGGACCTCAGAAGACAGGCCTAGCAGTCTGCTTCCCAAAGGAAAACCCTATGGAGCAGTTCTACTCTGCACACACGGAGCTGCCATGAGTCAGAACGGACTCCACGGCAACTAACTACAACAATAACAGTTACTATTTTTAAGATAGGGACTATGTACCAGGCACTGTCGTTATATGTATTAATATTCTTATTTAATCCCCACAACAACCTATAAGGCAGTTATTATTGGTATCCTCATTTTAAAGATGAAGAAATTGAGGCACAGAGAGGTCAAATAACTTGCTCAAGTTCATAGAACTAGTGAGAGGCAGAGCTGGAATTTGAACCCAAGTGGTTTGACTCCAGGAGTATTTATGTTTTGCTTTAAAATAAATTCAAGTAAAAAAAAAAATGAAACAATATAAAGAATATTAAATAACAGAACAAGTGGCCTCAGCTATCACAAAAGTTTTGAAGGAGGCACACAAATGACATTTGGGAAAAATGGTCCTGGCTGGATAGTTACACTGAGAAATAATGAGGGAGCAAGAGAAATCCATGATAGTGGACTATGTGCAGGCTACACATGTACTGAGAATACAGGACAAAAGGCAACATCTGGCTCATTCTGTTCCCTGCCTGGAGGGAGGTTAAATAGCATCCTTTTAATTCTGGGCCATTAGCCTAGGGACAGAAAACCATAAAGTACAGCATTGACTATTAACTGTCAAAAATGTATTTGTCATTGGTGGGGATTAGATTCTTTAGTAATGTCCTAAAAGATTCCCTGGGTTCTTTCAATTTGGCCAAACTCTTAAACATTATTACCATAGTTAAGTGTATTAGAAATGTGCTAAATTGCTTCCTTGATTGCATTTTGAACATTTCAACAGCTGCGTACATTGTAAATACTCCAGTAGGAATTTTTATTTCTCATCCTTATTTCCTTGGGATCCCATGAAAAATACAAGAATCTTGTTTATTGCTGAAATATATCTTGTTTAATGTCTTTCATCTCTGTCCCTGGTGTTTTAACAGCAAAAATGATACTGAAAATTCTCCTAAGCAGAGGGAGGAATAAAACAAGGAAACTGAAAAGATGAAAAGGAAATATACTGGGAAGGAAAATGGGAGACACATCTTCTGGAGTTTCAGGTCTTAAACTGAGAGAGGGCAAGGAAAAGGAGGTGGAACAGACTGGAATAAGCGGAAACATAGCGGTCATGAGAAACTCCCTCAGGCCCTGGGCAATAATGTCTGACACAGAAGTGAGAGTGGGCAGGTGCCAGGCTTCCTGAGACCCTGATGCATCCTACCCGATACGCCATCCCCCTTGTTGGTGCTTGCCTGCATGTTCTCTCCTTCTTTCAAGGTTTCAGTAGCACATATTTTCTGTAGCAACTTAAAGAGTGTTTATTGCTAGGCCTAGGAAAAACCCATGTGCTATCTATCCCAGGCCCTCTGACCTCCTGCCTTAGTTTACTGATCTTCACAGTACTTCTAGCGTGATCAAATCACATCTCAATCTGTATGCCATTAACTACAACTCTCTTAAGGCTGCATGGAATCAACCCCCAAGATGTCCACAGATCTATTTTATGCCTTAAAGGGAGAGAACACAATGTGTTTCCAGGCTGCACCATCTGGTAGGTACAAGTGAGGTCATGTTAATAGTAGTAACTCAGATTTCACTGGCTCTTGCCACCACTGCTGCAACCCAGCATTCCCACCTGAAAATCTACCTCGGGTACTATCTGGAGGATCTTATCTCCAGCATTACCCTCCTCTCTCCTCAGGTCTTTCCTTTCAGTTTGTAGATTCTGTGATTCTAGGAGATTGGTGAGGAGGGTTGTGGAATTTCTAGCACCAAGGTTTTGTTTGTTTTTAACTCTTCCTTATGGAAAATTTAAAACATATACAAAAGAATAGAGTATAATGAACCCCCGCTGCCAAGTTTTAACAATTATCAAATACAAGGCCAATTGTATATCATCAAACCTCCACTTACTCTGAATTATTTTGAAGCAAATCCTTAACTATTTTATAATGTATCTTAAAGAGACAACTATTTTTAAAAATAGAACTACAGCAGGAGAATTTAAACTTGGGTTATGTATGTAGACTACTGCATGCATGTATGCATTTTCCTGGGAAATGACCCATAGCTTTCATCAAATTTTTAAGCTGGTCCAGGAGTCTAAAATTTAAAAAATCATTGCTCTAGTAGAATTATGGGAAGAGACCAGTTTGCCTGAGGTCAATACTTCTCAAACATCTCATCTTTTCACCATTACCACCATTATACTCTATCAGAAATATTGTTCAGAAACTTATTTCTTAAGAATGATGTTAGCTGTTGTATATGTAAAGCAGTAAATTTCTACCCTTAAAAGATTTTTAGGATTAAATATACTCTCCAAAAGCCATGAATGGTAATTTAAAGAGCAGAAATACAACATTAATTAAAGGCATGTATACAATGGTCAATATACAACCACTATGGGAGCTTTCTAAACCGGCTCTTAGCCAGTCCAGTGAAGCAACTCCGAGTCAGAGGACCAGAGGGAGAGCCAGTCAGAACAACTATTTCACCGAGAGCATTAACTTAGAAGCGTAGGATATGGGTATGGAACTGCTCATAATGCCATAACATTGCAAAATACAAAAGAAAACATTACTTCCAGGAATGCGATACTAAAATGGAAAATATTAAAAAAAACATACTGCTCATTATGTCTAGCTATTTTAATAAAACAGTCATAAAATATAGATCAATACTTTTTATTTTAAAAAATCTGGATTAAACAGTCAAGCTACATAAACCAAACACACAACAATAACAATTAAAAAAATAAAAACTCAGAACACGTTGCAAACTGTTAACAGACTCTACTAGACATTCTATCAACAGGAGGGCTGGATAGATGAACAAGAAGATCTCTTCAACACTGACATTCTGACAGAAAATAGATTTCACTCATGTGTTCCCATTAGTGCGCTCCCATGGGCACATGGGCAGGCAACACTGGAGGAAGACAGGGAAAGTTGGAAAGGGTACAATAGTCACTCAAGTTACTGACCACGTCCTACGTTCCCAAAAAGTCAGTGGTTCAAACACACCAGCCACTCTGCGGGAGAAAGATGTGGCAGTCCGCTTCCGTAAAGATTACAGCCTTGGAAACCCTATGGGCCAGTTCTTCTCTGTCCCATAGGGTCACTAAGACTCAAAATCAACTCGACAGCAATGGGTTTTTTTGGGTTTTATCAGACACAGCTAAGCAAGAGGAGACCCTGGGAAGGGCTATACTTGGATAGAGTCTCTCCATCTGGAAGAGATTTGCTCTGCTTCCGAATGAAAAACTACGCAAATGCAAAGCAACCCATTAACTATTCTATCGCTAAATTTAAAGCAAACATGCTGGTGTTGTTGAAAATTTAATTTAGGGTTTAAATTGCCAAGACAACCTGGGGCACAGATTTTTTACACTGCCAGGAAGAACTCAGCATTCAGGCCTATGATATTCTGCATTCTTATATGTTTTCAAGTCTTTCCAGTGCAAGCAAAGGAAAACCCAACAACCCAGCTTTAGCTCTGACACTGACACTGTAGACTCCAGAAGTAATTCATTTTTTTAAACTGCTTTTACTCCCTTAATCTCTGAATTTAAGCATATTTTTAGAAAACTTGAAGTACAGCTAAGGAAGGCAATTCACTGCCTAAGGCCAGGTTCCTGTTGTTGAAACTGAACTTTTCTTGCATTTGCATCCTAAAACAAATTTTCTTTTTTTCCTGATCTGTTTTTAAAACACAGACATATCTACTGTAATTTTCTAATTTTGTGCCTGTGGTGAGTTCTGTGTTTGAGGAGAGTGGAGAAGCACATGGAATGGAGTCTAACAAAATAAAGGCAGGACCCCTGGCCTTCTCATGCTTGGAAGCAACAGGACTCTTTCAGGATAGAGTATTTTAAATGGTAATGGGGAAAACTGAGAGCAATTTAAATTTTATTTGTAAAAGATGTGTCTGAATTTTCTATTTATACTATAATGATCATGTCTTATTCCAGTAAAATAAATGAAGGAACATGATGCTGTGGTGTGGCAATTATATTTAAGTACATCGTCTTGTACTGGTTTAGCCCATTCATGACAGGGCTTTGGGCGTTTTTTAGATATGTGGCTTCTAGACATATTATTTACTTAAAAGCATACACATCCTTCTTCTAGTGGCTAATGATCTGATGTTTAATATCCCAAAGTCCCTTGAAATTATGATGTTAAGCAAAAGTTATTTTTTTAAACCAAGCTTTGTAGGTTGTGGTACAACTTTATTATTTTTATAAAAATAATACAGAGATGGTATATTCTTGAATGCTTGTTATAGCTAAAAATATATTTCTGAATATTAACATATAAAAGAACATGTATAAAATCCTGAAGTTACAATTTTTCCCCTCAAAATTCCCTATAGTTTCCTGACATTTGGTGCTATAGAGGAGAAGTATGAAGCCAGAATGCTCTTTTGTTTGTTACTTTCTGACTGGATACTTGCAGGATTTTTCTTTCTCTGTTCTTGGTAGTTTAACATTTTTGCTCGGAGATGCTTAGGTATGGGTCTTTTTCACATTTTGTGCCTAGAATTCAGTGAGTCAGTCTACATACACAGATTTTCATTCTGTTCAGGAGAGATTATATTTTTATAGTCTGATAATTATTTTGCCTCAGTTATAGTCTATCATGAGAGCAAATGTTGGTAATGTTAATCAATATTCTCTGTCTTCCAAATTCATTATCTTTCCCCATCATTTTCATCTCTTGTTCCTTTTGAAAGAACATTAGGGAGAAGACCTCAAGTTTATTCTTCACATTATTGATCTGATTTTTTAAAAAGCATCAATATTGTTCTTTTTTGCTTCTAATGTGGATTTAAAATCTGCTCTTATACAGTATTTTTACATTCCTTGAAATCCTTCTAATTTATCTTCTTTCCCATTTTATCCTACTGCCTTTTTTTTCCTAGCCTGTTCCCATCTTAAGATAATTTACTATTGTTGCACAGAAGCAATGTCTTGTGTTCTTTCAATTATGTCGAAGAGACCCCAACATTTTCTTCTGTTTCCTGCGGTAGATCACTTTCATTTTCAAGAGTTTTCTAAAACTTCCTTTTCTTTGATTCAGTCACATTTTTTAAGTGCTCCATTTCACTTTTTTCTCTATAAAAACCAAAACCAAACCCGTTGCTGTCAAGTCAATTCCAACTCATAGTGACCCAATAGGACAGAGTAGAACTGCCCCATAGAGTTTCCAGGTAGTGGCTGATGGATTTGAACTGCTGACCTTTTGGTTAGCAGCCGAGCTCTTAACCACTATGTCACCAGGGCTCCTTTTTCTCTATAGTCATCTTTAAATGTCATGCTTTCTTCCCAGACCCTGTATTTGCCCTTGATTATGCTATCTGCTCATTTGAGTGTTTGTCAAATCCCTTTCCAGATATACAGGTCAATGGTACAGTGATGTACATATTTGCAAGCCTAATTTCTAGTTTACCAATTTTCTATTTCAATGGCATTTTTTCCTTCCTACTGCCTGGTTTTCTGGATCTCTGAACCAACACCATACACGAAAATTTACAATATTTTTTTGTTCTGCTACCTGGTTATTTATTGTTTCTGCTCTCACCTAAAGGACTTTTTTTTTCCCTCAGAATGCACTATGCCTCTAATAGTCCCTCTTTGCTTTCTGCCCATGTTTTAGCCCTAGGATTTGGAGTCTTGGACTAAATGTAGAAGGAGGTGGGGTGAGAAGGAGGAAAGGGTGGGATATAGGAAGGACCTTCTCGCTTCATGGTGCAGCTATATGTTAGTATGTATATGCTATACATTATTGTTTTTTTAAGTCTCAAAACAAAAAATAAACATTCCCTGATAAAGGAAAGAAGAATGGAAAACAAATGACTAAAGAAGCATATTTCAAATGACTAAAGAAGCATATTTTGCTATGAGAGTGTGTTAGCCTAAAGATTATTAAAAAATCCTGTCACCAAAATTAAAAAGCAAAAGTAAAAATCTAAGCATATAATTTTAACATAGGTTAGGATGTATTTTACATTTTAATCAATGATTCCAATGTCAAAACAGGTGTGGTTTATAAACAAATTGACTTTTGTTAGAAGAAATTGGCATGACAATCTGTTCTTTAAGGTAAATAATAGGCAATATGAATTATTTATTGGATAAAGACAGGTGGTTCTCAGTAGGCAGAAAATGTTCTACTCTTTCATAGAAAACCACCAGGCTTTCCAGGAACTATTAAATTATATCAAGTCACCAATCGGTAAAAGAGTACACATAAGGTGTGACACAGTATGGCTCAAGAAATGGAAAAATTTCCCAAACAAATAGAAACCATTTTTAATTTTAAAGAAGTTCTGTGATAAATGGGCAACGATGGGCCTGAAGGAGGCAGTTTGGTCCAATGGACTGAGCACTGGATTTGGAGTCAGAAGACCTGGGTTCAAACTTAAATTCTCCACATTACTAGCTGGGTGAGACTATTGGAAGTTTACATAACTTCTCTGAGCCTTGGTTTCTCAGTAAGTAAAATGGGGATAATTAGACCTACCTTGCAGAGCTGTTGTGAGAATGAAATGAGACTATGAGGCAACTTCGAGAAAGCACTTAACATAGTTAGTCAAATCTGAACCTTCAGAAACTTTTATTTGAACAAAGCAGTAGATGTGACAATAACCACAGTTAAATGCAAGTTAATCAAATCAGTTATATTGACCATAAAATATTTAGTATCCCATTCTCATCTCAACAGGGGAGGGATGTATCTATTTGCTATTAGTAGTAATGGAAGCAATATGCATCTATATATAATCCAGTGTTTGATTTTTTGTTTTTATTTTCGGTCCTAATATTTCTTGGAATGATTAACTTCTACATGAGCTGCATTAGATGAATAATAAAGCACTTTAATTGAGTATAACAAACTGATTCTGATCAACATCTAGACATGGGGAGCTTCTCTGGATTTCTTGGACTGTAAAGAACTATAAGTACTCGAAATAATAATAATAATAGGTGATTTTTTCCCAAAGGATGGGTGGCCTCCCTTGAAAGAGTTTTGAAAAATTTTGTGAGGTCAGAATACAGTAGGAATTTTCAGAGATAAATTATTATCCCACATGGCCTCTTCTTCTCTCAGAAAGAGAGCTCAGCCCCAGGTCACTACGAATCCCTCCCCAGACACATGCTTTAACTGAGGTGATTAATTTATACAGGAAAATACAACAAAGATCTTTACCTAAGAACACTGCCTAAACAATGGAATGTCTTTCCTTTGGTAGAGAGATTAAAAATTCATTCCAAAAGCAGAAGCATTTGAAGATATATACAAATTTGAAACTTTTAATGTATTCTTCTGATCAAGGCTGTCTGTTAATGGCTTCTAAATATGTATGAGCCTTAACTTAGTCTGTAAATTGTAGTTCACGTAGACCAAATGGGGGTAACTCTTCTTTGAAGTCTTCATTGTTTCTATTCATTGATGCCTAAAGGTAACTGGTGACTGGATTAAAAATTTTTAGCAATCCAAATTTCAATGAAAGCAACAAAGTGATGCATGTTTGATAAGATTTAAAAATTCTGTTTCTGAAAACTTATTTTTAGTAGCAACAACGTGGCCAGTGTTAGGCTAAACTGAGAAAATAACATTCTGCCTGCCAGAGACAGAAAAATAATCTTAGAAATTGTGGAACCTGAATATCCAAGAAAAATCTTATTCCTAAAGAGACATCCCAGTATAGTAAGAAGCACTAAACCAGGAGTTTAGGAATTTTGAATTCTAGCTTTGCCGCTTCCTAGCTCTATGATCTTGAGGAATCACAGAAGTTTAACATTGTTCACTTTGGAGATGATCCATTCAAACGATTCCACTTTATAGCTGAGGAAAGTGAGACAAGAATTTGCCCAAGTGTGTAGTGAAGGAACTCCTAGTCTAGTAATCTTTCTACTACAACAAGAGGCTTCAGCTTCTAAAGGAGGATCATCTTGTTCAGATTCTTCTAACGATCATGTCTATGAACATGCTGACAGAGTGGAGTAGTGCTTTATGGTTTTAATAAGGTAAGGTTCCACTGAAATAAAAATAAAAGTAACAAAATGCCACACTTTTGCAAACACCATTTATCAGGGCAGACCAATTCAGCATAAAACTCAAGTAAAGCTGGAAAATGCCACAAGAATAAGAAGATGATTTCTTACACAACTTTGGTTAGGAACTTCCATAATATTCCTCTGCAAATACACTGAACAATGGAAAAGATTTCTCATAAAGCCTCTGAAGGCTTCTCTGTTATTCCTTCACTTATTTTTGCTAATATCTGAGGTATCAGGGCTTGGTTGTGTTGGAGGTAGAATTTGTGGGTGTAGATGTGTTAACCAGGAAACCCCTCTTCAAATTTAACAGTTTAAGGGAGAGAGAATCTCCACAATGGAAGAAATAGATGGTACAATGTACATTAGCTGGATAATAATCATGAATAATATTACCAAAAGTTACAAGGAAAATAGCTAACATTTATTGCATGCTGTCCATGTGTCCATACTGTGCTGAACTCTTCATAGTCAATCGAATAGTATCCTGTAAGTTGATGCCCTATCATATCTGTGGGAATAAACTTGCAACGCAGAGCCTGCCACATTCTGGGGAGGGGAGTACCCAGAAAGCAGGGCTCACAATGGAGCAGTTGCAGAAGGTGCTGACGGTGGGAGCTTACCCCAAGGACTCCATAGATCCTCTCTAACACCCACAGCACCACCGTTCCTAAGTCGTAGAGCCCAGAGGCAACTTGGGCCCAGGTGAGCTTGCAAATTGATATTCATTCCCACTTTTGAGCCCAGAAAACTAAAGGTAAGTGGAGGAAACACTCTTAATCTCCCCTGTCTCTTCTCCTTGATTCTCCTTTCTCTTGGTTTAGGCCAAGAGCAGAAAATCATGGAGTCGCCAGTGGATATGGTTTAGAGCTGGCATGAAAGAACAACTGCCTTAGCTGAATACCAACTAGAACTCTATCCCCCCATTGTCTCCTGTAAGATCCTCTGAGGAAGGCCATGGCCATGTACACAGAAGGATGCTTTGCCATTTTAGCAGGTTTACCACGTTTTACCACATATATTTAATATGTGTGTGTGTACACACATACATATATACACACAAATACATAATGGAGAGAGTACATAGTACAATTTATGGCACAGAATAGCACTTGATAAATGGTTCTCTTCCTCACTCTATTCCCCAAGGAGGCATGTAATTAATGAATGGCATTTAGGATGCTGAGATACAATTCTTTCATTCCTTCAGATTTCACTGAAGATTCACTCTCCTGATTGTTTATTATCTCGGCATAATCATTCACTTTAGAACTCTGGGGACTTATAGTACATCGAATAGGTGATAAGCAATGAGTTTGAGGCAGAGATGGTTATTCAGCTGATGAAAAGTCAGTATCAACGGAAAGATTACACCCTCTGGATCAGTTACTGCTACTTTTGGAGATGTTAAAATCTGAAACTATTCCAGTAATTCCAAATGGCAATTTCTTCTTGAAAATGTTCATTGAATCCACTTACAATAGAGTTTTTATTTAATTAGGTAGCAGGCTCTGCCCAATAGCTCACATAGATTATATTTGTTTCAGTACAGAGCTGACAAGAAAAATGACCGTCTGGTTTCCACAAACAAAATATCCTTTGGGTGTTTCGCAAACTAAAGGAAACTACCTAATGATTAGTGTCTGTCTCTTTTTAATCAAAACCCCAAAATCACTGCAGGAAACCAGAACAGAACAGTATGCGGTTATCAAGTCACACACCGATAATTAAATATTATGTGTTATTTATATATACCAAAATTAATCTATACTCAGGGATGATCAACTAGTAAACAAAATTATAAATGTGCAGTAGCTAAAAATGGAACAACATTAAACCTTAAGGCAGCATTGGCTGTGTCTTCTCTGGCAAAGCAAGTGTTACATATTTAAATGACCAGTAATGATTTTTAAAAACAATTAAAATAAATACTGATTTTTTTTTTTTTTTTTTTTAAGAAATACGACTGATTTTAGAACTCCTGCAAGATGAATTGGTATTGGAATTTTAATTTGGGATTAGACAGCATACACAGGAATGTAATGGTACAAAGTTACAGCAATCTTTCCTCAAATATAAAATACAGATACCTAGAAAGTATTGCTGTTAATCCGCACTCTTTGGGCTCCTTGTTCACTTACTGTTGCAGTCAGAACAGTTAAAATTAGAAAATTCTGCTGACATGTAAATAGCACGTGCTCAGGTTGAATGTTACCTGAGTGCAACTGTTTCAAACTGCATTAATAAGCTGTCATCAGGCTCTGATTTTATACTTCTGTCCTTATGCTAGGTTTGCTTACCTGGTAGGTTGCCTAAATCATTGTGTTCCAAGCATTGGTGCCAACCTAAAATGATGACATCTGTAGTGGCCAAAAAGTCATACTTGGACAAAAATATTTCAAAGCTCTTTAATAAACACATTTTAGGATTTGATTTCTTTGCAGCTTGTTTTGTTGGATTCTCCTGGTTAAGTCTGAAGATTACCTTTAGTTGCTTTACAGATCCAGTGCTATGTGCTGACAGAATAATTGTATGACACAAAGAACAGATTTTTAACAAACTAAAAAAAGTTCAAATGAAAATAGCTTCCATGTGGTACTGAGAAAGAAAACGTAGGCACTTCTGCTTCAGGTTTTCACATTTTGATTACAGATTGCTTTTCCAAGCCCCTTTCACTACCGGAAATTCCCTCCTGGTAAAAACCACCTACAGTATTTTTACGAAAATAATGCAAGCCTTTTATGTTTGTTTGCCAACTGCTCCCCACCCCTCCACCCCTCGCTGTGAGGTATTTTCATAAGCACTGCTATGCCAATTTTTTTAAACATGTTGCTGTATAAAAAAATCGGCATAGTGTGCTTACGAAAATGCCTGTGCGGGGGAGGGCGGGGCTGGCAAACAAATATAGAAGGTGCGCGTTATTTGCATAAAAATACAGTAGTTTACTGGAAACCTTGTTCTTACACACACCACTTCAGTGCATTAATCTTCTTTCATAAAATTGTCTCCGTTGACAGCAGAAATTGAGTTTCTCTCAGGGCTGAGAGCAATGCCAGCAGCCTCTGCCTCCCTAACTGCATGACTGAGTGCAGCTCCAGGACCTTCTATCACAGAAGGCTGCTTGCTTTGCAGAACCAAGTTATCCATCAACGAAATACAGAGGAGTGTCAAGTGCAATTTTTCTCCTGGAAATATTAACATGTCTACCTCTCTTTTCTACTTCCCTATTCTGAAGGTAATTCAACAAAGTGTATATTCTCCATAACATTCTAAAGCTACTAGGCTACTGGGATTTTTTTTTTTTTTAAACGACTACTTAGCCAGTTTTCATTTTTTTCTGAGAAAACTTGTGCTAAAAAGGCACTAGATAAAATGAATTTCCTTACTATTGTTTGTAGCAATATACATTGTGTCAGACTTTATAATTTAACAAAGGTGAATGACAACTGGAGAAAACATCCTAATTATTCACACTCATTTACTTTCATTTAGAAAACAAATCCAAAGTCCAAGGAACAGCAGGCCACACTGATGGAGACCACCTGACCATGAAGTTAGTCATTCCCTGCCTCCTTGGTGCTCTGGGTTGCTGCTGACCCTGGCCTTGGCCTCCTGAGTGGGCTCTCACTTATCAGGTGAGCAGGGCAGTGGCCTGGACCCAGGGAAGACTCACTGGCTGCAGCTGTGGGATCCAAGCCTCCTGGAGACCTGAGTAAATGAGACGAAGGTGAAGTTCTCACAGTTTTCCAGCTTGACCTTCTTGGCTAAATTTGGGACGATTCCCCGCAAAGACCGCAGACCCATTCTCTGCTCCTCATACCACACACTGCCCACGTCTGTGGCCTCCTTCCTGGCAGTAAGGTAGAAGGGGGACTTGGCCTCCATTTGGGTGGGTGGCCGGTGGATATACATGTACTTATAGAGGAGACAGTAAGGACACTGTTTGTGTCCCCTGGAATGCTCATGGTAGATTTTCCCATGACACACTCTTGTGGAATTGCTCCGACTCTCCCGCTTTACGCTGTCCGTCCGGGCAAAGTAGGGCTGGTTTTGGGGGTCTTTGAGCAGCTCGATGTCACCATACATTAGGTCTGCATGCTCCTGCAGTGTCCGCATATTTAGGTATTGGCTGTTGTATTTGACCACAGTGGACAAGAGCGTGATGGGGCTGTCATCCCCTAGACAGCCTGCCTGCCACATCTCCTCCTCATCTGAAAGGGAGAAGTAGACGATGTTGCGAGAACGGGCACCTGACATCCCTGCCTTACTCAGAACCCACAGCTTCTCCTTGAGTTTCTTGGTGGAAGAACTGAAGGTGCTGCTGGTGATGGAAAAGCCCACACCTGCATTCTTCAAGATGCGGTCTAGGCCTCGGCGAATGGCATGGAGCGAGGTGGCCAGGAAGTCTGAACCATCACTCTTCTTAACGGTGACATAAAAGTTCTCAAGCAGCTCATTCAACTTCACTGCAGGGATCTCAAATGAGACAAACACTGAGGTTATACATTTGAGGACACCCAGCCAGACCCCTCCTTCCTTCTCCTAATGCTCACCAGGGGCTGTATTGTGGACCAGATCTTTTGTGGTCTCTAGAGGGTTGACCCCTTAGCGTGATAGAGTGGAAAAAACAGTGTACTTTAAGCTGGGAGATCTAGGTTCCATATTTGGCTCCACTTAATCTCTTTAAACCTCAGTGTTTCAATCTGCAAAATGGGACACAATAATCACTACTTTCTCAAAGGATTGTTTTAATGCTTAAATAGTTGATGTGAAAAGGCTTATAAACAGTAATGAGCAAACACACATATATGTATGTGTGGAAAAGAAAAAAATATATAAAAATTATTATTACCATTGGCCTTTGTAACTTTTACTATTCCTCTCTTCTCTTTTTTTTAGCATATCATTTCCCTCCCTCCAACAAAATTCAACTATCCTCTCTGCAGAATTCTTGAACTAAACTTATCAAACTCTGACTCACTTTCGCATTAATTTCCTTGAAATCTGCACGAACTATTTGGTAGTGCTGTTACAAAATACGGTGCTGTAGGGGAAGATGGCTGATATATCCACTTTGCATAGCTAGTTAATGTTGCTTGATTTTTTATTTGAATTTATCTGGAAAGGACCTGAAATATCTCTGGCTACCAGGTTTTAATATCAATATTAGTTTAAAGGATATGAAAAATTAATCATTATAATGATGATTAGAGAGACCTCCTTTATTTGGGTGTAGTGGAAGGAGAAGGAAGGTTGGCTGGTAAGAAAGCTTTATTTTCAAGATGAAGCTAGAAAGAGAAAATCAGACTTTGTTCATAGTCTATTCAGGCTGAAAACACATTCTAGGACAAAAATAGTCTCAATAAAAACTGTTCATGAAATAGAAACTGTACAGCTAATGTTCATTCTTCTAATAATCTTCGGGTCAAAGAGAAAATAAAAAATGAATTATAGATTAAAAATGAGCCAAACTATGTGAGGGAAAACTTTTAGAAATGGATAGTGGTGATGGCTGCACAACATGGTAATGTAATTAATGCCACTAACTTAAACATTTAAGAATGGTTAAAAGGGCAAATTTTTTGTTATATATATTTTACCACAATAAAATTTTTAAAATGAGCCAAACTGAAAATATCACATATTAAAATGTATAAGACATTGCTAAAAAAAAAAAAAACAAAAAAAACTTGGATAACATCTCAGTCTTGAATGACTTTGTTAGGAAACTTTATTGAAAATAAGCAAACTGATAATTCAACTGAAAATCTAGAAAAAGTAAACCAAATTTAAAAAATAAAGAGTGAATCAATAAATCTAAAAACATAAAATTAATGTACTAGAAAAATATAAATTGGAATATATAAAAAATAAATATATGTAATCTTGGAAAAGACCTAGAAAGTTAGCAAACTTCTAGCAGGTCTGAAAGAAAGAGACAGAGGAGCAAAGGAATTAATACATTTAAGCATTAGAAATAAGAAAGGTTATACCTACAGAAAATACAGAGTAAAGAATATGAAAAATGCTATATACTTTATGCATATTAATATAAAAATCTAGATAACCTGAATAATTTCCTAGCAAAATATAAATTATCAAAGTTGATTCAATAAGAGGCAAAAGATCTGACTAGCCCCATACAAGAAAAGTAGTGAAATGATTGTCAAAGGTCTATTACTCCTAAAGAGATGACTTTATGGGTGCTTTCTAATAAACATTAAAGGACTTGAATTTTCTTTTGCATTTAAACACTTTTGTTGTTACTGTTGGGTGTCTGGTAGATTCCAACTCTTAGTGACCCTATCTGACACAGTAGAATTGCCCCATAGGGTTTTCTTGACTATAATCTTTATGGAAGCAGATCGCCAAGTCTTTCTCCCACAGAGCCACTGGGTGGGTTCGAACTGCCAGCCTTTGGGTTAGCAGCCAAGTGCTTAACTATTTTGCACCAGGGCTCCTTTTAAACACTTTTAGGGCATAGGAAAAAGACACAACATTTCTTCATTAATTTATAACCAGAATCTGATCAATATTATACCAGAAAACAAAGTAAATGAATATAAATGTGAACTCCCCTAAGTAAAAGACAGGCAGTCTTCATTTTGCATGGTACCATGCTAAATGAAACACGTACACATTAGAAAAGTGCAAAGTGAGGATGTGGCTTTGATACACACTAATTTCAGTTAACATGGTACCATGTAAAACAAAGTCAAATTCAGGACTGCAGTAAAACATTACTAAATCAAAACAAGGAGGGATTTTTGCAGAATGTAAGGATGATTCAATCTTAAGAAATATTTTAATATAATTGATTTATTCACACATTAAGGAGAAAAAATATAAATCTTGATAAATACTGAAAAATCATTTGAAAAAAATTTCATATCCATTTCAATTTTTTTTAAAACTCTCATTAAATTTAGCTTGGAAAAAAAAGTTCTCTTACTATGAAGAAGAGTATTTCAGAGACAAGAACCATAAAAATTATACCCACGATCAAAATATTAGAATCCTTCTTATAAAGTCAGGAATAAGATGAGCATGCTGAATATCACTGCTATCATATAATACAGTTCTATTGTTCTGGAGGTTCTAGCCAATCAAAAAATATATATACTTATATGTATATAGGAAAGGAAAAAGACAAAATATAATTTTCCTCTGATAATATGATTGTTGGTCTTGAAAATCCAAGAGATTCACCTGAAAAGCTATCAGGAAGAGTAGGGTAGCTGTATACAAAATATAAAAAGCAACAGTTTTCTTATATACCAGCAATAACCAGTTAAATTAACTTCCCAGTAACCATTACACCCCAAATGAGCTGGTTTCAGATTTTTATGTTGTCACTTCCAACTCTCTATTTTCAGATGTTAACCTCTCTGTGCATTAGTTGGGACTCATCTGTTTGCAAGAGACAGACATAACTTGAACAATGCTAGGCAAAAAGGGATATCAGAACAAGAGGACTCCAAGGCCATCAGGACACTTTCCTTCCTCATCTCTCTTCTCTGTGCAGACCAATAGAAAAAATTTAAAGGATGAATCTGATTGGTCCATTCCTGATTCAAACAATGAACCAAAATGTGGTCCACTGTATGAATATTTTAACTTCTGCAGTAACTATGTGGATTGAAGGAGAGGAACGGTTCCTAGATAAGGGGTGCTGAGAAGAAAATCTTATTTATTACCTTAGTACTTAAAAATAAATAAATAAATAAAACCACCTCTGATAGCCTCTGTTGGCCTTTGGATAAATTCCAAGCACTTCACCTCATTTTCAAGTCTTCACAATCAGCTTCCACTCTGTGGTAGATGGTTTACAAAGATAGCCATAACAATTCCTTCCATCCCTGTACACACACCTCTTTGCAATATGACTTTGATGCTCCTATCAAAAAGTGGAATCTGTTTTCCCATACTTTGAATCTGGGCTGGTCATGTGACTTATTTTGACCAACAGAATGCAGAAGAAATGACAATGTACGAATTCCGAGCCTAGGCCTCAAGGGGCCTTACAGGTTCTGCTTTTGTCTTCTTAGTACCTGGTGTTGCCATGTGAGGAAACTCAAGCTTAGCCTGTTGGAGCATGGGAACATGAGGAGCAGAGATGACCTGTCTATCATCTAACATCCAGATGTCTGCATCACATGAGTACCACAAGTAAGACCAGTAAACAAACCACTTAGAGGATGCTGTAAAGATGGTGGCATGAGCACATCTAGGATCTCAATCCTACCCACATGAACACCAAAAAAGCAACCCTGAAGAGGTAGGCAAAGGATGGCATCAAGAAGCCACCAACTGAGAGAGACGGGAGTAGTCAGATGCTTCCGGTGGATCCTCTTACAACAAAGACCCGAAAAAACAAGTGAATCAATTATATATGACAATCTAGGAGGCCTGAACATCTAAGGCAAAGTTGAGGAACTGGACTGAGTGGCGGGAGAGGAAGAGACGGTTCGGAAGCAGCAAGGAGTTGCCAGACCTGACGTGGGGAGAGCCTGAGCCCTTCAGGCCTGATCAGCTCATGGGTGAGCAGTAAGGCATGCAAGCAGCAGTGCTTGGGAGGTGCGATTTCCGCACTGGGAGAGACCCAGCACCAAAGAGTCTACTCGCCCACCCAGAACCAGTGAGAAGCAGCCCTAGATCGGCGAAAGATAAGTACTTGTGTACGGCCTACCACGTGGATCAAAAACACCCCCCTTAGGGAAAAACCTCTCTCACATTTACCTCCCTGCTCCCTGCTCTGCACTGGGTCCCGGACCGCCATCAGCAATTACCGAGTCCCCTGGGCTGCAAGTAGGATCCATCACACGCCCTGAGCCATTCTCCCGTCCTTGGAGAGTGAACAAATTAACAAATGGGAAAAAATAAACTGCTGGCTCCCCTAAGCCAGGAACCCAGGGTAGGCACAGCTTCTTTGCCTAGGCACAGGCATAAGAGATCCATGGACTTTGAGAGCCTTTCTCCCTGCAAAGGCTTGTGTGGGCCCATTTCAACAGTGTAGGCCCTCATTATCGCAGTACAACAGGGTATATACCAGAAGTCTAACTTGAACTGTTTCAGCTGTGAAGTGGCAGGTTCGTGACATTTGACACTGCTCTGCCCATTAAGCAGGGTCTTCACCTAGCCACATCAGGGGCCTGAGGACTGGTGGCTCTGCTCACGCCACCTAGCCACCTGTGAAAGAGGCCCAAGAATAAGAGGTGCCCCCCAGTCTTTACGGCCAACAGCACTGGGTGCTCACAGTCTGGCTTCAAAACCCACCCACCTACACACTCTAGGGAACAGGGACACTCCTTCCTCCTGGACACCAGGAGGCGGAAGTCAGCCCCCTGCCTTGCTCAGAGTGTGTCCCCCTGCTGCAACCAGATGTCTGTGCCTATGCCAATCACCCATGCCTGTCTAGGACTGTAGATGAGAGCCTACACCACACACTTGGTGGCTATCTACCTGGGCACCTGAGCTGAATCCATACAGAAGGAGTGGGCAGACTCCTGAGCTTACATACCTAGTAACAGATCTAACAACCTGGTGACAGGACATTAGAGCTTCAAAGCTTCCAATAATCAAACTAGCTCATACAAGCAGCCTATTTGGGCATATCAAAACAAAACAAGAAGCTAGGACACAGTGAAAAAACATAAAATAAATAAATATAATAACTTATTGATGGCTTGGAGACAACAGTCAATATTAAATCACATAAAGAGGCAATCCATGATGGCTTCAGCAAGCTCCCAAAATAAAGAATCTAAAAATTTTCCAGAGGAGGAAAATTTCTTGGAATTACCAGAGGCAGAATACAAAAGATTAATATACAGAACTCTTCAAGAAATTAGGAAGGAAATTAATCAAAACGCAGAACACGCAATAGAGGAAATTTTAAAAAGATTAGAGTATAATGACAAATTTAACAGGCTGCAAGAATCCATAGAGAGACAGCAATCAGAAATCCAGAAGATTAAAATTTCAGAATTAGACAACAGAAAGTCATAGGAGCAGAATTGAGGCAATGGAAGTCAGAATTAGTGAGACTGAAGATAAAGTACTTGACACCCACTTATCTGAGGAAAAATTAGATAAAAGGATTAAAAAAATGAATAAACCTTAAGAATTATGTGGGACTCTATCAAAAGGAATAACCTATGAGTGATTGGAGTACCAGAATGGGGATGTGGGATAACAGAAAATACAGAGAATTGTTGAAGATTTGTTGGCAGAAAACTTCTCTGATATCGTGAAAGATGACAAGATATCTAACTAAGATGCTGATTGAACCCCACATAAGGTAGATCCCAAAAGAAAGTCACCAAGACATATTATAATCAAACTTGCCAAAACCAAAGATAAAGAGAGAATTTTAAGAGCGACTAGGGATAAACGAAAAGTCATCTACAAAGGAGAGTCACTAAGAATAAACTTGGACTACTCAGCGGAAACTATGCAGGCAAGAAGGCAATGGGATGACATACATAAAGCCTTAAAGGAAAAAACTGCCAGCCAAGAATTATATATCCAGCCAACTGTCTCAATATGATAGCAAAATTAGGGCATTTCCAGATAAACAGAAGTTTAGGGAATTTGCAAAAACCAAACCAAAATTACAAGAAATACTACAGGGAGTCCTCCACTTAGGAAGTCAGTAACATCAGGTAACAACCCAAGACTAGAACACAGGACAGAACAACCAGATATCAACCCAGGTAGGGAAATGACAAAAGTAAATCAAAGTTAAAACACTGAAAATAGGGAAACAGATGTCAATATGTAAAAGATGACAACATGAAAACAAAAAAGAGGGACTTAAAAAATGTAGACATAGATTTTGCATATAGAGAGGAAGTCAAGGTGATATAAAGAAAAGACTGGTATAAACTTAGAAAAATAGGGGTAAATATTAAGGTAAACACAGAGGAAACTAACAATCCTACAAGTCAAAATAAAAAACTGGAAAAATATAAAGCCTCAGCAAACACAAAATCAACAACAATGAAAAAGATTAAAATAAAATACATAAAGAAGGAGCCACCAACTGAAAAAAGATAAGGACAAATTTCAAACAGTGGGAAAATCTCTTCTTCCGTTGTTCCCACATTTCCCCCTCTTGGTGTGGCAGACAGACAGCTGCAGCAAAGCTGAAGCCACAGCCACAGCTGACCCATGGCTCTCTTGTGCTCTAAGAAGGGCCCTGATCTCTGAGTCCAAAGTAAAAAAGACAGGTATTCCTGGTGGACTGTTCAGGGTGTGTCATGGATTGAATTGTATCCCCCCAAAATATCTGTCAACTTTGCTAGGCCATGATTCCCAGTATTGTGTGATTGTCCACCATTTTGTCATCTGATGTGATTTTCCTGTGTGTAATAAATCCTACCTCTATGATGAGGCAGGATTACAGGCAGTTATGTTAAAGAGGTAGGATTTAATCTACAAGATTAGGTTGTGTCAATCTCTTTTGAGATATAAAAGAGAGAAGTGAGCAGAGAGACAGGGGGCCCTCATACCACCAAGAAACAAGAGCCAGGAGAATAGTGCATCCTTTGGATCCAGGGTCCCTGTGCTGAGAAGCTCTTAAACCAGGGAAGATTGATGACAAGGACCTTCCCCCAGAGCTGACAGAGAGAGAAAGCCTTCCCCTAGAGCTGGCACCCTAAATTCAGACTTCTAGCCTCTTAGACTGTGAAAGAATAAATTTCTCTTTGTTAAAGCCATCCACTTGTGGTATTTCTACTATAGCAGCACTAGATAACTAAGACAAGGTGTATGTTCTGACAGTATGGGTGCTGCCTGAAGGACTGGAACCTCTATCTGGCCTGAACTGGAGCCCTCACAGAGTGGGGGAGGGAGGAGCAAGCAAAGACTGAAGGCTGTGCCCACCTAGGGACACATTGGGTTTTCTGATTTGTCTAGAAGCCACTGAAGGACTAAAATCTGAGTTTGGCCTGATGTAGAGATCCCACAGGGTAGGGGAGGGAGTGGTGAGCAAAGTTTGAAGACTGCACCTGCCTAAGAGTTTCTTGCAGATATTAGTGCTTTTGAAAGTACCATGTATATGGGAAGTTGGGAAAGCTAACAACTGTAATAGTCTAATGTCCCTAGTGGAGTCCCTAGGTGATGCAGATGGTTAAGTACTCAACTAATAGCTGAAAAGTTGGTCACTCAAACCTACCCAGAGGTGTCTCAGAAGACAGGACTGGCAATCTGCTTTTGAAAGGTGACAGCCTTGAAAACCCTATGGAGCAGTTCTACTCTGCACACATGGGGTTGCCATAAGTCAGAATCAACTTGATGGCAACTAACAACAAAAACAATCATGTCCCGGCAGTAACAAAATATCACAAGGCACACAAAGAAACTGAAAATTATGGCCCATTCAAAAGAACAAGATAGAGAAATCACCTTTATGGAAACATGGATAATGAACAAATTTCAAAACATACTACAAGGCTACAGTAATCAAAACAGCCTGGTATTGGTATAATGATAGACACATAGAACAACAGCATAGAACTGACAGTCCAGAAATAAACCATACATGTATGGCCAATTGATTTTTGACAAAGGTACTAAGTCCATTCAATGGAGGAAGAAAAGTCTCTTCAACAAACGGTTCTGTGACAACTGGATCTCCACATGCAGAAGAGTAAAACTAGACCCATACCTTACATCATACATGAAAATTAACTCAAAATGGATCACAGACCTAAATGTAAGAACTAAAACTATACAACTCTTAGAAGAAAACATAGGGGTAATGCTTTGGGATGTAGTTTTTTTTTGGCAGTAGATTCTTAGATGTGCCATAAAAAATATAAGCAACAAAAGATAAATTAGAGTTCATCAAAATTAAAACTTGTGTGCATCAACAGAATTTATCAACAAAGTGAAGAGACAACCTACAGATTGGGAGAAAATTTTTGGGAACCATTTATCTGATAAGAGTTTAATGTACAAAATATAAAGAACTCCTACAACTTAACAACAAAAAGACAATCTAATTTTAAAAAAGTAGGCAAATAGACCTGTCACCAAAGAAGATATACAGATAGCCAAAAAGCACATGAAAAGATGCTCAATGTTATTAGCCATTAGGGAAATGCAAATCAAATCCACAATGAGATAACACTTTACCTCTTACTGTGATAAGAAAAACATGAAAACAACAAGTGTTGGTGAGGATGTGGAGAAATTGGAATGCTCATCCATTGCTGGTGGGATTGTAAAATGATGCAGCCACTGTGGGAAACAATTTGACAGTTCCTCAAAGAGTTAAACACAGAATTACCATGTGACCCAGAAATTTCACTCCTAGGTATATATCCAAAAGAGCTGAAGCAGGAACATAAAAAGATGCTTATACACCAATGTTCACTGCAGCACTATTCACAATAGCCAAAAGATGGAAACAATCTAAATGTCTATCAACAGATGAATGGATAAACAAAATGTGATATATATATATATTCATATATATATATATATATGAATATTACCTGTGAAAAGAAATGAACTCCTGATACATGTGTTACAACATGGATGAACCTTGAAAACATATGCTAAGTAAGATAAGTCAATCATAAAAGGACAAATATATGATCCTACTTATATGAAATATCTAGAATAGGCTAATGTATAGAGATTAAAGTTCATTACTGGTTTCAGGGGTGGAAGGGAGAAAGGGGGAGTCACTGCTTAATGCGAACTGAGTTTCTATTAAGGGTAGTGGAAAAACTTGGAAATGGATAGTGGTGATGTTTGTACAATATGATGAATCTAATTGTCACTGAATTGTACATGTAAAAAAGATTGAAATGGCCAATGTCTTGTTATATATATTTTTGTCACCCAAAAGAAAAGAAAAGAACCATCCAGGTGAACTTAGCTCAAAATGCTAACCCACTGAATCATGAACAAATAAAATGAACGTTGCTTTAAGCCACTAAGTTTTGGATGGTTTGTTATACAGCAATAGATAACTGATACATACCCTATTTCTCTAGCCTGATCTTCTGTTCTTTTTTTTCCTGTTTTCCAGTCTCATTGAACTTTTTGACATTCCTAGAAACCACAGGAGCCCCAGTGGCTCAGTGGTTAAGAGCCGCAGTGAGCCACGGCTGCTAACCAAAAGAAACCACAAGGCCCTTTCTTGCTTCCAAGTCTTTGCATATGCTACTTCCTCTGGCTAGAATGCTTTTTACCTCCAGCCTTCTCCATCTGAACAATCTCTATTCATTCTTCCACATCCAGTTCAAATTCTGCTTCCTATATAAAGGCTTCTCCAGTTTCCCTAAGCAAAGCTACTCTCTCATCTGGGATCCAACGGCATTTAATTTAAACTTTATTACCACCTTTTCCATATTGCACAGCCTCTTATCTATTCATCTAATCTGTCTCTCTGAGTGTACTGAAAGCGCCCTGAAGGCAAGAACTACATGAGATGGTAGATTCATGACTGGTCTTCACACATACTAGAAAGCACGAAATACATATAATTGGTATTTAGTGAATTGACAAATGTGGGTTAAATTAACTAATTACCACAGAAGTCAGGCAAACCAAGGTGGTTTACAATGCAGAACATTTTTCTTGATTTCCACAGAATACCACAAGGTTCAAAGCAAAATCACACCAAAAAGCAACTCCTGGAGAAATATCAAATCACAAAAATTTGTTGTTTGCCTGAAAGAGACTGTTCAGTCTGGCCTTGGCTGCCTTCTTAGGTTTCTCAGCTGAGTTTTGGTTAGGGATTATTCCTCTAGATTACCAAGATCCTCAATCTGTTAAAAAGCATTGTGAAGAGCCATTTTCCTTCATTGACCATGCTGAACTGATTTACTATATCCAATTTCCAAAATCCATCATGGATTACAAACTCAGCGTCCTTGATATAAAAATATCAAAGCATGGTCATAGGACTGATGATTCTTGTTGAGAAAGGACAGAATAAAGAAAAAAACTGACTCATCTGGCAAATTCCACAGTTCTGGAACTATACAGTAATCCTTGACACTTGAAAGAGACAGATTATAAGGCAAGTAAAATCAAAAGTTACTTTTTGGGGAATTCCTAAAACTCCTCTTTGTGATAATCTTGTGGGGGTGGTGGTGAAGAAAGTAGAGAAATGCCTATGAACTTCAAGTACCCTTATAGGAAAACAAAATGAATCTTGAACTAACCATTTCTGATAATAAAAATTATTCATTTTTACATTACCAAATTTTACTTTATTAAAAAAGATACATATTGAACTTTAAGATGCTCCATTTTCTAAAGGGCAATCCTAAAGAATAAATAAGTCACTTAGGTAGCAACCTTGGGGGAGATGGATCAATGAAAAGTAGGCCATTCTTCAGATGATAATCTGTAGGAAAAAATACTACGTGGACCACACCCTGGTCACAGAGACCAGCAGTGCACAATTCTGCTTATTCAGAAGGCATTTTGAAGTCTGATTTAATTCCTTGCTTTTTCTCTTAAACAAGTACCTAAATTTGAGGCGCAGCAGCTGCCAAACTATGGTCAAGGGTTGTACACTATCTTGTATGCTGCCAGCTCTATTTTTATAGATACATCTACACTGAAAATGTGTTGAGACCAAGAGAGTGAAGTTAAAGAAGACGGGCACTATGCCACAATTCCTTCTTATTAAATACTGGCTAATTCTCTAAAATGTTGGCCTCTTTCTTCAGAGTATATAATTAAAATTATTTAGTATTAGTAGCCCAATGCGAGTGGATTACAGAAGATTGATATATATCTTTTCTCTTGCTGTTATTCCTCTAGAGAGCACAGGTACCAATTAAGAAAATATTAGTACTAAAAGTGGGGTTAAGGCACACTCCATTGGACAGCTGAGAAGTTTTCACCATCTGGGATGTTGACATTATCTAAATTGTGGATGGTGCAGAGAAATAGGGCTTTTTTCATTGATTCGTGCATGGAAACTTGCAGGTTCCCAGCAACTGACAATTGTCTTCATAATGATTTCCCAGAGTCTGGAAGACAGGCCATCTTGCCTAGAAACAGTTAAGGTTAGTGGGGATGGAGTAATGGTGATGGGGGTGGGTGGGAATAGGTAAATTTTTTGACAACCTTAAGCAAAAAGCCACAGAAACAGGAGGGCTTAGAGATACCACAAGAAGTATGAAATACTAAAGGCAATGGGGTTAGAGATCTCCCTTTGTTCTAAGAAGGCTGAACTTGCTTGAGCCTTTCACAGCAAGATTGCTGTGAGGATTAAATGAGAGAGAATCAAAGTGTTTAACATAGTACCTGGAACACAGTAGGACCTTAATAAATGACAGTTGTTAACACTATTACTATAGAAACAAACTCTGGAGATAAAGAAGGTACTCCAGGCCTCCTAATGAGTTATGAGCAGGTTCAGTCTTATAACCTTGGAGACCACAGTGGGGAATGCCCATTCAACCACTGCTTATTATGATTGTTCAGACTGATAACTGGATACTGCCAAGTGAAAGATACCCCTTGGTTTTCTGCCCTCTAATGGACAACTGGAAACCCTGGTGGCATAGCGGTTAAGAGCTGCTAACCGAAAGGTCGGCCGTTCAAATCTGCCTGGCGTGCCTTGGAAACCCTATGGGGGAGTTCTACTCTGTCCTATAGGGTCGCTGTGAGTCAGAATCAACTCAGTGGAAATCAGTTTGGTTTTTGGTTTAATGGACAACCATGAACCAGCTGGCTTTCCTGTTTCCATACAAGGTGAAGAGAGTTTTTGGAGAAAAGTAAGGATGCAAGATCAGAGTTCTTGCTTTCTTGACCATCCACTTGGCCCTCAGAATTGCTAAACAACCCATTTTTAAAACTATCATTTACTGTTTACGCATTATTTGATACATTTTAAAAAAAAATATGCAATTTATTTATGTTATGCAACATAATAACAAAATCAACATCTATGAATCCACCGTAAGAACTAAACTATTGCTAATACTACTTCATATACTTACATATTCCTTCCGTATTCAACTCTTCTGCTCTCCAACCTCCAGTGAGGAAACTACTATCTTGGATTTTGTTTTATTATTCCTTAATTATTCCCCCATAGCTGTTTCCTTTTTGCCCCATTTGCTCTATCATTTACATGCTTTCTCTTTGTCCCTCTCTGTTTTTTTTTTTTTTACTTTGATTGTAAGTTGTAGACACATCACTTTACCAATGAACATTTCAGTGTATATTTCCTATGAAAAAAGGACATTCTCTTAAATAACTACAGTAGTTATAAGCGTAAGTTTAACACTAATAAAATAACATTATCTAAACCATAGTCCATATTCAAATTTCATCAATTATTCCAATGTCATATATATTCTCTAGGATGCAAATTGCTTTTTTCACTTAACATTATGTTTCCATGATTTAGCCTTGTTGTGGGTGCCTGTAGTAATTATTTTTACTGTTGTATAATATTCCATTGTTTGATTATACATATTCAGTTATCTATTCCCCTGATCATGGACATTTGGATTGTATCCAGTTTTTTGCTATTATGAATAATGCTACTTATACACCTCTCCGTGCTCATGTGAAAGATTTTCTCTGGGGTTAATCCCTGGAAGTGGAATAGCTGGTTCTTGCATATGCTTATGTTCAACTTTATAAGATAGTTTCAAATTGTATTACAAATAGTTGCATTAATATAGAGTCCTACTAGGAGTGATTAATATTTGTGTTGCTTCATATCCTCACCAAAACAGGTTTCTTTTTTTTTTCTTAACAATTTGTATTACATGGTATCTCACTGTAGTTTTAATTTGCATTTGTCTGCTTACTAATGATTTGGGGCATTTTTTCATGTGTATTTTCCACAAAGATTTCCTTGTTTTTGTTAAATACTTGATAGTGTCTTTTACTGGTTCTTTTCCTATTTGATTGGTTTTGGTTATACCGTTTATACTCCCACTACCAAGGCGTAAGGCTTCTGGTTGTTCTATATCGTTACCAAAATTTGATTTTGTCAGTCTTTTTAATTTTAGCCATTCTAGTGGCTATCTAGTAGTATCTCATTGTGGTTTTCAGTTTGCATTTCTCTTTTGACTAAATCCAAAGTTTTATTCGTGAACAACTGAAAGCACAGAATTGTTACCAATTGAGGTAGAGAAGATGCACAGATCAGAAGATCAGAAGTTCCATTTCAGTTGTGGTTTGAGATGTCTATTAGCCACCTAATGGAGAGGACAAGTGTGCACTTGGATGTATGAGTCTCGAATTCAAGAAAGAAGTCTGACAGGAGATATAAATTTGGAGGTTAGTGGCATAGAGACGGTTTTTAATGCCATGGGACTGAATAGATTGCCAAAGGAATAAATACAAAGAAAAGAATCAAGGTCTGACTGAGTCTTGGTGCACAACAACATTAAAAGGCCAGGAGAGGAGGAAGAACAAGCAAAGGAGAACCTCAAATAAGAAGACAATCAAAAGAGTGAAGAAAAACATATTAAGGAGGAAAGAGTGGCAAACCGTTAAATTCTGCTGACATGTCAGGTAAAACGAGGACTGAGAACTAACTCACTAGATTTAATAACATGGATAATTTAAGGCTTTGGTTGCTATTGTGGAGCCCTGGTGGCACAGTGGTTAAGAATTTGGCTGCTAACCGAAAGGTTAGCAATCTGAATCCACCAGCTTCTCCTTAGAAACCCTATGGGGCTGTTCTACTTTGTCCTATAGGGTCGACTATGAGTTGGAATCGACTCGACAGCAATGGGTTTGGTTTTTTTTTTTTTTGGTTGCTATTGTAAACGGTAGCCTTAAAAATATTTTTCTCTTTGTTACTAATCTATTGATATGCAATTGATATTTATATATTCAAGTTACATATCTTGCTGAATTCTTTTCATTGTTTCTAGTAATTTGCTCGTGGATTCCATTGGGTTTGCTATATAGACAATCATACCATCTGAGAATAATGTAAATTTTCCATTTTATTTTCCAATATTTATACATTTTATGACTTTTTCTTATTTTACTATGCTAGTTAGGACTTCTAGTACAATATTCAATAGAAGCAGTGATGACAGTTTTCCTTGTCTCATCCCTGATTTTAAAAGGAATGCTTCAAAAATTTGACCATCAAGAGTGCTATTTTTGTAGATAGCCTTTACCTGTTTAACTTTAAAAAGGCTTCTGTTTAAAAGCCTTTAAAAAAAATTATAAATGGTTGTTCAATTCTATCAAATGTCATCGTTGGATTTGTTGAGATAATCATATTATTTTCCTCCTTTGAATGCTCAATGTGATGAGTGAAATTTATAGAATTTCTAATGTTTATCATCTTTGCATTCCACAAATATAATTTGTTCACTATGAATTTTTTCTAATATATCACTTGATTTGATTTACTAATATTTTGTTTAGAATTCCTTTCTTATACACTTAATGAGTATTTCCGGTATCAGATTAAGCTAGTGTCATCTAATACATGGACAGCATTTCATACTTTTTCTGAAAGATTCTGAATAAAACTGAAATGATCTGTACTTCGAAAATTGGTTGAACTCACCTCTAAGTATTTTCTTTGTGGAAAGATGTCAAACTATGAACTCAATTTCTATAACAGTTATAAAACTATTAAGACTTTCTATTAATTCATGAGTCAATTTCAGAATGTAACTTTCTAGAAATTTGTTACCTTGGTCTAAGTTTTAAAATTTATTGATACAGTAGTCTCTTATATATTTAATTGCTGCTGTATTTCTACTGAAGTTCCCTTTTCATTCCTAATATTATTTATTTTTCATTCTCTTTTTTTTCCTTGATCCGTCTATCCATAGATTTGTCAGTTTACTAATCTTTAAAAAGAAAGATTTTTTTAATGATCTCACTATATCATTGTGCTCTACTTCATTCACTGCTTTCATAATCTCCCTTTTTTCTGGTTTATTCTGTTGTTATTCTAATGTCTTAAGTTGGATACTTAGTTCATAGATTTTCAGCTTTTCTTCTTTTGTAAGGTCAGCATTTAAGGCTTTAAAAAATCACTTGGAAATATTGCTCTTGCTGCATCCCACACGTTTTGATGTTTACATTAACATTCATGTAAAAATATTTTTTAAATTCC
The DNA here is from genome assembly GCF_000243295.1 of Trichechus manatus latirostris. Lineage (NCBI taxonomy): Eukaryota > Metazoa > Chordata > Mammalia > Sirenia > Trichechidae > Trichechus > Trichechus manatus. Next base: position 8,952,487 of record NW_004443952.1, read on the forward strand.
AATATAGTATTTTCTTTGATGTTTCAGTTATTTAAAAGCATGTTTTTAAATATATGGAAATCAAAGGCTCTTTTGGTCACTAACTTCTAATTTAATTCCACAGTGGTTGAAGAATGGTGTATATATGTAATATAAATTCTGGGATATTTAAGAGACTTGCTTTATTGGCCTTAGTAGATCATCACTTTTTGTAAATGTTTCACACATATTTCAGAAAAATATATGGGTACCTGTGTACCTTGTTCTACATATGTTCATTAAATTAAAACTGAATTTTAGTGTTCACATTAAAAAAAAACACAACTTTTTGCATCCTCTACTTTCAGCTCTCTGATGTATCTTAGTTATAGTACTTATAAAGAGCTTACAGACGAATGATTTTTTTTTTTGCCAGTCTGACAATCTCAGTCTTAACTGTAAAGTTTAATTTATCTGTATTTATTATGATTCTTGATATTAAGACTTATTTCTATTATTTTACTTTTTGATTTCTATATGCCCAACTCATATGCTTTTTGAAAAAAACTATTGTCTTTAAAAAAAAAATTGAGCTTTGTTTCATCTTTCCTATTCTATACTTTCCCCCTCTGCTAGTTTGAGAGTTACTCTATTTCTATTATTTTAATGGCATTCCTCACATTTTACAATGCATACTTAAAATCTGAAGCTAACATCTTAACCCCCCCTCCAAACAATACTTATAACACTAACTCTGATTACCCTCTCCTGACTTACATGCTAATTTATTCTTTTTGCTCCTATTATAAACGTAATTGTTTTCTTAATTTTATTTTTGGTTTCTCATTACTACTGTATAGAAACAGAATTGCTTTTTGTATATTGACCATGTATCCTGCAACCTTGCTAAATTCATTTACTAGTTCTAATAGCTTTTTAGTGAATTTCTAAGGATTTTCTACATACAAGATCATGTCATCTGCTAAAAGAGATCGTTTTACTTACTCCTTTCCAATCTGGATGCCTTTTCTTTGATTTTGCTGCCTAATGCCTTGATTAGAACCTTTAGGAACATGTTGAATAGAAGTGGCAAGAACACACATCCTTGTCCAGTTCTTGATCTTAGAGGAAAAACATTCAGTCTTCAACCATTAAATATGATGTTAGCTGTGGGGTTTTTTTAGATGACCCTTATCAGGTTGAGAAAGTTCACTTCTATTCCTAGTTTGGTGAGTGTTTTTTTTTTTAATCATGAAGGAGTGTTGGATTTTCTCAAATGCTTTTTCTGCATCTATTGAGATGATCATGTGGTTTTTGTCTTTATTGATATGGTGTATTACATTAATCTTTGGATATTAAAACAACCTTACATTCCTGGGATAAATCCCACCTGCTCATGGTATATAATCATTTTTATATGTACTAGATTTGAAGCCATCTGGGCCTAGGCTTTTCTTTGTGGGTAGTTTTTTTTTTTTTTTTTTTTTTTTTAATACAAATTCAGTCTCTGTCTACTGGAATTAGTTTAATCAGATTTTCTATTTCTTTTTGAGTCAGTATTGGTAGTTTGTGTCTTTCTAGAAATTTGTTCATTTCATCTAATTTATTGGCACACAATTGTTCATAGTATTTCCTTATAATCCTATTTCTGTAAGGTTGCTAATTATGTCCCTTCTTCTATCTGGTTTTAGGAATTTGAGTCTTCTTTATCCTCTATATCTTCACCTTTCTTCTAAACTGCCATAACTTTGCTATCTGTACTATATTTTGGGTAGTTTCTTCAAATCTTTCTTCAAATTACTAATTCTCTTCTTATCTAGGTCTAACCCAATGTATTTTTTTATTTTAACAGTTATATTTTTCATTTCTTGAAGTTCTTTTTGTTTTATATTCATTGATTTTAGATTTTTCTTCTTTTATAATATAAGCATTTAAAGCTATAAAATTTTCTCTAAGCATTACTTTAGCTGCAGCCCACAAATTTTGATAAGTTGTGTTTTTATTTTCAATCAGTTCAAAATATTTGATAACTTTCCTTGTGATTTCTTCCTTGGTTCATAGGTTACTTAGTAATTGTGTTAATTTCCAAGTATTTAGGAATTTTCTATGTATCTATCTGTAATCGATTTATAATTTAATTCTATTGTGGACAGAGAACATACTCTGCATGATTTCAGTCTTCTTAAATTAATTGAGACTTGTTTTATGGCCCAGCATATGGTCTGCCTTGGTAAATATTTCATGTGCAGTTGGAAAGAACGTATATTCTAAAGTGTTGTACAAATGTTAATTAGGTCAAGTTGGATAGTGTTGTTTAAGTCTTCCTTATCCCTGTTGATTTTCTGTCTGCTTGTTCTCTAAATTACCAAGAGAGAAGTGTTGAAATTTCCAGTTATAATTGTGGATTTGCTATTTTTCCTTTCAGTTTTGTGATTTTTGCTTCATGTACTTTTATTATTAAGCTCCATTATTGAGTGTATACACACTTTTAAGACTTTTATGTCTTCTTGATGAATTGGTCCCTTTATTCATTATAAAGTTTCCCTCTTTATTCCTGTTAAAAGTTCTTCTGCAGAAGTCGACTTTGTCTGATATTAATAGCCACTAGAGGTTTCTTATGATTAATGTTTGATATCTTTTTCTCATCCTTTTACTTCAACCTTTCTGAGTCTTTATTTTTAAAGTCAGATTCTCGTAGACAGCATATAGTTGGGTCTTGCTTTTCATCCAGTTTGACAATCTCTCTCTTTTAATCGGAATGTTTAGACCATCTCCATTTAATGTAATTATCAAGATGACTAGGTTTAAATCTACCATCTTGCTATTTGTTTTCTATTTGTCCTATTGGTTCTTTGTTCCCTTTTTCCTCTTTCTCTTTTCCTGCTTCTTTTGGATTAAGCATTTTTTACAGTTTCACTTATCTCCACTAGAGGGTTATCGGCTCTATTGGCTGATTTTGTATTTCTAGTGGTTTCTGTAAGATTTACAATGTACATCTTTAACTTATCACAGTCTATCTTCAAATATACTATTTCACACATAATGCTATAACCTCATTACACTACACTGCCATTCCTCCTCCTGGGCTTTGTGTTTTTGTTGTCATACATTTTTTTCTCCATATATAATATAAACCCTACAATATATTGTTTTAAACAGTCAATTATCTTTTAAAGAATTTGAAAATGAGAGAAATATCTTTTATATTTATCCATATAATTACCATCTTCAGCACTTTTCAATTCTTTGTAAGATCTAAGTTTTTATCTGGTATATTTTACTTCTGCCTGAGGAGCATCCTTTGACATGAGTGTCGGGTAGGTCTTTTGGTAATCAATTCTCTCAGCTTTTGTTTGTCCAAAAAGACCTTTGCGTCATATTCATTTTTATTTCCTTTGAGTATAAAATTCTAGATTGCCAGCTCCCCCCCACCTTTCAGCTCTTTAAAGATGTCATCCTATTATCTTCTGGCTTCTCTATTTCTTCTGAGGAGTTCTTTATTCCCTTTATCCTTGTTTTCTGCCCTTTTTTGCATCAATTGAATATTTATAATTTTGTTTTATCTGCTTTATTCGTGTATAAGCTAGATGTCTTTGTTTTGTTATTTTAGTGGTTGATTTAGGGTTTACAGTCTACATATTTAACTTATCACAATCTATCTTCAAGTGATACTATACCACTTCATGTTTAGTATAAGAATCTTACAATAGTATAGTTTCATTTCTCCCCTCCCAACCTTTGTGCTACTATGTCACACATTTTGCTCTGACATAGGTTATAAACTCCATAATGCAAGGCTATAGTTTTTACTTACAAAGTCAATTACCTTTGAAAGAGAATTAAATAAGAAAAAACATATATGTTTATCCATGTAGCTATCATTTCTAGTGTTTTGCATTCCTTCATTAAGATCCATATTTCCATGTGATACCATTTTCCTTCTGCCTGAAAGACTTCCTTTAACATTTCTCATAGTGCAAATATGCTGCTGATGAATTCTTTCAGCTTTTGAATGTCTGAAAAAAAGTCTTTACTTCATTTCTAAGAGACATTTTCACTGGATATAGAATTCTAGGGTGACAGTTTTTTGTTTATTTTTTCTTCAGTACTTTAAAAATGTGTTGCACTGTCTTTTTATTTGCATTGTTGATAAGGAGAAATCTGCTGTCATCCTCTTTGTTTTTCTGTATATATACCATATCTTTTTTTCTCTGACTTCTTTTACGTTTTCTCTTTAGTACTAATTTTGAGCAATTTAATTACGAGTGTTGGAGTAGTTTTATTCATTTCTTGTGTGAGCTTTGGAAAAATTTTGCCCATTATTCTTCAAATATTTTTTCTTTCCCCTCTCTTTTCTCCTTCAGGGATTCCAATTACATGTATATCAAGGTGCTTGGAATTGTCGCACAGCTCATGGGTGCTCTGATTATTATCTATTTTAATTTTCATCTCTGTGTTTCATTTTGGATAGTTACTGTTGTTATATCTTCAGGTTCACATATTTTCTTCTCTAATGCGTAATACGCCTATCCAATGTATTTTTCATCTTACGCATTGCAGTTTTATCTCCAGAAGTTCAATTTGAGTCTTCTGTTGTTGGTTGGTTTTGTTTTTCTGATGGTGGTAAAACATGTATAATATAAAATTTGCTGTTTTAACAATTTTTGAGTGTACAGTAGCACTGATTACATCAAAATGTTGTGCAACCCTCACCACTATTTACAAAACATTTTTATCATCCCAAATAGAATCTCTGTATCCATTAAGCAATAATTCCCCATTCTCCCCTCCCATCAGCTCCTGTTGTTAGGTTGTTAGGTGCTGTCAAATCGATTCTGACTCACAGCAATCCTATGTACAACAGAATGAAACACTGCCCGGTCCTGCGCCATCCTCACAATCCTTGTTATGCTTGAGCCCATTGTTGCAGCCATTGTGTCAATCCATCTAGTTAAGGGTCTTCCTCTTTTTTGCTGACCGTCCACTTTACCAAGTATGATGCTCTTTTCTACAGACTGATCCCTCCTGATAACATGTCCAAAGTATGTGAGACGTAGTCTCGCCATCCTTGCTTCTAAGAAGTATTTTGGTTGTACTTCTTTCAAGACGGATTTGTTCATTCTTTTGGCAGTCCATGGTATAGTCAATGTTCTTCGCCAACACCACAATTCAAAGGCGTCAATTCTTCTTCGATCTTCCTTACTCGTCGTCCAGCTATCACATGCATATGAGGTGACTGAAAACACCATGGCTTGAGCCAGGCGCACCTTAGTCTTTGCTTTTCAATACTTTAAAGAGGTCTTTTGCAGCAGATTTGCCTAATGTGTCTTTTGATTTCTTGACTGCTGCTTCCATGGGTTATGACTATGGATCCAAGTAAAATGAAATCCTTGACAACTTCAACCTTTTCTCCGTTTATCATAATGTTGCTTATTGGTCCAGTTGTGAAGATTTTTGTTTTATGTTGAGGTGTAATCCATACTGAAGGCTGTGGTCTTTGATCTTCATCAGTAAGTGCTTCAAGTCTTTTTCATTTTCAGCAAGCAAGGTTGTGTCATTTGCATAATGCAAGTTGTTAATGAGTCTTCCTCCAAACCTGATGCTGTGTTCTTCTTTATATAGCCCAGCTTCTTGAATTATTTGCTCAGCATACAGACTGAATAGGTATGGTGAAAGGATACAACCCTGATGCACACCCTTCCTAACTTTAAACCATGCAGTATCCCCTTGTTCTGTTTGAACGACTGCCTCTTGATCTATGTACAGGTTCCTCATGAGCACAACCAAATGTTCTGAAATTCCCATTCTTCGCAGTATTATCTATAATCTGTTATGATCCACAAGTCAAATGCCTTTGCATAGTCAGTAAAACACAGTTAAACATCTTTCTGGTATTCTCTGCTTTCAGCCAGGATCCATCTGACACCAGCAATGATATCCCTCGTTCCACATCCTCCTCTGAATCAGGCTCTTAGTAACCTCTAATCTACTTTCTGTCTCTATGTATTTGTCTAATTTTAGCTATTTCATGTAAGTGGAATCATATGATATTTTAAATTTTATCTCTGACTTATTTCAGTTAGCATAATTTTGGCCATTTTCAGTGTTTTTAAAGTTTATCCATGTTGTAGCATCTATCAAAACTTCATTCTTTTTATGGATGAATAATATTCCATTGAATGTATATACCAAATTTTATCTATTCACCTGTTGATGGACACTTGGGTCATTTCCATCTTTCGGCTATTGTGGTGTACAACAATCTGAGTACCTGCTCTCGATTCTTTTGGGTATATATCTAAGAGTGGAATTTCTGGGTCAGATGGTAATTTTATGTTTAACTTTTTGAGGAACTGTCAAACTGTTTTCCATAGCAGCTGCACCATTTTACATTTCATTTTAGGTGTTTTTTGTTTTTGTTTTTTAACTATCTTCCATATCTATACTTAACTTTTAAAACTTATTGAATGTAGTTATATAACTATTTAAATGTCTTTGTCTGGTAATTCTAATGTCTGTGGTTGCTATGAATTCGAAATTGACTCGATGGCAACAGGTTTGGTTTTTTTTTGGTATAAGTTCTAGGCTGGTTTTAATTGATTCATTCTTTAAGGGATATATTCTACCACTCTTTGCATGCCTGGTAGTTTTTGTTTGTATGCCAGACATTGTATATTTTATTTCTTGGGTTCTGGATTTTTTTTTATTTCTATAAATATTCTTAAGCTTTGTTCTGGGATGTAGTTAAGTTACTCAGGAACAGTTTGATCATTTTGGGTCTTGCTTTTAAGATTTGCTGGGTAGGATTACAACAGTGGTTGGTCAGTCTAGGGCTAATTATTCCCTATATTTGAGGCAAGACCTTTCTACATACTCTACCCTATGAATCCTGAGGTTTTTCTAGTCTGACTTGTGGAAACAGGTACTATTCCCAGCTCGGTGCAAGCACCAGGAACTGTTACCTCTAATATTTTCAGGTGATTTTTTTCCAGCCTCAGTTGGTTTTATCACATGCATAAGCAGATCAATACTCAGCTGTATAAGGATTATCTTCAGATCTCTAGTGTTCTCTCCGTGTGTAGCTCCCTACTTTCAAGTACTCTGTCATAAAAATTCTAGCCACCTTGGTCTGTCTGGACTCTCAGGTCCATTTCCTCAACTCAGCAAGTCTGTTGGGCTCTGTCTGGGTTCCCCCTCCCTGCACCACTGTCTGAAAGCTGGGGCATTCATAGGGCTCACCTTGTTTGTTCCTGTCTCTCAGAGATCACTGTCCTTCTTTGCCTGTTCTATATATTTTGCCTGTTATTTGGTTGTTTCGGGCAACAGAGTAAATCTGATCCTCCAAATTGGCAGAAGTAGAAGACATAACTGCTTTTTCTCTTGGATATGGGTCACATGTTCCTGTTTCTTACTATGTCTAGTAATACTTGGATGCTAGAAACTGTAAATTTTATACTGTTGGTTTCTAGATATTGTCATATTCCTTTAATGAATGCTGGAACTTCTTTCTAGCACCCTCAGCCTCCCTGAACTCCAATCTCTGTCTCCCCTTAACTCAGCAAGATTGCCAGGTTCTGTTTGGGTTGTCCTCCACTCACTGTAGTCCATAAATTGTCTCCAGGCAGAAAGCCTGAGAGATGGTAGTACTCATCTCATTTGTTTCCCCTCTCTTCGGGATCACAGCCCTGTGCTACCTGTTCTGTCTGAAAAGTTGTTTCATATATTGTGTCTAGTTTTTTAGTTGTTATAGCAGGAGGGAATTCTGGACACTTTTATTCCCTTATAGCCAGAAGTGGAAATTTCAGTTTATTTTCAGATCTGCTAGATCACTTTAGTTTCAATTAGTATCTTGTTGTTTATTCATTTTTATAATTCTCTCTTTTTTTCCTATAAACATTTCATATAGTTAATCTATAATCTACTATCTAAAGTCCCTGGTATCTAAATCTGTTATTTGTTGTTTCTATCCATACTCACTCATGGTAGTTTATTTCCTTAAGTGGTTGGTGATTTTTTTTTTTCTAATGAGCACATATTTAATTGACCTTAATCTGCAAAAACTTGAACATCTAAATTTGGATATTTCCCTTCAGGAATTATTAGCATATTATTCTTCTAGGAGCCAGAGGATGCTACTGACCTAGAACTTCTTTAGGTCCCTTTCAGAGTTCCTTCCTTAATAGAAGATTCTTCAGTTCATCTACCTTTTCCCTTCCTTCCTTAATAATAGTATCAACATTTGCCCTCAGGGAGAACTCTGCTTTTCATACATGCTTACTTCTTATAACTTCCATTTTAGTTCTCCCTTTTTTGGCCCCATGGATGTTTCTCTTTCTTCTTCCAAGCACATCGGGTCTTTTGTACTTGATCTTTTGTTGATACCCTAAACACACTACCCACAACTCCAAGATCTCATCTACCCTTAGGGCTTCAACAATAAACTCTATTTATAAGGCGTTTAAATATATACCTCCAGCTTTAACATTTTCCCCATATTTTAAGTCCCACATTCCCAACTGCTTATTGGACATGCCCACCTGGATATCTGTCTGATTTACACTTAATGTATCTAAATTTAAATATAACATCTTTCTGTTCTGTCTCTACATATCAAAGCACTTTTCCTTCCATTCACAAACCTCAAAACATTTTAAGTTTGAAGAGATCTTAAGAGTTCATTTTACAAATAGGGAAATTGAGGATTACATAACTTTTTGCTCAGTACTCCCAATTAATTTCCCCGAAATACTTTCATTATCTTCCTTCCTGCTCAAAAAACTTCAGTGTTTTCCCAACGTTTACGAGATTTTAGCTTAGCACTTAAGGGCCGACAAAATTTGGTTTTATAGTCCACTATCCCCATATATGAAGCCCCTGCTGCAGCCAAGTGAGTCTATCCCTCAAAATTTTACTGTTCCTCACATCATTCAGCAAAGAAGACTCATGTCTTCCTCTCCATCCATTAAAATCCTACCCTTTCCTCAAAATCTGGCTTAAATCTCTCTCTAGTCTCACCACTGAAATTAATTTATCTATCTGAAATTTCAGGCATTTCTGATTTGTAAATTCACAGAACATTTATTAAATCCTGCCTTGTTCTGTGATTATTTTTCTTCCTATTTTATATTCTTTCAAAGTTTCTCCAGGCAGAAAGCACCTGTTCTGTTTCCCATCATGCTTAGCACAGTGCCTGGCACTTGGAAGGTGCTCAGTGAAGCTGGCTGAAAGAAGTGAACTCAAGAGCTCCTTACCTTGGTGATGTCCGTGTGATCTTTGAGACCGTTGGTCATGCACCAATATCGCCACACATTCAGGGCGTACCGCGTGGCTTTGGTAGTATTCGGGCTCACTGCGCTGGTACACAGATCATTCAAGTCATCGTTAATATTAAATACAGGAAATTTGTTGAGCTTAGTAGAATAGGCTAGAAACAAAAACAATAAAAGGCATTAAAATAATTTGCCATTCCCCTGTTCCGTAGAGAATTACATCTTGGGATCTTATTAAATAACAAAGAACTCTTAACAACTAACATGTAAAAAAATGAAATTTGTATGAAGCCTACACATATCAGAATAAAGTAGGGAACAATTTTTCCAGCATAGAATCAATGCAATAACCTTGAATTTAATCCCAACAATTTTGCCATATGTACTAATTGATGCACTAATGCAGACAATCCAACAATGGTGGGGAAAAAAATTAACGCAGAAAAATACTCTAAGAACGTTCTCTCTAAATTTTTTACTAGGGAAAAAAACAGCACTTCTATTAATAACAACAACAAGGGGAAAAAAAGAAGGAAGAGAAGAAGCAAAAAAAGTTACACATCCTCTCTCTTTACCCTTATAACATGAAGCACTATCATTTCTCTGTAATATACAGTCTCAAATGTCTTATGTGCCATCTTGGGCAGCCTAGAATTAAATGGTGGTGGCATGTTTCTTTAATTCTCCTCATAAATTAATAAAGAGAAAAATAATTAAATCATGACTCCATAACCAACCCATCAACTAGCTTAGAATCAGAATGGAAGAAGGTTAAGTGAAAAAAATATTAGGGGAAAGAGGAAGGAATACTCCAGAAGGGTTCATATATTCTCAGAGGAAAGAGAACAGATTTTAAATTGCCAAAATTACTTCAGATGAAGATTAGTCTTCCTCAATGTGACCACTGCTTGTCAAAGAGATAACCAAGTCCCAACCATTAGCTGGTCTTTCTTTATACTTTGTGATCCACTAAAACCAGACTTAGCCTATTCAAACTGAATTTGGTGTCTTTAGAATAGAAAAACAAATATCAAAGTAAATCAGTTAAGTGTCTTGTGCAAAGTAAAAACACTGCCAATCTGTACTTTATCTAATTGTTCTGACCCTCTCTGGAATGTTTCCGCATTTAAACAAGGAACTAACTGGCTAGGTCTCTGAGAAAAAGCAAAATGAAAAGTTAATGCAATTACCAAGGTGATTTCCAAACTTAGTTTCACTTTACCTAACTCACCTCACCTTTCACTTCTCTACTGAGGAACTCCTCTGTACCAAACCACCAGCCCCCATCATCTGCCTGCCCCCAGGTCATCCACACCATACCTTCCCTAGACTCGGCCCTAGTATTCTCCCCATGGTCCATGTGCCAATCAAAATACTGTCCTTTTTTCAAATCTAATTCCAAACTCCCTTCTGCATAACCTTTCCCCATACTAATGTAACTTCCTGTTCTCTTCTTGTATTTGTCTCACATTTGCTTCACTGTTTCTTAGGAATGTGTTCTAATTGTGATGGGAAAGTCTGTTTAATTGTTTTATATTTTCCTTATAGGAAATGACTACGTCTTCACCCTTTAAGTCTTAGTCCTACCTAGAAGTTGAACACACAATAAGCACTGCTGGGAACAGTATCTGAAGCAACTGAGTCAGGTAGCTCAATTCCTCTCACCACTCCATAAACCTAGATTAAAAAAAAAAAAAAACCAAACCCGTTGCCGTCAAGTCACTTACGACTCACCAACCCAGCCCTACGGAACAGAGTAGAACTTCCCCATAGGGTTTCCAAGGAGTGCCTGGTGGATTCGATAAGCCAACCTTTTGGTTAGCAGTCAAACTCTTAACCATCACGCCACCAGGGTTTCCATAAACCTAGATAACTTGTATTATTTGTATGACTTGCTTGATATTAATAAAATGATTCTAGTATGAGATTTATTATTATTATATCCAGCACTAATTGCATGCCTAGTATATATCAAGCGGTTTTATTTACATAAATTATCTGTAATCTGTAAACAACCTCTGTCATATCTTTTTATACATAAGAAAACTGAGGCTCATAAATTTAAATAACTTCATACATTTATTCACCCAATATTTACCAAGCTATCATCTCAGTACTCAGCACAATTCTTTCCCAAAGCCATGGAGTTACTAAGTAGTAGAGCCAGAGGTTGGACCTGGGTTCCTCTGACTCCCTGCTCTTGCCTTTACAACAAAGGAATCAGGTATTACAGGATAAAGTTCTTAGTAAAGAATGCAATTTAGATATTAGCCACTTGTGCTTATTGAAAATATATTGGCCCCCAAAATTTACTCAGATAAATCTCTAGTGAGGAGGACTAAATCTTCTTTATCTAGATGACCACTATAGCTTCAGATTAGATGATTAATTTTAATTATTACATTAAACAATTACATGATCTTAAAATCATTTCATTTTTTTATTCATTTTTATCACAAAACAGAAACTGTGCCTTGAGAATGGAAACCAAAATCCTAGTATATACAGGCATGGGTAAAGAATGCTTTTGTACTCACATAATGGGAAATTATGTAAAAATGAGTAAATGACATCATGCATGGTTCCTTCATGATTATATTTAAGGATTAAATATATCTACTTAATAAAGTGCTTTTTTAAAACTTCGGGTAGAAGTTGTAGTATTATGCTGCAGAGGAAGATTCTGGGGGACTATCGTGATGAGCCCTAGTGGCACAGTGTTTAAGAGCTATGGCTGCTAACCAGAAGGTCAGCAGTTCGGATCCACCAGCTGCTCCTTGGAAACCCTATGTAGCTGTTCTACTCTGTCCTATAGGGTCGCTATGAGTCAGAATCGATTCGATGGCAGTGGGTTTGTTTGTTTGTTTTTGGATTTATAGTGATGAGAAACAAGTAACAGTAAGAACTCATAACAGAAGACAGGAAAGTAGGGGACTATTAAAGAAGGACCTCTGTTGACACAATGGTTAAGTGCTGGCTGTTAACTGAAAGGCTGACAGCTGGAGCCTAACCAGCAGCTCTCTGGGACAAAGGCCTGGCGATCTGTTCCTGTAAAGATTACAGCCTAGATTTGAATCTTCATGGTGTTAGGATTCATGGACTGTCAAGCAGGAATACTGAAAGAAGACACATATATTAGACATATCTTGGTGAAATTTCTGAGTCAAAATCAACTCGAAGGCACCCAACAATAACAATACTAAAGAAGTGAAATGTTTGGACGAGGTGGGAGTGGGCTAGGGGTGGTAGTAGTGTAATCGAAGGACGACCAGATCTGAACAATTACCCTGCTCTCTGCACATAGCTACCTTTACATCATTTACCAACAGCTCAGTTGTTGACAAGTACAGTTGTGTAAAATGAGGCAAATCTGCTGTAGAAGGCTACACTTGGCATCTGAGAGAGAATAGAGGGCATTGCCTCAGGTAACTCTGGAAAGTCCCATTGAGTACAGAGAGAGGAACAAAAAAAGCAACTGAGAAAAGCAATGACACTCCTGAATGTACACCATCTCCCAGGTAACACTTGCCCTGTTTCTTCTATAGTTAAGAGTGTTCCCAGTTTCCCAGTTTGTTTCCAGTTTATACACTCTGAAGGGAAGCCTACTCATGAGCACTGCTTTGGTCACTCATTACTATTACTATTATTACCTGCAGAAATGAGCTCTATCCAGATGTATCAAAAAGGAACCTTTTACTGTTTCTAAGAAAATCTTTATCTGGTACCAATAATGGTCAATCTAGCCTTTCATTTTAAAACATGAGCAGACAAAAAGCATCACCAGGCAACTGGGGAAAACCAACAGCATGAAAGTCACAAAGAAATACAAGCAAAGCAGCTAATCTCACATTTCCTACCACACCTCTGGAAAATGGAGTTAATTAAGAAAGCTTTTAAAACATCACAAACATATCACTAGAGAAATTTGGGAGAACATTGTATCCTTAAGACAATAACAGGCTTCATTGGAAGAGGATAAATAGAACAAGAAGGACCCCCAAAATGACTGAAAAACGTATTTTTAAAATACCTAATAGAAGGGTTGAATGTCCGAATGAACATGGCTAAAGACAAATTTGTGATCTGAAGGAATTTTCCCTAAAGGACAGGCAAAATAGTAAAAATTTGAAAATTATGAGGGTGATGTTAAGAGACATAGAGGACAGAGCCAGGAAATTCAATATCCCTCTTATGAGAATTCAAAAGAAAAAATTATAATAGGATAAAATAATCAAGGAAATAATCTTTTAAAAAGTTTTGAAAGATTTGAATCTAGGCTGTATGAAAAACTTAAAATGACGAGAGGAAGGCTTTCACTTATAGGTATGATGAAGTAGCTGCTATTTTATTGCCCTTCCTGCTGAAAGCAAAGCTAGATAAAATGCATAGAATGACCAAAGTAACTGGAACTGAGGGGCAAAGACCTTGGAGAGAAGGGAAATGCATAGAGGTAAGTCCTGCATTGGTCACCATGTTTTCCTCTTAGGGCATTTGTTGACTTGTAGTTCAGGACATAGAGCCCAAACAGAAAGCAGCAGCCTGGAGTCTGCAGCAATCTCAGAGGGATGGGAATGCAGGTATTTATGTACAGGAAAAGCAAGCAGCCAGTACTCGAGGAAGCAAAATCCTGGAGGAAAAGGAACCACAGAAAAGTAAGCCAACATTCTGCATGCAATTTTCCTTCCAGGAATTGCAGACTCCTAAGCTAACATATGCACAGGCAAGCTGCAGACAAACCATGTAGAAAGCAGAAATTGCTAAGAGGCAATTTCATGGCTCAGAGGAGTTACAATTGTAATTGAGGACCTGCAAAGAGGATAACAATTTAAGATCCAGGAAGGGCTTGACTCTAAGAGTAAGGGAAACTGGAAATAGACCAGTCTTAACTAGATTAAGGTGATCTGCCCTTCTTATTTTCTTGCTAGAAGAAAATATAGTATTTTCTGGAGGAAGACAACATGTTCAACAAGTTTTCATACACAATGATGATCATTTAATAATGACTTAACAGGAACACCATAAAACAAGATCAAATGAATAAAAAACAAGATAAAAACCAGGCAATAAAAATAGACCTATAGATAATCTGGAGTATCTGGGTGACACAAATGGTTAACGCGCTTTGCTGCTAACTGAAAGTCTAGAGGTTCAAGTCCATGCAGAGTCATCTTGGAAGAAAGGCCTGGCAATCTACTTCCAAAAAATCAGCCAATGAAAACCCTATGGAGCACAGTTCTACTCTGATATACACGGAGTCACCATGAGTTGGAGTCAACTTGACGCCAACTGGTTTACTGGTTGATTCCTTGTTTGATGTATTAGTTATATATTTCTGTGTAACAAATTACCCAAAATTTAGTAGCTAAAAACGATAATAAATGTTTAGTATCTTTTATTAGCTGTTCCAAGAAATTATGAAAAGAACAGCAAATATAGTAAAAAATTTTGAAGGAAGGAAACAATACAAATAAGGATAGAAGTCAATGAATTAGGAAATAAATTTACAAATAAAAAGCAATGCCAAAAAATGAATTTGGAAATACTATCAAAATTGATAAACTAGCAAGAAAGAAAAAAAGAGAAAGCCCAAATTACTATACCAGGAATGAAAAGGAAGTTATCACTACAGATCCTACAGATACTAAAATGACAGTAAAAGAGATTATGATAGCTTTATGCCAATAAATTTGAAAATTTAAATACAATGGACAAATACCTAGAGAACCCGTAATTTACCAAAACTGAACAAGAAATATAAAATCTGAATAGTCCTAGAGCCATTAAAGAAATTGAATCTATTATTAAGAACTTTTCCATAATTAAGAACCTTTTAATAAAGAGAACTTCAGATTTAGATGGCTTCACTGGTAAATTCCTCTAACATTAAAGAATAAATCTTGGCAATTTCACAAAGTACTGTTAGAAAATAGGAAAAGAGGAAATATTATCCAACTTCTCTTTTATTTTTTAGGTCAGCATAACTTTTGTATAAAAACATGACAAGAACAATAAAATAAAGGAAAATTATAGGCCAACACAGCTCATAAACATAGACACAAAAATCCTAAACAGAACATAAGCAAATGAAATCTCTACTGCACACTACACACACACACACACACACACACATAATTCCAAGTGGATTATAGACCTAAATGCGAAAAATAAAACAATAAAGCTTCTAGAAGAAAATGCAGAACATCTTTATGATCTTAAGACAGCCACACATTTTTAAACAGGACATAAAATTACTACCCCAAAGTTAAAGATTGATAAATCGGATTTCATTAACATTAAAAACATTTATCAAAATATGCCATTAAGTGGGTGAAAAGGCAAGCTACGAAGTGGGAAGATATTTGTAGTGCATTTATCTGACAAATCAATTCAAAGATAGATTATCCAATTAAAAAATGGGTAAAACTTGAGTAGGCACTGAATAAAAGAGGAAATCCATGTGGCCAATAAGCATATTGAAAAGGCACCCTATCAATATCATTAACCTTCCAGGAAAAAAAAAATTAAAATACACCTACCCAATGTCTAAAATTAAAAAGCAAAATCTTCAAATGTCAAGTCTTGGTGTGACTGTGGAGCAACATAAACACTTACTTGGCTGGTGGGAATGTCAACCACTTTGGAAACTAATTGGCAGTATCTCCTAAAGTTGAAGGAGTCCCTGGGTGGCGCAAATGGTTAAGTGCTTGACTATAGCTGAAACGGTTAGCGGTTCGAACCCCCCCAGAAACACCTCAGAAGACAGGCCTGGCTATCTGCTTCCAAAATGTCACAGCCTTGAAAACACTATGGATCAGTTCTACTCTGCATGCGTGGGGTCGCCATGAGTCAGAATCAACTCGATGATAACTAACAACTAGAATTGAACACATGCCTGTTCTATGACCCCGTAATTCTACACCTGAGTATATATCCAACAGAAACATACACATATGTGTGCCAAAAGGTAGTTATGTACAAGAATGTTCATAATTGCATAATTTTAATAGCCTTAAATTGGAAACAACTCTGTTTATAAACACAGAATGGATATAAACTTGTAAGATATTTATACTATGGATTATTATACAATAATGAAAAGGATGGAAAAAGGAATGGACTACTAGAATCAATGATATGCAAAAACATGGATGAATCCCACAAACATAATTTTAAGCAAAAGAAGCCAGATACAAAAAAGAGTATATTGAAAAAGTCCACTTATATAATTCAAAAGCAGACAAAATGACTACGATGAATATAGTGGTTCTCAATATAGTGGTTACTTTAAAGAGGTAACAACAGAGAGGGTACATGAGGGAAGCTTCTGGGGTTCATGTAATGTTCTGACTTCATCTGGGTTGTGGTTACAACGATGTGTGCTTTATAAAAATGAATCAAGCTGCATGCTAATTATTTTGCACTTTTTTGTCTGCACAATTCAGTTTAAAAAACTAAAACAACAACAAAACCTTTAAAATTAAAACTGTATATGTAAACCTGGAGCCCTGGTGTCGCAATGGGGAAGAGACTGGCTGCTAACCAAAAGGTCGGCAGTTCAAATCCACCAGCCGCTCCTTGGAAACCCTATGAGTCAATTCTACTCTGTCCTGTAGGGTCGCCATGAGTCGGAATCCACTCGACAGCAACGGGCTTGGTTTTTATAAATGTAATGTATTACACACATGTACTTGGAAGGCTTAATAAGATGTTTAATTTCTTCAAATAATCTTTAAATTCATTGCAATTCTAATTAAAATTCCTTTTTTTGTGGTTAAGGAGCCCTGGTGGCACAGTGGTTAAAGCACTCGGCTGCTAACCGAAGGTCAGCATTTAGAACCTACAGGCTGTTCCACAGAAGAAAGATGTGGCAGTCTGCTTCAATAAAGATTTATAGCCTTGGTTACTGGTCTGACAGAGACTGGAGGAACCCCTGAGACTATGCCCCTAGACACCCCGCTAACTCAGAGCTGAAACCACTCCCGAAGTCCACCTTTCAGCCAAAGATTAGACAGGCCTATAAAACAAACAATATCACACATGAGGAACGTGCTTCTTAGTTCAGTCAAGTATAGGAGACCAAATGGGCAACACCTGCCAAAAAGCAAAGACAGGAAGGCAGGAAGGGACAGGAAACCTGGATGAATGGACACGGGGAACCGGGGTGTAGAGGGAAAGGGGAGAGT
>NW_004443952.1:8969996-8998969 GCF_000243295.1 Trichechus manatus latirostris
AAAAAAAAAATTTACAGCCTTGGAAACCCTATGGGGCAGTTCTACTCTGTCCTATAGGGTCACTACAAGTTGGAATCGACTTTATGGCAACAGGTTTGGGTTTTTGTTTGGTTGTTTTTGTGGTTACTTACTGAGTTGATTCTAAAGTTTATACAGGAGAGTAAATGCATAAGAAAGAGAATTTTGAAAATAATAATTGGGAGGCTATCGTCCTAAAAGATATAAACATATAACACTGTAATAATTTAGTTGGGGTAGAATAAACTTTAAACTGTTTAAGTTACTGGTAAAGAGATAGACAAATAGTCAATGCTACAGAAGAAAAGTCCAGAAAAGGTCTGTGTAAACTGATTATGTAATAAAGTGTTCAATATAAATTGTTGGAGAACAGACGGACTCTTCAATAAATGGTTGGAATAACTGGCTATCCAGTTGGAAAACAAAAACAAAAGCAAATTTAGATTCCTATCTCATACCACACACACAAAACACATTTCTAAATGTTTCCTTTTTTGAAAAGCTGTTTTCATAAAGGAGATGATTTGCATGATTTTGGGAGTGAGGAAAGCCTTCCTCAGCGTGACACAACCCAGAAAGTATAAAAATAGATTAATAGATTGGACTACATAAAAATTTTAAAAGACAATAGACAAATAAAATTAAAATAATAATAAAGACAATATACAGACCTAGAGAAGACACTTATAAATTTTAAAATGACAAAGGACATATAGAAAGCTCTATAAATCGACTGTAAAAAACATAGCTCACTAGGAAACAGGCCAAGAAATGACAGGCTATTATTCACGGGAGAATTATAAATAAGATGCATTAATATTAATCAGACATCATAAAGAAAATGAAATATATTTCACCTATCAGATTGGCAAAATACAAAAAGGTCCATACCTAAATGTTGGCCAAGATGTGGAGGAACTTGTACTCTTAGTCAATATTGGATGAATGTCTACATCAGTATAACTCTTTGGGAGGTAATTTGCTGCTTTCCAGCTAAATGCAGAAATACACGATGTGCCAAGATAAATGAACAAAGACATTCACCAAAGATCTGTTAGCAGAGGAATAACTAATTATGCATATATTTATATGCAGCCATTAAAAATTGTGCTAGCTTTCTATGTGTTAGCATGAAAACAGGTCCACAATGTATTATTAAGTTTAAAAAAACCAAACTTGCTTTAGGACAATATGAATAGCATCATTCCATTTCTGTAAGAAAAATAAAATAATCTCTTCATAATTGTATAGAAAAAAAATTTGGAAGGCTGTGCATCACGCTGGTTAGTAATTATCTCTGTGGGACTTTAACTTTTAAATGCATATATTATTTTTGCAAGTTATAAAAATCACTAGGAGTTTGAAAGATGTATATGTAGGAGAAAAAAATTCTTTTATTTGATCCAGGAATTCTTCTTTTAGAAACTTATCCTAAGGATTTAATTAGATATGTGTACAAAAATGTATGCTCAAGGATGTTCTTTAAGGCAAATTTATAAAAGTGAAAACCTAGAAACAATCTGAGTATCCACCCAAAGCATTATGAAATAGATTTTTGTACCAATCTATGCAAGGGAAAGTTATGTAGCTATACAACAATTACTTTCAAAGGCTATGGATCTTTTAAAAAGTTACAAAATAGCAAATATAGTTTTATTAAAAATACCAAAATAAAACATCAAAATGTTAACAGTTATCTATGGGTAGTACCATTCCTGTGGTTTGCCTCCTGCTTTATATTGATATCTATAGGGTCACTATGAGCTGGAATCGACTCAACAGCAACAGGTCTGGTTTTTTGTTTGGTTTTACAATTATTAGCATTTACTAAATTATTCACAATGAATATTTATTGCCTTAGCTTTAAAAAACATTATATATTTTAATAAAGCAATTGCTCATCTTATTTCTATTTTTTGAAATAATATTTCAGCCTAAAAATGTTTGTCATAAAATTCAGTGTTTGTTTTAAAAATTATCTTTTGAGGTAATAGATTACCAATATTAAGTATTTTACATATTAGCCATTTAGTCATTTGAAATCTTTCTGGAAAAGATAATAATGAATAAATAAATTGAAAACAAACTTTTTAGCAAAACATTTTCTGATATTTTAGGCTAAATATTCTTCTTCAATTCTAATATTCTTCCCTTTCAGAGAAGTAAAGCTTGTCACATTTTAAATGAATAACTTACACACATATTTAAAGATGGGTTCCTTGTTTCTATGAAAACATAAAGGAAGTTCTAACTATAAAAATTTTTAACAAAATTAAATACTATCATATCAAAATACAGTAGTTGTTTCTATTTGGAATATTCATCTATCAGTAAAGAATTTGGTAGTAAATTATTTAGATATGAAAGAAATACATTTACATTTCTGCAAAATAGCTTTGAGAGAGAACACTGTATTTTGCTTTAACATAAACATTTTTCTTTATTAAATTATTTTAGTAACAAAACAATTCTGATCCTTAGTGGTCAGAAACAACAACTGCCAAGCTTTTGGTTAGCAGCCGAGCTCTTAACCACTGTGCCACCAGGGCTCCAGTAATACCACAAAGATATCTGGAATTAACCAACTTAATTATTTTGAACAGCCATTCCTATCTGCTCAAAGAACATTGGCAAATGCACTAAGTACAATGAATGGTACACGGAGAATCACATACGAATAAAAACATTTTCCTACCAATGAGGAACCTAACATCTACTTAGCTTGGTATGACTTGGCACCTACCTAAAAAACTTCTGGCAAGGGGACTATTGGAGGTAAAGGAAAGTGGCCTACAGCACTCACAGACAGAAAGTTCATTGTTTGCTATGGAACTTTCTGCTCCATTAACAGGATTTTCAGGCCTAGAGGTTTAGGAAGCAAATGATTAATTCAGCCTTAGATGCATTCCTACAGGGTTTTCTCTGCCCTGTGACAGAGTTAGGCTGTGTCTGAGCAGTCACATGCAGAGACACTCCCCTTTCCAGTAGTCCCCCCTCCTCAGTAGTCAGAAACAACACTGTACATGGAATGCTTTGCTCACTATGTGTGATGGTTAATGTTGTCTACTTGGCTAGCCATGGTTGTCAGTATTATGTAATCATCCTCCATCTTGTGATCTAAGAGAATTTTCCTTGGGGGTGTGGCCTGCATTCAATATATACGATGTTCTGGCAAAACTGTCTCTTTCTCTCTCAATGCTGCATCTGACTCATCATTATCTGATGTCTGGTTTTTGGGATGTGAGCCAACAGCCTGCTGCCTGACCTGCAAATTTTCGGATTTGCCAGCTCTCACAGTCCCATGAGCCAGCAGGCTGCTGTCTGACCTGCTGATTTGGGGTTCCTTAGCCCCTGCAACCACGTGAGTCAGAAGTCTCCAGCCTGATGTCTGACCCACAGATTTGGGACTTGCCAGCCTCCACAACTATGTGGTAATGGGCTCAAACATAGCAAAGACTGTGAGGATAGCGCAGGACCAGGCAGTGTTTCACTGAGTTGGAACCAACTTGAAGGCACCTACCACCACAACTGAGTGAGCCATTTCCTTGAAACAAATCTCTCTCTATATACCTATAGATATATGCTTCACTAGTTTTGCTCCTCTAGAGAACCCAGCCTAAGACATTATGCACTGACCAGATTCTGGCGCCAATGTACACAATTCGATTCAAATTGTAGTCTGACTTACATTTTAAGTTGTTTAACTACAAAAATCAGCCAGCTTTGCAGAAAACCTTTATTAAATGAAGGAAGACTGGTCATTATACTCAAATACAGACAAAATACTATGAATAAAGCATGCTCGCTTGTGTTATAGAGACATCACTGACACTCACTGGCTGATTTTATTGGGTTGTTTTTCTTATTCCCACACGTTTTAGGCTGTACGAACACAAATATCAAAAACAGAAAATTACAACACATTAGAGGCAAACATTATACACATAATGGAATTAACTACTGGGACATAAAACTAGATTTTTATTTAAAGCACAAGTACACAGACAAATATGAAGCAAAAACAGTGAGCTGATAAAGATGAAAACATCTTAGTGTAAAAGATCAGTGAGCAGCAAAATAAAAATGAAGTCAACAGTATACTCTTATTAACAAAAAAATTCTACCACATTAGTACAAACATTAACTGGCAGAGGATTTATTAACCAAGAGCATCACAGTCATACATTTTAACATATTAACATAATTTTCCCTCCATTTCAACTCATTTTTCTCCTTTCTTTCACAAATTATAATTGTAGCAGCTTTAAAAAAAAAGTTTTAAAATATGATTAGCATGAAACAGGCACAAATGCGTTTTCATGTCATCAGTTAAAAGTCAAGTGGCCAGAAAATATATCAAAGATGACAGTCTATCAAATAGAGGAAAAGGCAACTGCATCCTCACAGAACTGTACTATGTTATTTCATAATTTTTTTTCTATGTATTAATTATATTCTATTTCTAAACAGATGCCTCATGTTAAATTATATTGGCTGAACTGATAAATCTACATAATTTCTTATTCCCAGTTAACATTCTTATAAGAAAGGTGGAAGACTTTAAGCCGAATACAGCATTCATTCTACTAAACCACAAATTTTCTTTATTTTAACAAATAAGTGAGTCATACATAGTGATTCTGTTGAGTCTAAAATGCTTCACCCCATTCATTTGCCCACCAGATTTCAGGCCTATGGGATTACAGTTAGACTTTCAGATTACAATGTAGAAGGTACAAACTATTGCTCACCATGGGGTTAATCTGGCAAATCTATGTCTAACCTTAGTAGTAAAAAACAGGTTAAAAGTCATGGGGGAAACATATTCTACAAATTAGAAACCTAATAAATGTATATGTGTTATTTGGTTTAAAACTTGCCCTGGCACAAAGGCCTCAGGACACAGAAAATAATCAGATGACCCAAAGGGGGAGAATAAATCTAAGAGCAGGACTGAACTGGACAAGCACCCAGGTCGAACAGAAATTGTTAAATCATCGTTTATCAGGATATATCACACCATGATCTTTGGTGCCCAAAAGAAATTCTAGGTACAAAGGCTTTGCCTAAAAACACCCAGTGCAGAAATCAATAAATGCTTTTGTCACTGGAGGTCACTGGACAAAAGCAGAGCTGCTTTAGAAAATGTAAAATGGAATTTCTTTTTATTGCTTTATCACTTGGTTGAGGGGAAAACGTTTAAAGCATGTTCTGGAGAAAAGGCTCACAGTTAAAATCTGCCTTTCTTTTCCTTAAGGAAAAAAGGGGTAGGGGCTTTGATGAATTAGTTCTAATATTCTTAGAATTAAATCAGCAATTTCAGCAGCAATGTCTCCAAATACAGCACTGGCTGTCGCTATGTATCTGACAGAAATACAAAGAGCCTTTATATAATTCAGGAGATTATCCCTTTGTTAAAGGAATCTTGTAATTACAAACCCATTGAACAGACATAACGGAAACTCTGTGCTAAGTGAGAAGTTTTGGCATCTTGGTGTAAAAAGGCTCTTCGGGAAGCAGCCTTCTTTTCTTAACATTTTAAGACAGCTTTCCTCCCATTTTAAATGTATAAATAAAGTGTAATGAGATTTCCTCCACGCAACTTTAACAAAGTATAGTAGAATTAATCCACTGAAACAATTTTCTCTCTACTTTGAGAGTTTGTTTGGAATTGCTTAGGCAAGATGGAAACATTAGGAGCCAAATTAAAGACAGGTGGGCATAAAAAAAAATTCTGATGATTGTAAGGCAACCAAGTATGTTAAACAAGTCTATAAAAATACTGAATTATAAGAGTTAATATTTGGGAAAGCTGAGGTTTCAATTGTCCCTTAAATGTACAATAAAATTTAAATATTATTATTAAATGCAATTCAAACAATAAGCCAAGATAACCAACAAAAATAATGTATGCACCTCATAGTCCTCTATTATTACATTGTTTAGTCTCAAAATGTCCAGATTAAGAGAAATTATGCAGCTACACGGTCATTCTATAGGATTTCTCTGCAACATGCTCCAGCATCAGAAAAAAAACAGATTTGAATTTCTAGAAAGGGAAACGCGAAAAGTTTGGAATTCTTGTTGGCTCTTTTTGCAAATGTTCTCCTTTCAAAGAGTTGGTGTAAGTGTGAAAGAAAAGCTGAAGTGGCCTGGGATCATACATATGAAACAAGATAGTTTGGCACCACTTGACAACTACAATATTTTCTTCTGTAGAGGCCACTAAATGCTGGCTCAAAATATTAAACAATGAAGTACATATATTTCCAAGTCACACATACAAATGTCGACTGGCACAGCCTCTCAGCACAGTTTTTCAGTTTAACTACAATAAGTGATAGCAGCAATGGTTAACATTTCTACATAAACACCACAAACACACATATGAAAGAGCACTTTACAACAACATGCAAAATCTCAACAATGACATCACTGAATATTACACAATGCATAGAAATTGTAATGGTTTTTGGCAAGATGTTTTTTGTAACAAATGCTTTAAAAAACGAAAGTTCTTTTGTTATAAATGCTATTTAAAAAGCTGTAATACAATGGACTGTTGTTATAAAAGTTCAGTTAGATAAAGTTAATCTGAGTGGATTAATACTAACCATGGACCTGATATTTCATCCAGTATAAACCGTCAATTAGAAACTAATGTCTAGGGGAAGTATACTAAGGTATTTGATTTATAAAATCTAAGAATTACAGAAGTAAACAGGCAAAAAAAATCACTAAAATATAGTACGTACAATTACTGTTAGGTTTCCATATTGCTGATGTCTTCCTAATTCTGCTACCACAAATAAATTTATGGCAAAAGATTTTCAAAGCTCTTATTGAAATGAATGTATAATGATGGAAATGCTCTCTAATTCCAGTATAATACAAAAAAGAACATTAGACGTCTAACAAAATTCAACATGCCATAAAGACTTTTTTTTAAAGCATCCTTGAATTTGATGTTTTTTCTTCAACCATGATTTGATAATTGTAACTTGAAAGATAAAAATTTGCAAATGTTTTAATATCTATGAATTCCTTTTCAGAAGAATAAACGAGAAAATTTATACTTTGTATTTTTATATCTTCCTGCTGTCTCTTTCACTAGTTCTTTTTCCTTCCCCTTATGATCTCCAAATATATTCATTTTAGAAACATAATTATGTTGATGAAAATTTGCCAAAAAAAAACCATGATACGTCCCAAACCTTCAAGTATGATTTTAAAATATTTTATATTTAAAATATAAACCTTCTTTACACTAAAACAGGATATTGCAGACTCATTCAAAACCAATTAATATGGATGCTATGTAGCTGGATACTCAAGTGAATACCAAATTAAAGAAAAACTTAATTTTTAGTTCATAATCTATAACTAGAATTCACATACTTTAAGACTATAGTCTTAAAGTAAATGTGGTGGGCTAAGAGATGTCTGTTAAAATAAAAAGGAGAACAATTACATTCAGAGATTCTCCCATCAAATTTCAAAAGTTGTTAAAATCAAAACACAACATTACACAATGAAACATGAAAAATCACATGCAGAAATAGCCTATCTGGAAAACTGGTAACTTGAACCTACTCCTAATAGAAACTTGATTGAGGGCTTGAAAAATAATTTCAATTTTGAAAACAATGAACTCCTTCTCAGTAGAAATGTAGGGTTTTCTTCCCTAACCTCTTATCTATGAATTAGAAGTCAAGGTGTCTGGGTTCTAGTCCTGGCTCTTCCTCTAATGAGGTGCATACACCCGGACACTCACTGAATCTCCTTGGGGCTGTTTCTTCCTCTGTAAAAAGAGAGATCAGATGTTTCCAATCTTATTTTACACCCCAGCACAGCTGAAGGATGTATAATAGAGGTAACAGTGGCTCATTCAGTCTAGTTAAGTTTCAAAGTAGAAAGGTATGAGAACCCCTGGGGAGTCTGTGTTTAGGAACCTGTTCTCTTTGCAATCTCCATCTCCTTGCCCACCCACCCTGGAAGACAGGCTGACCTCTATTCTTCACAGCACTGAAAATCACTGGGCCAGATGATCTCTTGGGTTCTTTCCAAGTCTAGCCTCTATGAATATAATCCAACAAAGAAGATGGTTTACATTAACACTGACCTAATGAATACTCTGATCACATTAGTATTTTGAATTAATTTTCTGACTGTAATTGAGCAAAGTTATGGTTTACATAAAAACTCAATTTATGGTTTAAAATTTTTTTTTTTTAATGAACTCTTCCATACCAAATCAGATCTTTCCCTTAGCTTTGGCAGGCCTTTTTTGTCAATATACAAATACGCTGGACCAAGAGAAATTTTGAATATTTTTTTTCTGTTTAGAATAGTGAAATCAGAGTTGCTGGCAGTTTGTCAATATCATCCTCTCTTTTCTGCTGTTACATCATTAGAAATACACCAACCAGACAACACAGCCAGGATGATTTCTGCAGTGTATTTCGTTATTCTAATTCTATTCTATAGCGAGGATCTCTAAAACTATCCTAGCTTCATCGCTTTGCCTTACGAAAAGCTATGCACTCATATCATCTCAGCCAGAACCAAGTGGGGAGGAAAAGCAATGTTTGAATCCATGCATTAAAAAAAAAAAAAAAAATCAATTGCCCATGTCAATACCAAAACCAAACCCATTGTCATTAATTCCAGTTCATACTGATGCTATAGGACAGAGTGGAACTGCACCACGGGGTTTCCAAGGAGCAGCTGGTGGATTAGAACTGCTGACCTTTATGGTTAGCAGCCGAGCTCTTAACCACTGTGCCACAAGGGCTCCTCCTTGTCAAGTGTTTCTTAATAATTAACTCTGTCTCTCTGTACTGTATCATATGGTAGATGTGCAGAGCTGTATATAAAAGAATTCTATTTGGGAAAAATGAGCTCCAGTGGCACAGTGGTTAAGTGCTTGGCTGCTAACTGAAAAGTTGGCAGTTTGAAACCACCAGCCGCCCAGCAGGAGAAAGATGTGTCAGCCTGTTTATCTGTAAAGATTTGCAGCAGCCTTGGAAACCCTATGGGGCAGTTCTACTCTGTCCTATAGGGTTGCTATGAGTCGGATTAGACTCAATGGCAACAGGTTTTGTTTTTGGTTTTATTTGGGATTATTAAACTGATTATTAAACTCTATTAAACTGATAGAGAACTATTTAATATTTATAACTATTTTTTCATGAATGAACCTTTTATAAAACACCTTACTGCAATAACATATTTATAGAAGCTAACTATTACAGTTTTATTCTGGCTAGAGAAGATCAAAATACTCCTTCCCCATAGATAAAGAAAACCAGTTAGAGTAAGTCTGATTAAAATTGAAGGTGTTTTCCTCATATTCAACTGTGGTGCTAGTCTAAGCAGAAAAAAATCTGAACTGATTTCACAGTCTAATTCTGGGAATCATAAGGAAAGTATTTTTCCCACAAGAGCTTTGTTACAAGAATCATGATACATTAAAAAACAAACACAAAAAAAACCACCAACAACAGGACCCTCTATTAAGTACTGGCACCAAACTTGCAGGCAAGACCAAACTCCCTGGTAGACTGGCAACCAATACTCAATATCTAGTCCACAGTAATATCTGCTTCTGGGCTTAAGAGAATTATTCCCCTTGTCTAGAACACACGTTCCTATCTGAATTATAAGAAACTTCATTGAAATTGGGTTTGGTGCTCTATTTGAGATAAAACTAAATGAGAATGGCTTGTCAGGTGCCGTCAAGTTGGTTCCAATTCTCAGCAAACGTATGTACAACAGAACGAAACACTGCCCGGTCCCGCACCATCCTCACAATCCTTGCTACGTTTGAGCCCATT
This sequence comes from Trichechus manatus latirostris, assembly GCF_000243295.1. Taxonomy (NCBI): domain Eukaryota; kingdom Metazoa; phylum Chordata; class Mammalia; order Sirenia; family Trichechidae; genus Trichechus; species Trichechus manatus. Next base: position 8,979,851 of record NW_004443952.1, read on the forward strand.
GTTGCAGCCATTGTGTCAATCCATCTCGTTGCGGGTCTTCTCTTTTGATGACCCTCTACTTTACCAAGCATGACATCCTTCTCCAGGGACTAGCACCACCTGATAACATGTCCAAAGTATGTGAGACAAAGTCTCACCATCCATGCTTCTAAGGAGCATTCTGGCTCTACTTCTTCCAAGACAGATTTGCTCATTCTTCTGGCAGTCCATGGTGTATTCGATATTCTTCACCGACATCATAATTCAAATGCATCAATTCTTTGGTTTTCCTTATTAACTGTCCAGCTTTCGCAAGCATATGGGGCGAGTGAAAATACCATGGCTTGAGTCAGGCACGTCTTAGTCCTCAAGGTGACATCTTTGCTTTTTAACACTTTTAAATAGGTCTTTTGCAGCAGACTTACCCAATGCAATGTGTCTTGATTTCTTGACTGCTGCTTCCACAGGTGTTGATTGTGGATCCAAGTAAAATGACATCCTTGACAACCTCAATCTTTTCTCCATTTATTACTATGTTGCTTATTAGCCCAGTTGTAACGATTTGTTTTATGTTAAGGTGTAATACATACTGAAGGCTGTAGTCCTCGATCTTCATCATTAAGTGTTCAAGTCCTCTTCACTTTCAGCAAGCAAGATTATGTCATCTGCATATCACAGGTTGTTAATCAGTCCTTCTTCAATCCTGATGCCCAGTTCTTATTCATATAGTCCAGCTTCTCAGATTATTTTCTCAGCATACAAAATGAGTAAGTATGGTGAAAGGATACAACCTTGACACACACCTTTCCTGATTTTAAACCATGCAGTATCCCCTTGTTCTGTTCAAACAACTGCCTCTTGGTCTATGTACAGGTTCCACATGAGTGCAATTAAGTTTTCTGGAATTCAAGTTCTTCACAATATTATATATAATTTGTTACGATTTACAGTCAAATGCCTTTGCAAAGTCAATAAAACACGGGTAAATATCTTTCTGGTATTCTCTACTTTCAGCCAAGATCCATCTGACATCAGCAATGATATCCGTTGTTCCACATCCTCTTCTGAATCTGGCTTGAATTTCTGGCAGTACCCTGTCGATGTACTGCCACAGCTGCTTTTGAATGATCTTCAGCATAATTTTACTTGCATATGATATTGATATTGTTCAATAATTTCCACATTCCATTGGATCATCTTTCTTTGGAATAGGCACAAATATGGACCTCTTTCAGTTGGTTAGCCAGGTAGCTGTCTTCCAAATTTCTTGGCATAGATGAGTGAGTACTTCCAGTGCTGCATCTATTTGCTGAAACATCTCAGTTAGTATTCTGTCAATTCCTGAAGCCTTGTTTTTCACCACTGCCTTCAGTGCAGCTTGGACTTCTTTCAGTACCATTGGGTCTTGATCATATGCTACCTCCTGAAATGGTTGTACTTTGACCAATTCTTTTTGGTACAGTGACTGTGTATTCCATCTTCTTTTGCCGTTTCCTGTATCATTCAATTTTTTGTCCATAGAATCCTTCAATATTTCAACTCAAGGCTTGAAATTTTCATCAGTTCTTTCAGCTTGAGAAATGCTAAGTGTGTTCTTCCCTTTTGGTTTTCTAACTCCAGGTCTTTGTACATTTCATTATAATATTTTACTTTGTCTTCTCCAGTTGCCCTTTGAAATCTTTTTTTCAGCTCTTTTACTTCATCATTTCTTCCATTTGCTTTAGCTAGTCTACATTCAAGAGCAAGTTTCAGAGTCTCTTATGAGGAATCGGGCAGAAGGGAGGAGTGTGCTGTCGCAGAATGGGGTGAGCGGTTGGGGTCTCATAACAATGTATGTTAGAAAAAAAATTCTGTATGGGAGACTAACTTGAAATGTAAACTTCATTTAATTACAACAATAAAAAAAAAAGTTTCAGAGTCTCTTCTGATATCCATTTTGGTCTTTCCTGTCTTTTTAACTACTTTTTGCTTTCTTCAAGTATGATGTCCTTGATGTCATCCCACAGCTCATGTGGTCTTCAGTCATTAGTGTTTAATGTGTCAAATCTATTCTTAAATGGCCTCCAAATTCAGGTTGAGATATACTCAAGTTCATACTTTGGCTCTCATGCACTTAATTTTCTTCAGCTTCAACTTGCACATGAGCAATTGATGGTATGTTCCGCAACTGGCCCCTGGCCTTATTCTGACTGATGGTACTGAGCTTCTCCAGTGTCTCTTTCCACAGATTTATCGAATTGATTCCTGTGTATTCTATCCAGCGAGGTCCATGTGTATAGCTACTGTTTATGTTGTTGAAAAAAGGTACTTGCAATGATTGAGTCGTTTGTCTTGCAAAATTCTATCGTGCTCTCCTGTGTCATTTCTATCACCAAGGACATATTTTTCCAACCACTGATTCTTCTTGTTTCCAACTTTTGCATTCCAATCACCAGTAATTACCAATGCATCTTGATTGCATGTTTGATCAATTTCAGACTGCAGAAGTTGGTAAAAATATTTAATTTCTTCATCTTTGGCATTAGTGGTTGGTGTGTAAATTCAAATAATATTCATATAAACTGGTCTTCCTTGTAGGAGTATGGATATTATCCTATCACTGACAGCATGGTATTTCAGGATAGATCTTGAAATGTTCTTTTTGACAATGAATGCCATGCCATTCCTCTTCAATTTGTCATCCCAAGCATAGTAGACCATATGATTGTCCGATTCAAAACGGCCAATATCAATCCATTTTAGCTCACTAATGCCTAGGATATTGATCTTCAAGTGTTCTATTTCAATTTTGTCAACTTCCAATTTTCCTTGATTCATATTTCGTACATTCCACGTTCCATTTATTGACGGATGTTTGAAGCTGTTTCTTCTCAATTTGAGTCATGCCACATCAACAAATGGACAACCACTTAAATACATAATTAGTTGTGCACATACACACTGACCTCATGACAAAATTAATCATTCTTTGAAGAGTGACACAAACTCTTTTGCTCTCTAGTCATGGCCAGGGGAAACAAAGTGTGGAATATCCAATCTCAAAATAACCTAAGTAACGGAGCCTGAATAATGTTGTGCTAACAAACATGCCAGGTGATGGCACGGATCTCAATCGATTTGGAGTTGAATGAACATTGATGATTTTATTACACTAGGGATTTCATTCATAATTTATCACTTCCAGAGGGCATACGGAAGCACAACAAATCACTTTGAGAACACACACATATAGCAAAAAAGGACAGTGCTTAACGGGATCTGGATCTAGTTTCAGAGTCTAATGTTCTTAGGCACTAACTGTGATATTGGCAACCCATCTGAGTTCTCTGGATTTTCTCATTTATAAAACAGAAATAATAATACCTCATAAGGCTCCTATGAAAATTAAGTGAAACAATTTACAGAAACAGTAAAATAGTATATGGTAAGAATAAATGATAGTCATTGATGACAAATTTGTACATTTTCATGCATGTGTGTATGTATGTGAGCACAACAGATAGTGCAGAAATGGCTTCACCTTATTATTTATTTTAAAACAGGTCCTAAGGAAGATTCTCCACAAAATTCTCAAAGTAGTAACATGTATTCTGTAGCCAAAAAAAAAAAAAAAAAAAAGATTAAAAATAAATAATGGACTAATCGCACGAGTACGAACAATTTGGAAAACTGCAAAATACGGTTTTTTTTTTTTGCTGGGCTATCGAAAATGAAACTTTTATTATAGTATCTTTTATAAGCTCTTTGAAAGCTGGGACTATCTTACACATCTTTGTACCCATTCCAGTGACTAGATTCTATGTGTTCAATAAATATATGTTGATGTGACTAGAAATTTTTATCTCAGTAAAATCATTTAATTTCATGGCATCTGGAAACTAAGCCGTATGATTTAGGGAAGTTAATGTTGCAAAAGTTTCGGCGAACAATGATCTAACTGAAAAACAAGAGATCTGATCCATGTTAGAAAATTTTCATACTATTCCTTGGTAGATTAGGAAGCAATTTAACCTAGGGAAAATCATACGTATTACACAACAACATTTTAAATAGCTGATGTAGATTTATAAATCATACTCAGACTAGCCCTACTAACCAGGACAACAAATATAATATTAAGTTCTTCTGGATAAATATCTTGAATGTCTCTAACTTTTCTCAAACATTATGGTTTTATAAAAAATTGTTAACATCTATGTGTTCAAGTTTTCAATAAGTCACTCATATGAATATGGAAAAAGGATCGAATTATGCAGCTATATCATCCAAATGCTGACAGATGGGTTCAGCATTTTTGTTGTAGATGCTGCAGAACTTCCAGTCACGTGAGGGGCAGTGGATAATTTTTTACATGACATGACATTGATCTTAAAGTATAAACTTTGCAAATACAGCTTTATTGGTTTTGTATGAACCAAAGGACTTCTTGGGAAAGCAGCTTATTCAGCTGTGCTTAACACTTGCTGGACTGTTAGATTTTTGCTAAAGCACATATGTGATTTTGGCATCTACCTCTGCCACAGTTTGAACATGATTTTTTTTTTTTTTTAAAGTTAAAATTACAGATAATAAAAATGGTATCTGGCAGTGGTATGTCCTCAATATTGTTTAGATAAAAACACAAAATTTAGAGGTAGTTGCAGATAATTTTCATAATTCAACTAACTCAAAGAGATACTGTAATTTGACTATGCTTCTACCAAGACATTCTTTAGGAAGCAGTCTTCTAAATTAAATGTGACAATGTTCCCATTTGGTCTGAGTTACCATAGCAAAATATAAGTAAAAAAGAATAATTTACATTCTCAGTTTAGTTGTGTTCTAAATGAAAATGCAATAGATGAAGCAAGAGAGAGATTTTCATTTCAGTATCTTAATATAATATAGAGATTTGGAATCTTCTAGCTCTGCTTCCTCAGCACATACTGCCTTTCTTCCTCATGACAAACTTACTTTGCTGTCAAAACATGTATCAAGAATCTAGAAACATGTCAATGCAAAATCACATTTTAAGTGTTTCATAGATTTTTTTTTTTTTTTAAAAGAGGTAACCCATGTTAAAAAAAACCTTACTTTTAAAATGAGTGTTTTTAAAGCAAGGCATCTTATGCACTTCTAAACTGGTTATGAAATCAGGAGAACAGGAAGGTTTTGTAAAGAGAACTGGGAGAAAAAGGCCCTGGGGTTCAAAATGAATGGAAAAGGAGGAAATAGAGGGCAAGCGTGCCACTATGAAAGATCACTCAGCATTCCTTTTAATCCTCAGACAGCCTTGAGAGATGGGAAGAGACTATGTCCCCATCGCTGGCTCAAGTTACTGGAAACTAATGACTTAGTTGGTACTGAGAAAGGTGGATAGAAAAAACTCTGGTATCAGATGACAGACAGCAACCATTTCCTTAGCTATCATCTAATTCAGTTGTCTTGATGTCACTGTAAACTGGAGATAACTCACCTTTTCAGAATTATTGATAGGATTAAAGATAATATATACAGAAATAAATATGCATGTATGGAAATATGTCTGGAGAAATATTTACCACAGTGTTAACAGTGGTTATCTTTTGGCTAGCAATTTTTGAGTACTTAATTTTTTTCTTTATGCTTACCTGTATTTTCTAATTTTCTTTTAATTAGTAACTATTACTTATACAACTAATAGGTGTAAATCACTTAGCACAGTCCTGGAACTCATACTGGTCCAAACACGACAGCTATCATTATTATAAAAAAATAAAGCAAGATGTTGCCCTATCAATGAGCTTCTGTTCTCTCTTTGCTTCTGGATATATAAATGGATGTCTCTCTATGGAGGAAAAGTCACGAAAATGAAGTTAATGCCACCACACAATGTCCGTGGCAGACTTTCCACTCCTGAGCTAAATGAAAGGTCACAGCTTAGAAAAATGGGTCTTTATGACTTAGTTTTGGAAAGAGTTGCCCAGCCATGGGAAAGCTCAGCTAACATGATGATTTTCAGCAACGCAAATCAGAATGAAATTTGCCCTAGTCATACAAAATTTATACATAAAATACCACCTACCTTCCTAGCCACTGCAAATTATGAGGTTGCCTTGAAGAACAAACACATCCCAGTAGAATGCCCAGACCCATAAAGCGATTAGGATTTGGAGTTTATGTGTGGTAACAGTTATACAAGATAGGAACCTAGCTCAGTATTATATTGGTTCTAACATCTAAATTTATTTTATTTTTGAAATATCTTAACTAATAACTCACCACAGCCTTCGAAACGTGAAAACAAAGACCTTGTAAAAACTACCACAAATATTGTTTAACCAAAATTAACACTATTATAATGCGTTTACATTTACTGTAGAAGAAACTGCTCATTTTCAAGAATGCTTTGAATTCAGCTAAATCTGATAACAAAATGATGTAACCTAAAACAAGTGTCAGTATTCCTTTGATCTCAACTACAGAGTCCAGTAACCCCCTAGGGAAAGGAGACCAAAGTTTAATACTTTTAAATAAATAATTCAGGTTATTTGGGCTTTGAAGAGGATGAGTTTTTTTGGTTGTTGTTGTCTCGAATAATGCTTCTAGATTTTTAATAAGACTTTTTCATTCTCTACCTTCTCTTTGTGCTGTGATATACAATCTAATGCTTGGTAACATTTTTAAAGCTTCAGCAGTTTTAAATTCTAATAAACGCGATAAACAAACTTCACTTACACTGATTTCTAAGAGAACAAAGGAAATTCTGTTGGTGATCCAGGTTCAAGTACAACAGTAAAAATTAGCCATGTAACAGTCTTTTTTGCCACAATATTAGACTTTGCATATTATTTAAAAATCACATATCTTTCAAAGTGAATGGCACCTTTAATCCTTTCTCTTCCCCAGTACCTTTCCCAAAAGGAAAAGATATAGCTAAAAATACTGGATTTTCACACATTGTAAAAAATGAGGCACAGGAGCTAAAATTCTAATTAAGTTAAAAAAAAAAGAGTATGTAAATAATTTGATGTCAAGCTTATATCAACACTTCATATTCTGGATCAGACTGAATACAATTTTGTGTAAGCAGTAAAGCTGGTGTTGCTTCCTCCTGGTTAATACAGAATTTTAAAAATTAAAAAAATAAAGCCATTTATTAAGTAGACTAGAAATTAGTGACAGGTGGGAAGGAAAAGCAGGAGTTGAGGACATAGCATCTAGGATGACTCTAAGTTTCCTTTTTGACAGTTAAAAAAACAAAAACAAAAACAAAATTCCTTCTCTACTCTGTCTTGCCTGAGAACCACTATGGTTTTGTAAAGTCTGTACCAGTAATTACATTTAATCACCCACAAGTACATTTCTCTTAAATCTATAAATACTATTTTGTAATACTAAACTATCTCTATTGGCTTATTTGTAAAAAGAAAAATATATATTTTTATAAAGTTAACACTGAAAGAGTATATTATCATAGTTTCTCTGGACACAGTAACCAAATTGGGGTCTTGCTCAAGCCACCTGGTCAAGCAGTGTCTGAGGAAGAGTCATAGGAGGCAGAGACGATGAAATTGCCGCTGTTGGAGTGGCCAGCCACTGACTGGGCGGCCTGCTGGCTCAGATTGTTACAGATAAGCACCAGCTGGTTGCTCTGGGCCTCGGACAAGGTGCTGCAGCTCTGATACACACTGAAGTTGGTTTTCCTGCCGGGGATGTTGCCCTTCTCACACATGGTCTTCACCATCTTGGCCAGCTTGTTCTTCCCGAGGGCCTGGCAGTTGTACCAATGTAGAGCCGCCAAGTTCACGACTGGCTTGATGGACAAGTAGAAAGGGGCATCCTCATAGCGCATGGCAGGAGGCCGCCGCTGAGCATACTCCTTATAGTCCTGTACGGGGCAGGTTTGCGGGGCATGCTGGGTGGCATACACACGGGAGTCCGTCCCACCTCTCTTGGTTTTGGCATTCAGGTCACCAGTGTCTTGACCCATCCACTCCAAGTATTCCAGGCCTGTTTCTGTTACTCGGAGCCGAATATCACCCCATTTCAAGGTAGATCCATGGAAGCCTGTGCAGTGCCCAAAAGCTTTTGTGTTGTTGAGCCAGACAAGGTTGAGCAGACCCTCAGGATTATAGCGGCTTAGTAGTCCCCTTTTCCGCAGAATGAGTTCATCAGCAAAGGTGAGCTTCATGGACTTGTGTGGCTTATTTCCTTTTCCTTTGCAGCGGAGTTCAATTTGCTTCTGTTTCAGGGCCTCTTGGGAACGCTTGAATTCCTTATCTCTGGTGATACTATAGCCATACCTGTGTTCTTTCAGATACCGCTCAAGCCCACACTGGTAATTGGCCAAGCTGTTGGGTTCATATTCAGACCCATCCTTCTGCCTGGCATCAACAAAGAAGGAGGCAAGGTAAGCATCCAACTCCTTGCAAGGGATGACATAAATCTCTCTTGTTTCAGAAGGATACTTGGAGATGAGGAACTCGCGGAAATTGCGGAGCGCGGTCTGTGTGCTCCGGATGGTTTTCTCATTCTGCTCCCTGCTGAGCTCAGCTGCTCTTTCATCCTGGTCTGCAACAAATTGGGGAGGGGAGGGATAGAGAGGGTGTTGATGAGTTCAGACAATGCACTTTCTACTCTGAAATAAAGTTTCCTTTTATAATGAAAAGGGAAGGAAGGAATCAATTTTACAGAGATCACTGATAAACATTATTCACATACCTGTCACTTTATAATAGCCACCTGCAGTTTCACAAATGATGTACTAGACAACAGTACGGCCCATTACAATCAAAATGAGCTTCTCGTGTCATTGGCACATAGTTTAGTGCAGGAGGATTATTGAAACAGTGAGGTTAGAGGCAGCCGTCATTTTAAGAAAAATGTCAGACAGAAGTGTGATGTTTATCCTATTGCAATGTGCAAGGGCCCCATTATAGCTGACGAACACATCCTGAAGCACTTCATTTGTGAAGCCAGAGGTTGTACTGGTTCTATTTTACTGAATTAAAGCAGAACATTTATATTTGTTATTTTAACACATCACTAGAGATCTATATTTAAAAATTATTAAACATCATTTACAGTAGACACTTGCTCATCTACAGTAATCTGGGTAAATACAGTCCATAAATATTCTGTATGTAAATGCAGGGCAGTATGTAATTAGTGATAAAAAAAGTTTTGGTATACTGGAGGGTAATGAAGATAAAACTTCAAGGCCAAAAGACAGAACAATGAAATTTGAATTAAGCTGTTATATTCAAGATGTAAGGAAGTGGAGTCTGCCTCCTAGATAATTTTATTAATTTATTATTTATATCCCACCACCATGAGGTGTCTCTTTCCATTATGGATCATTCATCATTAAGTAATGTTGCTCTAGAGTAGTGGCCCTCACATGCTTCACTGTGCTTAAGAATCACTCAGGCTCTAGATCAAAATGCAGATTGCCAGGTAGCAGACCTAAGAATCTGCATCTTAACCAGCAATGCCATGCTTGTGCTAAGGGTCGAGAGAATACACTTGGAGAAGTTCTAATGTCTATATCTATGCAGGAAACTCTACTCCATTTTACTCATTTCTTTATAATGATTAATTTAAATATGGTTTAAATTAAATTTAAATGGTTTCATTTCAGTAATATGTAATTTAAATTTGAGATCTTAATATTAACAATGGTAGACATGAAAAACAGTTTATCTAGAAAATGTTTAGTAGGAAAAAAACACCCATAAGAGGTTAATTTAAAACACCATAAAAACGAAAATTCTGATTCTAAAGTATAAGGTATAAAAAGCATTTTGCTTATCTCAATTATTTAGGAAAACTTCAGATTACTTTGTTAGGTTGCTCAATGGAAGTCTTCTTAATTACCACAAGTAAAAAAACAAACAAACAGTTGCCGTCGAATTGATTCCAACTTATAGCGACCCTATAGGACAGAGTAGAACTGCCACATAGGGTTTCCAAGGAGCAGCTCGTGGAGTCGAACTGCCGACCTTTTGGTTAGCAGCCGAACTCTTAACCACTTCACCGCTAGGGCTCCAACTACCACACACAATAAAAATAAAAATTTCTAATAAACTGGATTTTATTCACAAAACATACTACTTTTGTATTACTATATCCATTTATGAACAGACATGATATTTTAAAATAACAATTCTAAGGAATAATTGCCAAAATCTACATAATTTCTTAAAATGAAATGAACTAAAATTCACTAACCTAGCTAATTAGATACTTTTATAGACATATTTTTGAGGGATAACATTTGCAAAATTCAAATACACAAAGCATAGTTTATCCTTCCATAGACTTAACTTTCATTTATGCTATTTTCTTCCAGTTGAAACTGCTTATATATTCACAACAAAGAAGTATATCTTTCAATGAAAAACATGGAAGCCACAGGATGTATGTAACTTTACTATGATGGCTTCCTGAGCTGCTTACATGTAAAGTCAAAATACAAAGCACGTCTGTGTACTCTGACTACTTGATCAACTATTATCTCAGTGGTCTTCAAACTGAGGTACATGAAAAATTTCCAAGAAATATACGTTCACAGACAATTTTAGGGGAGTTTTCCAGTTCTTCAACTTCCACATGGATTTTTTCCTAACTTATCTGCCTGACACGAAGACTGAGTTTGTACTTGTTACCATCCTAGATCCACTGTGGTCCATACTCTGGGGTGTAAAAGACTTTGGAGAGGCAAACCAAATTGAGAAATCAACAAAGAAACCCACAAGGCTTCTTGTGCTTCTCTGTCTTACACATATTTTGGTATTAAGTAAAATTTGCCATTAGAAGTAGGATACTTGGGCCTGAGTTGGGGTGTTTTAAATTCAGGACAGCTGATGTGGTATAAGTGAGGCTGATTATTTTAATTAGAACTGTAATATCTTGCAGGACTACCAAAATGTTCAAGACAAAGTAGATAAACCAATGGCTTAAATTTTATTCATTTCTTTCATATTAAATGTGCTTTACTCACACGGTGTGTAATAAATATTATCAAATCATATGAAATATCGATTCTGGTACAGTCAATCCTCATCTTTGTTATATAAAATATTCAATATTTTCCATCTCCTTTTTACAAAAATAAAATGATTGAAATTTATGATGAAAACCTTTGGATGTCAATTTTTAAATGAGCAAGGAGTATACACCCACTTCTCACTTATTGACTATCTTGTTATCTGACATCTCACATTTATGACAATGGTAAAAAGTCTACTATCTGACTATTTTGTGCATTAACGACGTACATCTGGCAGTAACGAATTTCGAGGTATGAGGTGACAGTAATGCTGGCTGTGATGGTTATGTGTCAACTTGGGTGAGCCATGAATCTCAGCAGTTTGGCAATTACGTAATGACGTAGTCCTCCTCCATTTTGCGATCTGATGTGGTCATCCTCCACTTTCACATGACGCCAATTTTGGCGTAACGACCTTGTCTTTGGAACCTAACCATATTGATAAGTGAGGAATGGGTGTATACAGTTTTTTCAAAATTCTCCTAAGGATTATGTGAGCAAAAAAGTTTAAGTGTGTCGGACTTAAGTGGCATTAGTCAGTTTGCCACAAGCAGACCTGGTGAAGAAGACAATGCAGGGGTCCAGAGTGCTGACATGGGCATCATTCACCTGTGATGGTTCCCTGGGTGAGGCAGTCAGCTCTCCTGCTTCTGCATTTCACAGCTGACTGACACATCAGCATCTCTTCAACTCAGCCCTCAGCTCAGCCTTGTTTTTAAGCCTTTTCCTCCTTTCTACTTAGTTAAAAAAGAGCCATTCCATCTCTAGGAAAATAAAACTAAAGAAAAATGTCACACTGTCATATTCCTTTCTAACAACCTAGAATGCTCTGTAACAGAGGATTGGGAGGGTACAGAAGCCCTCATTCATTTTGCTGAATAAGGAGAAGGAAACGGCTTTAAAATCAAGTAACAATAAGACATTTCTCAGCTAATAACAAAATCAAACAAGAACAGGGAAAATCAGTAATAAAATGTACAACTGTTACAATTATATTGCATTTATCTCTAGTTTTAGAAAATTTTCTGATCCACTTCCTTTTAAAAACTTTTTATTATATGTAAGATACATACAATAAAGTAGACTAGTCATAAGTGCATGAAATTAATTTTCACAAATTGAACACACCTGTGTATCCAGCATCAGATGAAGAAAAAGATCACCAGCACCCTAGAAGCCTTCTTCGCGTCCCTTTCTTCCAGTCACCACCTCCCAACAAGAATATCTGCTATTCTGACTTCTAACACCATAGATTCGTTTGGCCTACTACTGTAACTTATAGGAATGGAATCTTAGAGGATGGACTCTTTTGTGTCTGGCTTTTGCTCAACATTATGTTTTTGAGTTTCATCCATCTTGTGTGTAGTTGAAGAAGGGGGCTGAGATATCTTTGTTCTGTGTTCTCAAAGCCAGAATTCTGATAGGGACCTTATAAATGTTCACTGAATGTTTCCTGATCACACAAAATCTACTATATGAAGAAGGGTTACATTCCTGAAGATTTTTGGCATTCGTCCATAAATTAGAAGTCAAATTTCACTGGTTTTGTTTTGAATGTATGTGGTAAGAAATATACAGCTTGGGTTCTAAATAGCACTGCTGTTTATCTAATGCTGATGATAAGCACTTTTTTTTAACATACAAAAAAAAGGATATAATATAAAGATCATTTTCAATTATCTCAAGAGAAGCAGGTATATGGTGCAGCAGGCAAACTGAATGAGTCAGTGTTACTAATGAAAAAACATTACTGAGATGGCTAAAAGGTCTTATTAAGGAAGTTGTGATTAATAAATTCTAAAAACTGGACTGCGAGTAAAATCCCAAAGGTCTAGAAAACTGAATGAAGACAGACTGGCAGCCAAAAATATTTAAGTACAAGTTATTTTTTCTAAGCAGATCAAGTACTTAACAATTAGAAATGAAGTTTTACAGACGGTGAATGAGCAGGCATCAGAATAATGTCTCCTATGCCTTCCATGAACCCAAGCACTCAACAGTCTAATCAACACGTGTACCCAGATCTAAAATATGTTAAGATCTGTCCCTATAAAACTGCTCTTTCTCTTCAGTGCCTTCACACCCAATCATTTGCCACAGCCTGAAACCTGAGTGCCATTCCTGACATTTGCTTTCCCTCTCTTCCACATTTAATCAATCATCAAGTCTTGCTGCTTGAATTCATTTATTCAAGCATACTTACTGAGTAACTAATTCATGTCAGGAATTTAAGAAATCTAAATTTACAGGGATGAGCATAATGTAAACATTACTGGCTTTTGTGGAGTTTACCACCTAGGGAGGGAAAACAGACAGTAACACAAATAAGTAAATTTTAAATAGACAAACTGGGACAAAGTGCTATGAAGAAAAATAACAGGGTATTGTGAGAAAGAATAACAGTGACCCATCTAAGGATGAATGTTCCAGGAAGGACTCTCTAAGAAGACCTTTCACCTGAGACCTGAAAAGTGAGACGTTAAAGAGTGGAAGGAGAAGCAGACTACACAGAGGGAACAGTGCTTGAGAAGTTCCCACAATGGAAACTAGGCTAGAGAAACAAAGAATATTGGTGTACCTGGAGTGAAGTGAGCAACAGGGAGAGCGGCATGAGAAGAGGTTTGAAAGCCTGTAAGATCCAGATCACAAAGGGCCTTGAAGGCCTTATTAATGATTTTATATTTTATCCTAAGGAAACAAGTTTTAAGCTACGCGTTCAGATTTGATCTGTTATGATATAAATCTACCCTTCTCCTCCCATGCTAGGAAAATCTTCAATAAACTCTGCCTTGTATGAGTGGGACTCTCTCTTTTCTTTTTCCTAGAAATGGAGGGCAGGGGCTGAGTTCATGTCTGCAGAACCTGGTGCAAAACATTCCCAGACAATGAAATGATCCATAATTTGAACTACCTTGGTGGAAGCAGAAGGTTGGAACCAGAGGGACAAGAAAATATCCAAGTCAACTACTACTCATCCCAAAAACAAACAAACAAATAAAAAAACACTAAAGAACATTTTGGGGAGTTATCAGAGTTTCCAAAAATTGTAGGATGGAAGTTTGAGCCAATCTTATCTAGATCTTAAAGGACCAAGAGACACTAGCTGATGTATAGATTACACTCACATCATTGTGCCATATTTATTTCATTACATTTCAATCATTTCCTTTAGGCTGCGACCTCTTTGAGAAGAAACGAACATTTAGCAACAACCTGAGTAAAGTTTTTAAGCAGAGAGCTCTTCTGTACTTATTTACATAGTCTCTATGCCCCATTAATTCAGTTATTTTCCATGTATTTGTCAACTCTGAATCCCAAGTGCCCAGCATGTTAGCACACCAGAGCTACCCAATGAACATATGAAGACCAACTGAATAAATACATAAACTGTTAAAAGAATTTTAAATCCACAGATCCTCTGTGTATATTTTGAATGACTGAATGTCCTAAGCATAGACCTGCATATAATAGGAAAGGAAGAGCTTCTGGACGTGTGTGGCTTTCAAAAATAATTTTCAAAAATATCTGTCTCTCCCCTAGACCTTTCACTTACGTTAGAGCTCCTTTCTACCTATATACTGAGGCAGTGATATTTCAGTGGTAGAATTCTCACCTTCCATGCCAGAGACATGGGTTCGATTTCTGGCCAATGTATGTCAAGCACAGCCACCACTGATCTGTCAGTGGAAGCTTGCATGTTGCTATGATGCTAAACAGGTTTCAGTGGAGCTTTCAGACTAAGACAGACTAGGAAGAAAGGCCTAGAGATCTACTTCCGAAAATCAGTCAGTGAAGACTCTATAGATCACAACTGTCTAATCCACAACCAATCATGGAGATGACGCAGGACTGAGCAGCATTTTGTCCTGTTGTGCACGGGGTCACCATGAGTTGGGGCCGACTCGATGGCAGCTAACAACAACCCATATACCATATACAGCTGGGCTACTACTTGAAGGGTCTTGCTGTCATTGCATTACCACCACGGATTTCAATGTAAGTAGGGAGGATGGACAGAGTTTCTATGTAGAAAGGTAAAAGTGATCTTGATTCTTTGAATGAATGGTCACTTCTTTCTGGTCTATACCATCCACAAGAACCCTAATACTTATCACAGCTTAGTCTAAGCTTCTCAAAAAAGATGCCACCCCATAAAACCCAGTACAGTGAAATGGGCCTTCAATAAATGTAGCCAACAAGTTGAAAGGTTTTGGGGTACAGCCTCCAAAAGATCTGTCACCTGGAGAGAGACCCCAAGGTGGAGCCTCAGCACAAGCTCAGGAACACATACCAACAGCCTGAGTAAAATTTTCAAGCATACAGCTTTTTTGCACTCATTTACATAGTCTCCATGCCCCATTAAATCAATTATTTCCTCCCTTGTTAGGAGATAGTATGGAAAAACATATAATTAGTGTAGTATCTTATGTTCTCATTTAATTTGAGATTTATGTTAAATTTAAATCCAGATCCATTTGCTTCTATTGCTGCAGTACCCAGTTTAAAACACAAATTTAGCTACCACCTCCCTTGTGTGATTTTATTAAAGCAATACATCTTAAAAATAAACAACATTTCCTGATATTTAACTTATCATTTTCATTTAAGAGTGTTTTCTCTAGCTTTTAACTTGTTACGGAAAAGAAATGATGTTTGAATTATCTTTATAAAACCAGTGAATGAATTCCATTTACCAAAGCACCTAAGAGAATAAAACAAAAAACAAAGCCATTGCCGTCGAGTCGATTCCGACTCAGAGCGACTCTATAGGACAGAGTAGAACCGCCCCATAGGGTTCCCAAGGAGCAGCTGGTGGATTCCAACTGCTGACCTTTTTGTTGGCAGCATAACTCTTAACCACGGTGCCACCAGGGCTCCGAGAGAATTAAGTACCTAGAAATAAATCTAACTAGGGACATGAAGGACTTATATAATGAAAACTATAAAATACTCTGAAAAGAGATTAAAGAAGTCTTAAATAAATGGGAAGATGTTCAATGTTTATGGATTGGAAGGCTTAATATTGTTGTCAATACTACCCAAAGCAATCTACAGATTCAACACAATTACGATCAAAATTCCAACAGCCTTCTTTACAGAAATAGAAAAGCATATCCTCAATTTTATATGGAATGGCAAGAGGCCCCAAACAGCTAAAACAATGTTGAAAGAGAAGAACAAAGTTGGAGAACTTATACTTTCTGAATTTAAAACATACTATACCATCCAAGGGCCAGAAAGCAGAAGGGGACAAGGAAGCTGGTGATAGGGAACCCAAGGTTGAGTAAGGATATTGTTGATGTGTTGTGAGATTGTTAACCGTTGTCATAGGGCAACATGTGTACTAATTGATAAATGAGAAACTATTTTGTTCTGTAAGCCTTCATCTTAAGTCAGAATAACAGCACAATTCAAAGAGCGTAGTCAATGTCACTGAACTGTGCATGTAGACATTTTTGAAATGGTGTATCTTTGGCTACAGTAATCAAAACAGTCTGGTACTGGTATAACAATAGACACACAGACCAATGGAACAGAATTGAGAGTCCAGAAATAAACTCACACATCTATGGTTCAACTGATTTTTGACAAGGTTGGTAAGTCCATTCGATGGAGAAAGAAGTATCTCTTCAATATATGGTGCTGGGAAAATTGGAATTCCACATGCAGAAAAATGAAACAGGATCTATGCCTCAAACCATACACAAAAACAAATTCAAAATGGATTAAAGACTTAATTGTGCAAACTAAAACCATAAAATTTCTAGAAGAACAAGCATGGGTAACACTGTCAGGGCTAGATTTCGACAACTGCTTATCTAATATAATAACAACAGAACAAACAGCAAAGAGAAAATAAATAAATGGGACCTCATAAAAATTAAAAAACTTTTGTTCATCAAAAATCAAAACACTTTACCAAAACAGTGAAAAGACAATATACCAACTGGGAGAATATCTTCAGAAACCATATATCCAACAAGAATTTAGTAAAACAATATGTATAAAACTTCAGCAACTTAACAACAAAAAGCCAAATAACCCAATCATAAAATGGGCAAAGGACTTGAACAGACATTCATGAAAGAGGTCATTCAAATGGCCACCAAACACAGGAAAAGATGCTCAGAGTCATTAGCCATCAGAGAGATGCAAATCAAAACCACAATGAGATTACCATTTCACTCTCCCTAGGAACAACAACAGAAAGTCTAAAAAAAAATCAGAAAATAACAATCATTGGCAAGCATGTGTGGAAATTGGAACCCTATCCATTGCTAGTGGGAATGCAAAATGGTAGAGCCACTGTGGAAAGTGGTGCGGTGGTTCCTCAAAAATCTAAAAACAGAACTACCACGTGACCCAACAATTCCATTGGTAGGTATATACCCAAAAGACTTGAAAGCAGAGACTCAAAAAGAGACTTGTACACAAATGGTCACTGCAGCATTATTCACAATAGCCAAAACGTGGAAACAACCTAAAAGCCTATCAATAGATGAACGGATAAACAAAATGTGGTACATACATACAATGGAATATTACTCAGCCAAGTAGGAGAAGTGAAGTCTTGATACATGTTACAGTATGGATGGAGCTTGAAGACATTTGCTGAGAAAATAAGCATATCAGAAAAGGACAAACACTGTATGATATCACTTATACAAAAAGACAAAAAAAAAAAAAAAAGGCAAGTGTATAGAGACCAAAGTTTAATAGTGGTTATGAGAGGAGAAAAAGGAGATTTAAGGTTGATGGAAATATCATGTTAAGCGTAGGGCTGTATAGTAGATCAGTGTAATTGCTGTAAGTTGTACACCTGTAAAAACATAAACTGGCAAAACTTGTGTGATAGATATATTTATACCAACAACAGAAAAAAAGCGTAGTTGCTGAGGCTGCTTACGTGTAACCAAACACCTCATGGGATTTGATTCCTTGGTTTGGATGTTTAGGGTCATGGTTTCATGGAACGTCCCAGTTAACTGCCCTAATAACATGTTTAGTGCTTCTGTTCTACATCCTAGTTTGCTGCATAGTGCCTAGGGTCTTAAAAGCCTGCAAGCAGCCATACGAGGCACAACAATTGGTCTCTATTCACCTGGACCAACAGAGGAAGAAGGAGAGTCAGGAACAGAAGGAGGATGTGGAATGTGTGTCTAATTGCCTCTAGGAATAACTGCTTCCTTTGCCATGAGACCAGGAGAACTGGCTGATGCCCGGCTACCATTACTGAACACTTTGATCAAAGATTCCATAGAAGAATCCTGATCAAAAGGGGGAAAATGCAGAACAGAATTTGAAATTCTCATAGACTCCAGACTTTCTGGAGTCATAGAGGGTGGATGAACCCCTGAAACTATTGCCCTGAAATAATCTTTAAACTTTAAACCAAAAATATTCCATGAAGTCATCTTAAAACCAAACAACAGTTTAGCATAACTAGTAAAAAATGTCTGCCTTGAGCATTACGCTCTTTTAAGAACTATCTATACAGGATCAAACTGACAACAGCAACTCGAAAGATTAGACAGGAACCTTAGGGGGCAGTGAGTTTATGTTAATGAGGGAGGAATAACTCAGAAAAGGAGGATGAGAATGGTTGCACAACTCAAAGAATGTAATCAATGTCACCAAATTGCACATGTAGAAACTGAATTGGTATATGTTTTGCTGTGTATATTCACAACAGTAAAAAAAAAATTAGAAAAAAAAAGTGAGTAATAAGTCCAAAAGCTTATTAAATAAGAATGTAATTTAAATTTGAAAAGTAAAAAAGAAATCTAGTAAGTAGATTTATATTTATGAGGCTGCAGTTGGAATTAATTCAATCAACATTTATGAGTATCCACTGTGCCCCCAGCATTTGAAGATCTGTGGGATGTAGTCAAAGGTAAGTCCCTGATGGTTATGAAGATTACATCATGGCTGGAGAGATGACTAACACATATAAAACCAATTTAAAAGACCATGCTAGGCACTGTGCAATTAGGCATTGAGTTGCATGGTACGGGCTCCAGGTCCTATATGAATTCAGAGTGGGAAAAAAAAGAGAGAGAAAGACATCAATAGAGCTTGAGCACACCTATGTTCATGGCAGCATTGTTCACAATAGCAAAACGATGGAA
>NW_004443952.1:9000202-9004640 GCF_000243295.1 Trichechus manatus latirostris
GTACTTCTGTTTCATGAGAAACTATTTGTTCTGTAAGCCTTCACCTGAAATACAATTAAAAAAAAAAAATAGAGCTTGAGCTGTGTTGGAGCTCCATTCCACAGAAGAACTGGGGCTTGGGTTAGGCTTTAAAACATGAGTACCATTTGGCTAAGGAAAACAGGAAGGTAGGGCATTCTAGGAAGATACTGCATGTGCAAATGAAAAGAGATGGGAAGGAGTCTGGCTTGTACTCATGAGGACCCTAAGATCTCATTCTGGTTTGGGGTTGGGGGAAGGACTGGAGTGGAGAATAAAGTGAGACCAGTGGACTGGCCACATGGAGGGTTTTACATAGTAATTATGAATAGACCCACCAAGGAGAGCAGACTGAATATGCTAAGTGCAAAGAACCTCCAAATGTCAAACATTTGAAAAAGTTGCCTTAAAAAAAACCCCATGTCTCCATCTCTGACATTATTTCCCTTATGCTATTATTTTATTTTCTTCCATATACCTATCACCATCTACATTCTACATATTTACTTTTTTAGTCATTTAGCAGCTGTCTCTCCTCGGTGGGCTGCAGTTCCACAGAGTGAGGACTTTGCTGCTGTATTTCCAGAGTCGCGAACAGCTCCTGAGAAGTAGTAGCACTCAATAAATATTCGTTGACTGAATTAATACCAAAGCTAAAAGGAAAGTTACTGAGACAACTCTGTGTGTAATTACACAACCCACTTTAGATGAAACATGCTGACTGCATTTATAAAGCATTAAAAAAAAAAGTCACTGGCACAGAATTAAATTTTGGGCCTCAAAGTCACGTTACCCTGTGTTAAGGCTCTTCAGAGAGTTAGCTGTAGGCAGGGCAGGTGATGATGTCTATGATAAAGGTATGAAATAACTTCTGAGGCCACTGTAAGTTTTTCCCAGAGCTAGTACCTTAGGGAGGAGTCCTGGTGGCACAATGGGTTAAGCTTTAGGCTGCTAATCAAAAGGTTTGTGGTTCAAGCCCACCGAGCTTCTCCATGGGAGAAAGACCTGGCCATCTGCTTCCACAAAGATTACAGCCAAGAAAACCCTATGTAGTAGTTTCACTGTCACATAGGGTCACTTTGAGTTGGAATCAACTCGATGGTACACAACAATAATAGTACCTAAGGAAATAAGAACCTATCAGCCTTCACACCAATTGTTAGAGGACAATACCATTACTTACTATCAGGAAAAGGAAAAAACAATACTTCAACAAAAGTCTATACTAGAATGAATATAACCATAAAATCAAGGGACAGCTCCCTCTCCCCACTTCAACCTCTGCTTTAAAGTGGGATTACACTGGCATTATGGTTTTGTCTATTTGGTACTTACTTCTTCCATGGATGTATTAATTTGAAAGAAATTTAATTTTCTCATAATTCTTTATATGGTATAAGAAAATAATCTTGGTATTTTAAAAGATATGATGCCTGGTTGGTCATCTTAGGAAATAAAGCAACCTTAATTTTATCTGTCAGGGGTTATAAAAATCATATTGGCAACATTCACATTTCATTTTTGAAAACACTGATTTATTGAAAAAACATATTTACTTTAAAGATATATGGAAAACAAATTGAGATAATCTTAAACTACCATAAAATGTATTAAAAAGTCAATGTCTTCTTTCTCCTTTAAACACCCAACTCTATGCCTTCTCCTAGAACTTTAAAATGCTATTTTCTAGTATTGTTAACATCACTAATTGAAGCTATAGTTGTATGCTATATAGCTATCTGACCAGCAAATTATTTTTATGCTTGGTTAATCTTTTCCAATAGTGGGAATAAAACACATTTCTTACCTACACATTCAGAAGGATTAAAATTTAGAACAATAGTACTAGTTAATCCAGTATGATTTTTGATAGTATTTTTCACTGAAGCAGAAATCACTTAAATAAACATTAGTCATACGCTCATTTCTCCTGAATGTATATGACATTAATGCCTCTGGAGAATTTTCTCCTTAATAAAAATTTAGAAATCAGAAATAGAGCTCAAAAGATACCTGTATTTATTAAACAAACACAGGGGCCTTGAAGCTCAAAGGAAAGGCCTCCTTCTCTTTCTCAACCATATCACTGTTGTCTCTGCGTATGAATTAAACCAGGCCAAGGAGCTGCGTATTTTGGAAGGTGGGGGTGAGACATCGTGTGTGCAAAGGAGACCAGATACTGATCTTGCAGATCCTCACGACAAGGAATTAACATGATCTATAGTGTGCAGACTGACTATGCAAAGGCACTCGACTGTTTGGATCATAACAAATTATGGATAACATTGCAAAGAGTGAGAATTCCAGAACACGTAACTGTGCTCATGTGGAACCTATACATAGATCAAGAGGCAGTCATTCAAACAGAACAAGGGGATACTGCGTAGTTTAAAATCAGGAAAGGTGTGTGTCAGGGTTGTATCCTTTCACCATATTTATTCAATCTGTATGCTGAGCAAATAATCAAAGAAGCTGGACTGTAAGAAGACGAACAGGGAATCAGGATTGGAGGAAGACTCATTAACAACCTGCGATATGCAGATGATACAACCTTGCTTCCTGAAAGTGAAGAGGACTTGAAGCACTTTGATGAAGATCAAAGACTACAGCCTTCAGTATGGATTACACCTCAACATAAAGAAAACAAAAATCCTCACAACTGGACCAATAAGCAACATCATGATAAATGGAGAAAAGATTGACGTTTTCAAGGATGTCATTTTACTTGGATCCACAATCAACGCCCATGGAAGCAGCGGCCAAGAAACCAAACGACGCATTGCATTGGGTAAATCTGCTGCAAAAGTCCTCTTTAAACTGTTAAAAAGCAAAGATGGCACTTTGAGGACTAAGATGTGCCTGACCCAAACCATGGTATTTTCAACTGCCTCATAAGCATGTGAGAGCTGGACAATGAATAGGGAAGACCGAAGATGAACTGATGCATTTGTATTATGGTGTTGGCCAAGAATACTGAATATACCATGGACTGCCAGAAGAACGAACAAGTCTGTCCTGGAAGAAGTACAGCCAGAGTGCTCCTTGGAAGTGAGGACAGCGAGACTTCGTCTCATGTACTTTGGACATGTTATTAGGAGGGAACAGTCCCTGGAGAAGGACATTATGCTTGGTAAGGTAGGTTAGAGAAAAAGAAAAAGACCCTCAATGAGATGGACCGACACAGTGGCCACAAAAATGGACTAAAACATAGCAAGGAATGTGAGGATGGCGCAGGACAGGGCAGTGTTCTGTTCTGTTGTATATAGGGTTGCTATGAGTCAGAACCAACTCTACAGCACCTAATAACAATGTAGGGCGCAGGGATTTGCATTTTAAATAAGTCCTCAGATTGTTCCAGTACAGGTGTGGTCTGGCCTGCCTCGCTTTGAGAAACAGTGCCTTATCTCCCCCTTCCTCCAGAGTGCCTAGAAAATGACTTTTCTTCCTTCAAATAAACTTCAGGAAGCTTTCTCTGAAGCCCGCCTCCATTTCCTGTCCTCCCCTTACTGCGTCCTACCTCAATTACAGCACCTCCCACACTGTTGGGAATGCTGATTTTCTGGTCTGATTTTTTTTTTTTTTTTAAATTGTCCAGGCAGAATAGTTTACTTTATAAATATTTGACAAAAGAATGAATGAGTTTAAAGAATCATTTCCCTCTGAAATCCACCAGATTCAGATTTTTCTTTTGCAATTTCTCTTAGATTATTCTTATTAAGTTCACCACTGTTTCCGTAATTGCCAAAGACCTTTTTTCAAATCTTATCTTACTTGACCCCTTTTCAGGGCACTTGACACAGGTAGTGTAGTGAATGCTTAATGGCTCCAACTTTGCTACTTATTTTCCTGGGTTCAAGTCCCAGCAGAGCTTAATTAACTATGTGAATCCATGTAAGTTTTTAACCTAAGTCTCAGTTTCTTCAACTGCAAATGGGCGTGATAATTGTACCTACCTCTTAAGAGTTGCAAGAAGATTGAATGTGATAGGAGAGCGAACCATTTAGCACAGTGTTGAGCATGTAAGTCATCTAGTTCAACCATTCTCCCTCCAACCTCTCAACAAAGTATGAAAAAGAGTGATAAACATATCACTGTTTAGGAAATTTTTTCTAATCCACTCAGTCAAGGTCTTCCTACCTTACCTGAGCTCTCCCTCTACTGATGTTTTAACCGGTAACAAATATTTTCTAATTCTGCCAACCTACAGTCTACAAAGGCCACCAATGTTAGGCATTTGTGCATAAGTGAACATATCCTGTCCACTGACATATGTGAACAACCGAAGTTAATATCTACATTAACTTCCGTTCCACAAGACTTAAAATCTTGTGATTTGACAACTGAACTAAACCAAAGCTAAGAAGTTTTCCGAATACAACCAAACACTTTGAGGGACAGAGTAGCAGGGGCAGGGGTCTGG
>NW_004443952.1:9004740-9050308 GCF_000243295.1 Trichechus manatus latirostris
TTCAGGGGACATCTAGGTCAACTGGCATAACAAAGCTTATTAAGAAAATGTTCTGCATCCTACTTTGGTGAGTGGCATCTGGGGTCTTAAAAGCTAGTGAGCAGCCACCTAAGACGCATCGATTGGTCCCAACCCACCTGGAGTAAAGGAGAATGAAGAATACCAAAGACACAAGGAAAGTGTTAGCCCAGGAAACAGAAAGGGCCACAAAAACCAGAGACTGCATCATCCCGAGACCAGAATTAGATGTTGCCTGGCTACCACCAGACTGCCCTGACAGGGAACACAACAAAGAGTCCCAGATGGAGCAGCAGCAAAGTGGAGTGCAGAACTCAAATTTTAGTAAAAAGACCAGACTTAATGGTTTGACTGAGACTAGAGGAACCCCAGAAAGCATGGCCCCTGGACTCTCTGTCAACCCAGAACTAAAACAATTCCCAAGGCCAGCTCTTCAGACGAAGAGTAGACTGGACTATGGGACATGAAATGATATTTGTAAAGAAAGTGCTTCTTAGCTCAAGTAGATACATGAAACTAAATGGGCAGCTCCTGTCTGGAGGTGAGATGAGAAGGCAGACAGGGCTGAATGAACATGGGAAATCAAGGGTGGAAAGGAAGAATGTGCTGTCACAGTATAGGGAGAGAAATTAGGGTCACATAACAACGTATGTATTCATTTTTGTATGAGAGACTATAACTGTAAACTTTCACTTTAAGTACAATAAAAAATAAAAATCTTGAGATTTGATAAGCTTACTGCATCACTGTAAGAGACACTGTGGACTGTATGGATTCAGTACGGTACTTAACAGGGGTCAAATCATGGAATTCTGTCTTCTAAGAATGCTGCTTCTTTGAATTAAATCAATTGCTCCTTCCCCTCAAAAAGAAATGTAGCACCCCGATTTGAACTAACATTACTTAAGGACAGTCCTGATATGCTAGAGACAGCTCTGGGCTAGCCGCATTTGCTTAGAAAGGGGTGAATTCAAACAGGCTTCACATATAGAGGAGACGTGACATTAAATACAATCTAAGAGGTTACGAGAAGGCAAAAAGGAGACCAGGTGCAGAATGAATAAAAACTAGATGAAGCGCCTCAAATCTCAAACTTAATTTCAAGTTACAGAACTGAAATTAAGCATTCTGCAGCAGAGCAAAAGCAAAAGATGAGTAGAACAAGAGAATAAATATTGTACTATATTATCACAATAAGCAGCACTTTCGTCTTGGCCAAAATACATTCTTAAATTTTTAGAATGTGGCTGCATTTTCAGGCTTAGCAGCATGAAACCCACAACTGTAATTAATGTAATAAATCATGGTGTGGACTTTTCTACAAAATCTGACAGTACTCATTGATATACTGCTTATTAGAGACTGTAGAGATTTCACCTCCACTTTTTTATTATACTGTCAAAGACACTGAATCAAAGGTACCCTCTTCTGTTGTGTCTGAAATACTGCTGCTGGTATAATACATAAAATGTACAGTAAGCTGCTGCCATCAGGCTTTGATATACAAAACATCATATACAATTTCTAAAAATAATCTTATTTTTTAACTCTCACTTTCCTTGACTTAAGGTAGTTGTAGAGGATGCTTGGATTCATTACAGATGTGACATATTTTCCAGTTTCAGTCATGAAGTCACAGCTTCACACATGTGGCTCTCCTTTTTTAGTTCATTCCTTGATGACTACATTAGCATACAGCACAGAACACTGTTGAAAAGGTATTATTTCATCAATATATAAATGTTGTTTCTTGCTTTCAACATCTGCCTCTTAAGAAAAAAATTTTATTAAACATTAAATCATTATCAAAAGTAAAAATTAGTCCTTGCACAGTTCAAGAATTCAGCCATGACTGTATTTCACCTCAGTGAGTTTACACACCCTGAAATTTGCTGTGCGTATAAGTATCTCCTAATTTATAAATACCCAAAATTAAAAAGCAGATGCTTTAGAGGGTAGCTATTTACATAAGGATATTTTATTTTCCCCAATAAAAATAACTATTATTTTTATCATAAAAGTTGTTCTTGTTAGGTGCCGTCAAATCAGTTCATAAAAGTAATACATGTTTAATGTAAAAATTTCTCCAGAAAATACAGAAAGGTATAAAGAAAGGAAAAACTGTCCATGACCCCATCATTCAAAGACCAGTGACTACATTTTGGTGTATACCTTTCTAATTTAAAAATTAAATAAAAATATTGCTCTTTAATTACCAAGAATCTAGTCCATTCTGTTTTAACTACACACAAATTGTCTTTTGTGTCTTATTTTATTTTTCTCTGGAAATACTGCTTTGTCATATGTTCTAGAGAAAAATCATTGTTAGCATACTAATACCTCGATAAGTTACTATTTCTGGTGTATTTTTGTCATCTAAAATTACAGATTTTAAGACCTGATTAAAGATTTGACAGTGAATCTATTACCCATCAGTGATACAGCAATTTCCTTCTTAGCCACTCAGAATTCCCTCATCCACTCTTGCCCTATTCAAACTGTTTTCTACACAGAAACTCAACTGTGCTTTCTAAATTGCAATCTGTTCATGTCAAACTCCTTTCCGTGAATTCCTACTGCCCTTAGGTGAAGTTCAATCCTCACTAGGTCCCACAAGGCTCTGGTCAGCCACCAGTCCCATCTGAAACTATGCTCATCTGGATCCCTTCACGCCAGCCATAGTGGCCTCCATTCAAGTTTTCCGATGTGCTCTTCTTTCAGTATCTCAAGGGTATCTCTCTCAGAGAGTTTGCACAAGCTGGTTCCTCTATCAGGAATACCCTCCTGGCCTCCACTTTCAGGTCTCATCCTTCATTCTCAGGTCAGATGTCATTTCTTTCTTTCTTTTTTTTTTTATTGTACTTCAGGTGAAGGCTTACAGAACAAATAGTTTCTCATGTAATAGTAGTACACAGATTGTTTTATGACATTGGTTAACAACCCCACAACATGTCAACCCTCTCCCTTGACTTTTTTTTTTTTGGTAAAAATATACATAGCCAAAGATATACCATTTCGAAAATTTCTACATGCACAGTTCAGCGACATCAAATGTCATTTCTTTAGGGAATCTTCCAAAATCCTCCCCTCACCCCCAATATCCTTCCCTGTTCTTTCCTATCACAGCGTTTCTACAGTTTGTAATTCTCTACTTGTGCGATTATTTGCCTGATATCTGTTTTCCACTAGAAGGTACGCTCTGTAAGAGTAAGGCCTTTTTTCCGCCGCTCACTGATGTATCCATGGTTGAAAGAATGAATAGCAGGCATTCATTAATATTTGTTAAATAAGTGAATTAATTTGACTACTAGAAAAAATACACTACAACTATATATGAAAAATATAAAGCCAAGAGAACATGAAAGCTATCTCCTCTCCCTTTCTAGAAATTCTAGTATTTGTACATTTACTTCAACATTCAACAAAAATATACTGAATATCTACAATGTGATAAGCACGTTTTAGGTACATCTATATATGTCTTCCTCAGTTGTTAAACACTTTGATTTTTATTCCCTCTTTCTGTAGACAATAAAAGAAGCTAGATATTGGCACTACAAAAGGAAGAGTAGGATAAGTTCTGGCAACGAATTTTTGGAAGAATAAAGAAAACCGTTGGTCCTGGTCCTCGAACAGCACTTTTAGTTAAAAGGGAGGATGCTGAGATGTGGAAGAGAAGCATCACCACGGCAGGTGGGCCTGGTGGTTAAGAACATGCATGAATTTGGAAAACAAATTGTCTGAGTCTGAATCCCAGCTCTCCCACCCTCTTACTGTGCAACCTTGGATAAGTTTAACCTCTCTATGCCTTAGTTTCTTCATCTGTAACATGGAATTAATTATATATAGTTCTAACTTCACAAAGTTGTGAGAAATGAGTTAACCTAAGTAATTAATTAGGTAATAAAACAAACAAATCCATTTCGTTGTGTCAATTCTGACTCATAGCGACCCTATAGGACAGAGAAGAACTGTCCTACAGAGTTTCCAAGGAGTGGCTGGTGGATTTGAAATGCCAACCTTTTGGTTAGCAGCTGAGTTCTTAACCACTGCTCCACCAGGGCTCCGATAAGTAACTCTGTCAGTACTGGCTATTATTATTACTAGTTTGCATGCAGTAATCAGATAGTGCTAACAGCATATGATCCTGTGCACTACAGAGGTGTCTGGATGTTAAATAAATATCACCTTTTGTTAACTGTCCAATGCTCTGTCAGAATTGCGTACTTGAAAAGTGCTTTCCATGGGTTTGCTGGGATTCTATGGCTTCAATGAATGAGAACAAACCCAAATGCAAATACAAGGTAAAATCTCATGAAATTAAGAGATGAAATGCTATACAACAACAGAAACAGTTATTACAAACCTTTGATTAGAACTCATTTTTTCTTTTACATTTACATTCAATTTACATGGCTGAGTATCTTAATTAGTAAGAATCAAAACATGAAGGCATCTTTTACTAAAAATGTATAATAAAGTTAAAAACATAAAGGAGTTATTAATCACCTTGAAACAAAAGATGTATGGCACATAGAGCAAAAAGAAAAACAAGACATAAAAATGGAAATGTACAGAACTCTAATAAATTACCTCCTTCTCTTCTGAGTTAGGCTATTAATACTCATTAAATTCCATCCAAGAAATAATAACCTAAGGGATATGAGGATACTCATTTCTTAAGTGGGTCACTGGATACTAACAAAACGGAATTTTTTTTCTTTTATTGTATTTCAGATGAAGGCTTATGGAACAAATAGTTTCTCATGACAGTAGTACACATATTGTTTTATGACATTGGTTAACAACTCCACAACATGTCAACCCTCTGCCTTCTCGACCTTTTTTTTTGGTGAAAATATACATAGCCAAAGATACACCATTTCAAAAATTTCTACATGCACAGTTCAGTAACATCGACTACGCTCTTCCAATTGTGCTACTAGTCTCACTTTAGATGAAGGCTTACAGAACAAAATAGTTTCTCATTTAACAGTAAGTACACATGTTGCCCTATGACGATGGTTAACAACCTCACAACACATCAACACTATCCTTACTCAACCTTGGGTTCCCCATCACCAGCTTTCCTGTCCCCTTCTGCCTTCTGGACCTTGTCCCTGGACTGCTGTTCCTCATTAGTGCCATTTGGTTTTATGGGGCTGTCCACTCCCCGTCTGAACGGTGAACCTCAGAAATGACTTCACCACTGAGCTAAAAGGGTGTCTGGGGGCGATACTCTTCAGGGTTTCTCCAGTCTCCTTGAGGCCAGTAAATCTGGTCTTTCTTTTGTAAGTTAGAATTTTGTTCTACATCCTTCTCCAGCTCAGTCCAGAACCCTCTGTTGTGATCCTGGTCTGAGCAGTCAGTGGCGGTAGCTGGGCACCATCTAGCTGTACTGGACTCAGTCTGGTAGAGGCCTTGGTAGCTGTGGTCCATTAGTCCTTCGGACTAATCTTTTCCTTGTATCCTGTTCTCTTCATTCTCCCTTGCTCCCGAAGGGATGAGACCAGTGGAGTATCTTAGATGGCTGCTCACAGGCTTTTAAGACCCCAGACACTACTCACCAAGGTAGAATGTAGAACATTGTCTTTATAAACTGTGTTATGCCAATTGAGCTAGATGCTCCCGGAGACCATGGTCCCAACAGCCCTCCACCCAGCAATTTAGTCCCTCAGGGAGTCTGGATGTGTCTATGGAGCTTCCATGACCTTTCCTTGTACAAGTTGTGCTGGTTTCCCCTGTATTGTGTACTCTCTTACCCTTCACCCAAGATACCACTTATCTATTGCCTATTTAGTATTCCCTCCCCCACCCCCCGAATCCCTGGTAACCAACAAAGATTGTTAAATTTAACAAAACATATTTTTGAAAAATTCATTATAAAATAAAAATTAAAGTATTTTTCTATGTGGATTAGCTTTCTATTACCCATTCGCAGAACAGGAAGATACAGTTTTTCTCTTAATAGTGAGATGACAGCTTTCCACTGTACAGAACAATAGTTTAGCAGCACTAATTATAATAGTATACAAAGTGTTAAAAAGCTACTGATCTGTGACATAAACATTAATATACTCTAGACACTAAAAATATTCTGTGAATTTTAATTTTGGCCATTACTTTTTTTTTTTTTTGCCTTCAACAAACAAATTTATTCTCTCACAGTTTAAGAGGCTAGAAGTCCAAATTCATGGGGTCAGCTCCATCCAGAGGAAGGCTTTCTC
This sequence comes from Trichechus manatus latirostris, assembly GCF_000243295.1. NCBI lineage: Eukaryota > Metazoa > Chordata > Mammalia > Sirenia > Trichechidae > Trichechus > Trichechus manatus. Next base: position 9,010,986 of record NW_004443952.1, read on the forward strand.
TCTCTGTCAGCTCTGGGGGAAGGTCCTTGTCATCAATCTTCCCCTGGGTCTAGGAGTGTCTCAGTGCAGGGATCCCGGGTCCAAAGGATGCACTCCACTCCTGGTGCTTCTTTCTTGGTGATACGAGGTCCCTTTCCTCTCTGCTCGAGTCTCTCTTTTATATCTCAAAAGAGATTGACTCAAGATACAACCTAATCCTGTAGATTGAGTCCTGCCTCATTAACACAACTGTTGGGCATTATTTTTAAGGAAGATATACTTCTATTTATTTAACCAAACACTAAAGTCAAATTTGCAGAAACAGTACATTCTAGGAATATAAGAACTCTTTCTCTGCTGAATGAAATTAAAAGTGAGAAGTAATTAAAAAAATTTTTTTCCTCAACCATAACCAGTCATCTCAATTAGTCTTTGCCAGTCTCCAAACTTTTTTTTGCAAAAAAGTTTTTAACCCACATCCCCAAAATATGTATGTTTATTTACAAACTATGTACATGTCATACTGTCAATTGACATATTAAAGGTTAGTAACACTTAATTTCTTTCTTAGTTTAAATAAAAAGTAGAAAATCTATGCTTTCTTCTCACACCACACAGATCACTGTGTGGTCATACTGGAGAGCACTGAGCCATATCACTCAGAGATACATCTTCAGTACTTCATTATATATTCTGTTATTGGTATCTAATTATTCTTCTATTAGTATAGTTATGTATACTTTTACAGAGAATTTAGTAAAATTCTGCTTATATCTATCATCTTTAGAGATGAAGCAAAGAGATCACGTGACAGGTTTATTTATGCATGACAGGTAAAGTTAAAGCAAAAGTACTAAGATTTATGGATAATTTGAGTGAAAAAGTATGTGTCCCTAGTGTTTTAAAACTCTCTCAAATGTGGCAGAAACATACGAAAAGATGTTCAACATTACTGGTCATTAGAGAAATGGAAATCAAAACCAGAATGAGATACCACTTAACACTCACCAGAATGGCTATAATCAAAAAGTCAGATAATAACAAGTGTTAACAACGATGTGGAGAAATTGGAACCCTAATACATTGCTAAAGGAGCCCTGGTGGCACAGTAGTTAAGTGCTCAGCTGCTAACCAAAAGGTAGGCGGCTTGAACCCACCAGCCACTCTGTGGGAGAGTTGTGGCAGTCTGCTACTATAAAGATTACAGCCTAGGAAACCCTATGGGACAGTTCTACTCTGTCCTGTAGGGTAGCTATGAGTTGGAATCAACTCGACGGCACACAACAACAATACACTGCTGGTGAATGTAAAATAGTCCAGTGGTTGTGGAGCTCCCTGAAAAGTTAAACACAGACTTACCATATGACCCAGTAATTTCATTCCTAGGTATATACTCAAAAGAACTGAAGACATATGTTCATGTAAAAATGTGTACACAAATGTTCATAACAGCATTATTCATAATAGCCAAAAAGTAGAAACAACCCAATGCCCATCAACTGGTAGCATGCTTTTCTTTCTTGTGGAACATAAATGGTACATCTTGCAAAATGGTGTCTCGGATGCAATGAAATATGGTAACAACAATAAAGAGGCATGCTATTGAAGACTTCTGTGCCAGGTATTATTCTAAGCCTTTTACATGGATTAAGTCATTCATCCACACAACAACACTTAGAAACATTCTTCCCTGAAGGTCCTAGAGGTAGTAAAATTCATCAGGGTAGAAAGAAATGTTAATCTAGAACACCAAAGCTATGAACAATGTTTACACTGCCAAATAACATAAAAGTGTCATTGGTTTTGAACGTTAGAGTCAACCTATGGATAAAGTAGAACAGATTTAGTTATGGTCACAGAAAAGAAGGAAAATATTGACAACCTTGTGAAGAAAAAAGCTTCAGTGTCCTGACTTGTCTGCCCTGGGGTTGTACACTGTTTCATCTCTTCAGGTCACAAGAAATGGAGACCAAGCCTGGAAAATCAAGGTTAGCACCTTTTCAGTTCTGAACTTACTAAGAGGAGTCTTAGTCAATCCAAATCCAGTGAAAGGAAAATTACAACCTAAGGTTTAGTTATTTGCTAGTTTGCTGTATTTGGGTATATTCTGCATATTTAGAAATCTCTCAATCATATGTAGGTAAACTTTAAATATACCTATATAATAAACCAAAACCAAACCATTGCCATTGAGTCAATTCTGACTCATAGCAACCCTGTAGGATGGAACAGAACTTCCCCATAGGGTTTCCAAGGCTGTAAATCTTTACGGAAGCAGACTGCCACATCTTTCTCTTGTGAAGTGGCTGGCAGGTTCGAACGGCTGAACTTCTGGTTAGCAGCCAAGCACTTAACCTACTGTGCCACTAGGGCTCCACCTAAATAATAGTGAGATTTTATTTCACTGGTATAGCATGCAAATGACTTTGTTTTAAAGAAATGTTAAAAAGTCAATTAGGAAGATTTTCTTGTGAAATATTAAGACAAATCTTACTGAAAAGGGATGTGCAAGCATTAGCGACAAAGCTGTTCAAATTGATAGTTTCTCAAACTATGTATCTGTACAACAGAGACCATTTAGCTTGATTTACTACTTTAGTCTTGAAGAAAACTAGTACACACCTACACAAAGAAAACTACAAAACGCTACGGCAAGAAACCCAAAGGGATCTACATAAATGGAAAAACATAGCATGCTCATGGATAGGTAGACCCAACATTGTGAAACTGACAATTCCACCCAAAGCAACTTACAAATACAATGCAATCCCAATCTAAATACCAACAACATTCTTTAAAGAGATGGAAAAGCTAATCATTAACTATATATGGAAAGGGAAGAAGCCCCGGGTAAGTAAAGCACTACTGAAGAAAAAGAATACAGTAGGAGGACTAGCACAACCTGACCTCTGAACCTACTACACAGCTACCGTAGTCAAAACAGCCTGGTACTGGTACAACAGATACATTGACCAATGGAACAGAATTGAGAACCCAGATGTAAATTCATCCACCTCCGGTAACCTGATCTTCGACAAGGGCCCAAAGTCCATCAAATGGGGAACAGACAGTCTTTTTAGCAAATGGTGCTAGCAAAACTGGACGTCCATCTGCAAAAAAATGAAAAAGGACCCATACCTCACACCATATACAAAAACTAATTCAAAATGGATCAAAGTCCTAAATATAAAGCCAAAAACTATAAAGTTCATAGAAGAAAAAACAGGATCAATGCTATAGGCCCTAATGCACAGCATTAACAGGATACAAACCATAACCAGCAATACACAAACTCCAGAAGATAACCTAGATAACTGAGATCTTCTAAAAATTAAACACGCTCATCAAAAGACTTAAAAGAGAACCTACAGACTGGGAAAAAATTTTTGTAGATTGCAAGTCAGACGAAGGTCTAATCTCTAAAATCTACAAGAAAATCCAACACCTCTACAACAAAAGACAAATAATCCAATTAAAAAATGGCAAAGGAAATGAACAGACACTTCACCAAACAAGACATTCAAGCAGCCAACCGACACATGAGCAAATGCTTGCAATCACTTCCCATTAGAGAATTGCAAATCAAAACCACAATGAGATACCATCTCACCCCAGCACTACTGGAACGAATCAAAAAAACTGGAAATAATAAATGTTGGAGAGGCTGCAGGGAGACTGGAAGTCATGAACTGCTGGTGGGAATGCATAATGATACAGTCATTTTGGAAAATGATATGGCGCTTCCTTAGAAAGCTAGAAATAGAAATACCATACGATCCAACAACTCCACTCCTAGGAATATATCCTAGAGAAATAAGAGCCGTCACACAAATAGACATATACACATCCATGTTCACTGCAGCATTGTTCACAATAGCAAAAAGATGGAAACAATCTAGATGCCCATCAACAGACGAACGGATAAAAACAACTATGGTACATACACACAATGGAGTATTATGCATATGAAGCATCTCATAACATGGATGAAACTGGAGGACATTATGCTGAGTGAAATAAGTCAATCACAAAAGAACAAATATTGTATGAGATCACTACTGTAAAAACTCATGAAAACGTTTACGCACAAAAAGAAACAATCTTTGTTGGTTATGAGGGATGGGAGGGGTAGGGGGAGGGAAATACTAAATAGACAATAGATAAGTGGTAACTTTGGTGAAGGGTAAGACAGTACACAAGACTGGGGAAGCCTGCACAACTTATACAAGGCAAGGTCACAGAAGCTCCACAGACACATCCAAACTCCGTGAGGGACTGAATTGCTGGGCAGAGGGCTGGGACCATGGTATCAGGGAACATCTAGCTCAATTGACATAACACAGTTCATAAAGAAAATGTTCATTCTACCTTGGTGAGTAGCGTCTGAGGTCTTAAAAGCCTGTCTCGTCTCACCCCTTCGGGAGCAAGGGAAAATGAAGAAAACAAGGTACAAGGGAAGATTAGTCCAAAGGACTAATGGACCACAACTACCAGCAGACTGCCTCCAGCAGACTGAGTTCAGTACAATTAGATGGTGCCTGGGTACCACCACTGACTGCTCTGACAGGGATCACAACAGAGGGTCCCAGACAGAGCTGGAGAAAAATGTAGAACAAAATTCTAACTCACAAAAAAAGACCAGACTTACTTGCCTGACAGAGACTGGAGAAGCCCTGAGAGTATGGCCCCCGACACCCTTTCAGCTCAGTAATGAAGTCACTTCCGGGGTTTACCCTTCAGCCAAAGATTAGACAGCCGCATAAAACAAAACGAGACTAATGGGGCACAACAGTCCAGGGACAAGGACTAGAAGGCAGGAGGGGACAGAAAAGCTGGTAAAAGGGAACCCAAGGACACTGTTGACATGTCATGGGGTTGTTAACCATTGTCATAAAATAATATGTGTACTGTTTAATGAGAAACTATTTGTTCTGTAAACCTTCATCTAAAGTATAATTTTAAAAAATTTGTTTAAAAAATAATAATTGTAGCAAAAAAAGAAAACTAGTAATTATATTTTTAATTCTTAAAGATAGGTCACTAATTCTCTACAAAAATAAGTAATATTACAATTTTAGTGTAAGCATGCTTGTGTTATTTTTAGCTGAGTAGAAGGTGTTTCAAATAAATTATGATGCTGAATGGGCTGCCCATAGCCTCTGCACTTTTTTTTCCCAGCCAAGACTCGCCTTAATTTATCATAGTGACTTATTGTTTATTCAATGACTTTTAGCCATATATCATCCTAAAAACAATCTTAATAACTGTATTACCTAAAGGCAACCAATTTAGTCTTACAAAGTTATCACAGTTTGATTAACAGCGTCTTGGTTCAGGAAATATTTGAAACACAGTTTTGGGGTTTGTTTTGGTTTTTTAATTGGGGATATATTGAGAGGCAAGGGTTTGGATGTCCCAATCCCACTGGCGTTAGGCATCGTAAGAACAGGAACCATGATGTTGCCTTTTTTATTGCTATATCCACTGGGGCCCAGCTTGAGCTTGGCACTTTGTAGTTTACCAATGGATACAGAGCGAATAAATGGATTAATGAATGAATGAATGGTCAAAGCATGCTAGAGAACTCAAATGCTGTTTTAACCTACATATAGATAATAATGACTTCATTGTAGATCTGTGTGTCCTGAAAACCTTTTGGTGTTACCTAAAACAGTGCCGTGCCTTTGGTTAGGGTGACAACAGAGGTCCCAAGAGGCCAAATACTCTGAGGTTATGAAGTTCTGTACTTTCTAACTTCTGAAACATCTACTTCCATCTCCTCCTATCCAGTGCATTTACTGTTGCTTCATCAAGCATTTGCTGCCATCTCCCAGTTGGATTACTGCAATACTCTCCATAATAGCTCTCGTGTCCCAGCCTCTACTTCCAGGCAACCTTCCTCAATGCTATCAGTTTCAGTCATGGTCTAAGATCATGTGCTGTGTCCCTCTGCTCAACACACAGGACATTTGTGACATCACAGGCTATCTTTCTGGCAACAACTTTCCTGGCCCCCTTGAAAGCTACTCTCAAGCTACACTCAATCTCATTGCTTCCCCAAATAAGCTACATAAGTTCATGTCCTAAGGACTTTGCTCATGTTGTTCCCTTTACCTGAAATATCCTTCCCCATCTTCTCTGGCAGCCCAACTGTCACCTCTTCACAGCTTTCTCTGTGTGCCCTGAAGCTGAGTCGAATGCTCCTCATATTTGTTCAACTGTATTTTATAATCTCTTTCTATACACTTGGAGGTGGAGTTGTTGATGTGTCTGCTTCCTTCTCTAAATAACAATATCCTGAGGGCAGGAATTTGATGATCATCTTTATATTTTCACCAGGCTAAGCACAGTGCCTTTCATATGGTTGATCCTAAACAAATGTTTGATAAACTGAAGTGCACGTGACTTCTCCAGATGTTGAGTAGGAAAAGAGTAAAACACATGTTTCTCTTCCCCTGGTATGGTCAATGCTTCTATTAAACCCTGAGTCCTTTTAGAAATGATTCTCAGAAAAAATAATCTCCTTAGGATAATACTCTAGCAGTCTAAACTCTGGATGAGTGCAAGGAAGAAGCACCAATCAGCAATTTAGGCCATGCCTACACCAAGACAAGCAGCGACCCCATGACTATACTCTGTGCTAACAAGCAGGAAACCAGGTTTCTTCCCATTGTAACTCCAAGCAAACCACCTAGTTTCACTGTACCTCACTTCCCATCAGTAAAATAAAGGACACCTCTTTCTTGATGGCACTTGGGGCAATGTTGATTCTGGAAATAAAAGTGCTGTGTAGATAACAGAGAACATTGTATGTGTGTGTGTTATTTTTAATCTATTTCAGCAGAAGATTATTTTAAAACTTCCCAGGAGCACATCCCATCATAATCACAAGGAAGAAAGCCACAGTGTTGAAATCTGTGAGAATAATTATCAAATTATTTGTCTATAAAAATGTACACTCAAAGACAATGGTAGCAAAGTTTGCTTGTATACAAAATAATAACATCTTAATATTCAGTACCAACAATAACTCAAAAAACTCACTGCCATCGAGTCAATTCCAACTCACAGCAACCTCACAGGGTTTCCAAGGCTGTAAATCTCTACAATACAGGCTGCTACATCATTCTCCCACAGTCACCAGTGGTTTTGAACCATCAACCTTTCGGTTAGCAGTCAATCGCTTTAACCCCTGCACCATCAGGGCTCCTTATGATATCATAATGCTCTCATCTCATAAATATTCCACTATTAATTTTATTCATGCTCCAATATCTATTTTAAAGTAATCACATTTAAAAACATACACAGAAGTATACAGAATAATACTAGCTAACATACGCTTACCATGTACCAGAGGGCATTATATAGATTAATTAATTTAATACTTACATGAATACTATAGAATAAATACATTATTATCCTCATTTTACAGATGAGAAAGCTAGGCCACAGAGAGGTTTAACTGACTTGCCACAGTCTCCCAGAAAATGAGTAGCAGAGCTGGGATTCAAACCCAGACAGTTGTGGGTCTGGAGTTCCACCCTTAAGTACTGTGCTATGTTGCCTCTTAATAACACAGTCATGTTCCTGCCACTAAGATTTAATAAATACTAACGTTTTATCTTATTATTTGTTTCATGTTTTTAAAAGAAAATGTTACAGATACAGTTCAAGTTTCCTGTGCACCCATTCCCGTTCCCCCTCCTCCCTAAAAGCAACCAGTATTGTGTATCAGCTGGATCTCCTTCTAGTCCATATTTCATAATTATATGTGTGTCTGTATATAACATAAAGCAATACATAGTAATTTTTTTTTTTTTTTAAAGATGTGGCACTCTACATATTTTTTGTAACTCTGTTTTCAAGATTTATCACATTAATAAATGTAGATCCGGCTGATATACACAGTACATTGAAAAATATATCACTATTTATTTATCAATTTCTTTATTGATAGATAGTTAGATCGTTAACTACTTTTCTTCCTTGCCATCACAAAGTTACAGTGAACACTCCTGTACGTATCTCAGGCTTGGAGGCATTACATCCACAAATAACGCCCTAACCACACCACACATTTTCTCTGGTAGAAGCATGCTGGCACTAAAACTCCAACCTGGGCCTCTGACTTGGAACTACTAATGGATGCTCCTCCTCTGCCTTTAGAAATTGGATGTGTTTGCCAAAACGGATCCTTCTAGGTGCTTCTAATTCAGAGTCTGGTGTGGGAGCATTTGACTGAAAAAGCCTAATGTCATTAAGACTGTGCCCTCGCTGAAATATAAACTTGGAAAGCAAGTTTCTGGACTCTCCAATGGGGAATTCTCTAACGTAGGATGTGTGCAAAGTTATTAGGTGGCCAGGTGGAATGACACTGTCCCCTATACAAGTGGATCCTACATTCCCTATATCAGTGTTTCTCAAGTTGTAATGTGCATACAAGTCACTGGAGATCTTGCTAAAATGTAGATTCTGATTCTGAGGGTCTCGGGTGGGGCCTGAGATTCTGCATTTTTAACGAGCTCCCAGGAAACGCTGATGACACTCGTCCGTGGACCACATTTTTAGTAAATAAATGGGTATTACTATATTAAATAAGAATCTACTTCACTAGCATATTGAGTATAATCTAATAATGACAATGATGATGGCGATGAAAATAACAGCAATAATAATGGTGGAAACTATAACTTATTGAATGTTAATCATGTAAGTGCTTTACATATATTTTCACATTTTATCCTCACAATACCACTGTGAGATAGGCATCATTATCATTACTTTACAAATGAGGAAAATGAGACTCAGAAAAGTGAAATGATTTAGCCAAGACCACAAGGCCAACAGGAGGTAGGACAGGGAATCAACTCAGGCATGTCTGATTCTAAACTCTAAGTGGCCAGGCTCTATTATCTCAACGCTCAGCACTGCCTGCTATATCGCTTCTCAGATGAGCATCCCTTTATGACAAGAAGGAAAATGATGGCATAAACCAAACATGAATTTTCACTTTGTCTCACTTATCTTTCAGAATTTATGTCTCGGGTCTTCCTACACGGAGGGACAGGAAAGGGTGTAGTTGAGAAATCAAATTTTATTCTTGTTCCTTCTTGTAAGAAGAGGCATGCATTTCTTGTGGAACGAAAATATATAAAATTATAATATATTAATAATATGCCTCTAGAAACTGGATGTATTTGTAAATCAAACATACATATACATATTTATCCCTTATATTAGAACACTGTTCTATTACACCCTGTCTTTGAATGGCATACATGAAAACCATTCCTATCTGCTCATATAAAAAAAGAAACTAAATGCTCAGCAAAAACAAAAACACATAAATACTAGTAGGTATCTCTGGTTTGCTGCCCAGCCTACATTTTCTCTCAAGCACACTTCACAGAATGACCTTGGAAGACCTCCTCCACTCCCCTGGTACTGCCCCCACACTCAGCAATGTGGTTTGTGTAAGAGAGCTTCCAATACCATTTCCTGGGTGGGGCCTGATGCCCATAACTGGTTCATGGATGGATGGGTAACCATGTTCAATCAGAGAGAATCTTCAGGCTGTGGCTGGGAATGCTGCAACACAGGCTCTGTCTACTACTGGACATCAAGCCCAGCAACACCAGAAACCATCTTGGGACCATGAAGGGATCAAGTGTCTGCAGATAGAGCTAACACAAGGAAGCCAAGGCAAGAAATGGAGAGAAAGAAAGCAGACGTTGTTCTAGCCCTGGATGAAGGCTTGTCTGAAAATATGTCCTTGGACTATAAAAAACTAAATTCTCTCTTTTAATTTAAGTCAGGTTTTCTGTTTCTGACAAAAGAAACCCATTGTTTGTATATGTCAACACAGACCAAATAGCAGGAAGTAATATATACCTTAACCAATTTTTAAAAGTTCACTTAACTCAATTTTATACCAATAATTTTTCAAAAATTATTCCATTAAATGCTTTACATTATACCCCTCTTTCTCTCTGAATGCATTTTGTTTTGTATAAAATATAATTAAACAGTAAAGATTAGAAGAAAAGAGATAAAGAGATCAATAAAAACAAAATTAAAAATTTAGAAATAGGTCCAATTATAAATAAAAATGTGATACATGAATCAATTCAGTGGGGAATGAGAATTATTCAAGAAAGGATGCTGGAATAGTTGTCTACCTGGAAAAATAATAAAAGTGAGATTCCACCTCAAGATACATCCTAATTTTACAGTTGAATGTACAAAAGCAAAAAGAGAAAGAGAGAAGAGAAGAGAAAGGAAAATATAACTAGAGGAAAATATATGTAAATGTTTATCTGATCTCAAGGTAAGGAAAGGACTTCCTAAGCAAAACACTAAAGGCCAAAAAGATGACTGACACACAGATAGAGGTTGAAAGGGTAGTCTTCAAAAACATTAAGAAAATCTGTATCTCAAAAAATGTCATCATTAAAATTAAAAACTATTGGTAAACTTGGACAATATACTTCCAACAGATATGCGAGACTGTGAGTTAATATTTCCAATATATAAAGAACACATATGAATCTATTAGAAAAGGATAAAGATTGTGCTTTCAAATTTACAGTATATATTATATATTACATTACATGTAGTTAACAAACATGATAAACAAAAATGGATTGCTTGCCATCATAAAACTTTTAGGAAAAGAGCTGATTACTAAAAGAGGTCCTTTAACAAAAATCATAAAGGGAGCTATGTATATTTAATGAGTAGACACACACACACATACACACAAAAAACCCAACTCATGATTTAATTTTCACTATGACAAATGCCCTGAATTTACATCAAAACCTCTAAAGTTGAAGGAATCCAAGCTACTGCTAGGTAGTCAATAATTTTTCCAATAATATATGTTCTCTTTTCTCATTATCGTTTGCTAAGATTTGGACTGAGCAGCATGATAAAACTGACTTGAAAATTAATGATTTTATCACATCTTGATTAAAATTTTATGACTTTATGAGTTCAATTCTGAACAGAAATAAAAATGATTTTTCACTAGGGAAACAGAATTTAAATGCATCAGTAAAACTAAACAGAATGGAATGATTTCTCTTTGTTTCTGGCTGACTCCACAGTCATTTGTCAACTTATTTATTTTAGAAATATTATTCAGAGATATGCAGTACTTCTACTATGACTTGATAAAGACTCAGGCTTATATACTATCCATTTTTAAAGTGCCTAATTTAGCTTTCAGCTAGTTCTTTCCAGAACCTTTCTTCTTTGCTTAGTCCCAAGTGTGTTTTAAATTAACTGCATAAAGTCCATCTGCACAGTCATTCATATACATTTGGACATGCTGGATTCTAAGTTTCTAAAATCCATCTTTAGAATGAAGATTATCTACTATAAAAGAACATGCTGACAAATAAACTTTACAGCACAGAACTCAGTTTAGGCTCTACAGAACAAAGGTAAATCATAAGTTAACCTTATATACCTCTCACGAAAGAAAAATATCAGTCAGATCTTTATTTATCCCATTAATGTCTCCAGTTCAAATAGTGCCTCTTTAAAGCTAATGATATCTCAGCAATATAATATTCTTCCTCAGAAAACTGGATCAAAACATCAGGATCATTCCTTAGGAAATTCCAGGACACTCCCATTACCAGTTCTTTGTACTGTTTTTCTTGAAGGTCAATTCCAAACCAAACCAATCTTTTTTGTAAGAGTAAAGTCAAATTATAGTTAATGATTGTATATGATATGTGCTATGCTTGGCTGTACCTGAATTTTATAACTATTATCAACAAACGCAATTTCAGTGAGAGAAGAAAAACACCCAACAATACAATCTACACAATAATAAAGAGATTAAAACAATTTGTTTTCCAAACAGGATGAATTCCTTTTCCAAAATAATTGTACAGAAAGATATTCATATATGGTTTAGTGAAAAACCTCAATGTCTCATTTACTATCCACTAAGCAGACGCAAAGAAATTTTTGTTTTGCATGGGTAAGTTAGTGGAAGAGTGTGCAACACAAACAATAGTCTTACTAAGTTGTCTGGGTATACTGGACCACTTCCCAAAACAGAATTCTGAATTCTACCCTCAAATATAAATTAAACAAGAATGTAGAAAACTGTCAGGCTAAGTTTCCCATTTTACAAAGAAAGAAAAAAAAGAGACAGATTGACACACACACACACACACAAACACCAGATTCACAACTATTTAAAAGTCGAAAGACTTATGCGATCTAAAGAGAAACCAGAGTATGAGATTCACAAGTATTTAAATGAAAGAAGTACTACTTGTATCCTATCTGTAAATATCAAGAGTCAGATTTCCTAGCACAAAGACTTTTGCAGCCAGCCTAATAAAGATAACACTCTGCCTAGGCCCATGAAAGTTAGCCAAAGGTCATATCATTAGCCAGTGATTAAAGTAAAACTTGAAAAGAAAGAAAGTAGAAAGGAAGGGAGTGAGGGGAGGAAGGAGAAAGGAAGAAACACAGACAACCTACGGAACTGGAGAAAGTATTTGCAAATCATGTATCTAATAAAGGACTTGTATCTAGAACATCTAAAGAACTCTTAAAATTAACCGATAGACAAACAACTCAATTCAAAATGGGCAAAAATTTGAATCGTTTTTTCTTAAAAGAAGATACCACAAATGGCCAACAAGCGCATTAAGACTTTCAACATCATTAATCATTAGGGAAATGCAAATCAAAAACACAATGAGATACCACTTTACATCCACCTGGATAGCAACTAAAAGAAAAAAAGGAAAATAAGTGTTGTCAAGAATGTGGAGAAATTGCAACATTCATACATTGCGGGTATCTGTAAAACAGTGCAACCACTTTGGAAAGCTGTTTGGCAGTTCCTATAAAAGGTAAACACAGTTACCATTTGATTCAGCAATTCTACTTCTAGGTCATTCTCCAAGCAAAATAAAAAACATGTCCAATTGAGTCCAGCACAACTAGATGGTGCCCATCTACTACCACTGACTGCTCTGACAGGGATCACAACAGAGGGTCCTGGACAGAGCTGGAGAAAAATGTAGGACAAAACTGAAACTCACAAGAAAGACCAGACTTACTGGTCTGACAGAGACTGGAGAATCCCAAGAGTATGGCCCCCGGATACCCTTTTAACTGAGTACTGAAGTCACCCCTGAGGTTCACCTTTCAGCCAAGGATTAGACAGGCCCATAAAACAAAACAATAATACATGTAGCTCCACCATGTATACGAGACTAAATAGGCACAAGAGTCCAGAGGCAAGAAGGCAGAAGGGGACAGGAAAGCTGAGCGAATGGAAATGGGGAACCCAAGGTCGAGAAGGGGAGAGTGTTGACATGTCACGGGGTTGGCAACCAATGTCACAAAACAATATGTGTATTAATTATTTAATGAGAAACTAATTTGCTCTGTAAACCCTCATCTAAAGCACAATAAAAAAAATTTTTTGGCCTCATTAATAACAAATATTGGTTACAGTTGTACAACATGACTAATGTAACTGATGTCACTAAATCATGCACATGAAAAAAGTTAAACTGACAAATGTTGCGTTATATGTATTTTACAACAACAAAAATAATAATTAAACTTTTAAAATAAAAAAAATGTCCACCCCAAAACTTGTACACAAAAGTTCATAGCAGCATTATTTATAACAGCCAAAAAATGGAAGGAAACAACCTAAATGTTTATCAACTGATGAAAGGGCAAAATATGGTATATCCATACAATGAAATAAAAAACCAAAATACGGTATATTCATACAGTAAGATAAAAGGAATTTGGCAATAAAAAGGAATAAAATACTGATGTAGCTACAACATTGATTAACCTTGAAAACATGCTAAATGCAAGAAGCCAGTCACAAAAGGCCACATATTGTATGATTCCATTTATATGAAATGTGCAGAACATATGAATCCACAGAAACAAAGTATATTAGTGGTTGTCAGGGACAGGGGGAAGGGGTATCAGGAGTGACTGCTAATGGGTACAAGATTTCTTTCCAGGGTGATGAAAATGTTCTCAAATTAGAAAGTGGTGATGGATCCATAACTCTGAAAAAATTGTACATTTTAAAAGACTGAATTTTATGGTATGTAAATTATAGTTCAATTAAGCTGTTATTAAAAAAAGAAAAATGAATAAACTGAAATGCATAATTTTGAATAAGGATGTGAATATTTTCAATTTATACTTTATCAATATAACCATGACTGTGTTTTAAAAAAATCATAAATTGAAAGTTTTCTTTACGAATCTTAAGGATCTTAAGGTTGATACTAAAATTGGGAAAGCAAGTTTGCAAACCAACTTAATACCAGGAAATTAAAGGGTAAAGGCATGAGTACCTCAGGCTTCCAGGAAACTTTTCCCAAAACACTTGACTCTCCTGAGAGGGACTAAAAAGAAACCAAAATGTGCCAGCCTTCTGCTCTGTATATACTCCTCATGTCTGTTCACCCTTGTTCATGTTTCCACTTACGGTCTATTAAATTTGAATAATGTACTCAAAAGCACAAGACCTAAGCCCCCTTTATATAACAATGGCCCAGATTAAATAAATACGGAGTGTTAGAATTACAGGACAGTAGAACAAAAGAACTCTTATGACTGTTTTCCTCTCCACTCAATCCATTCCAGTTAGGCTCACACATTCCAGAAATACAAGTTATCTGATTCTTTTAAATTTTGAGAATAAGATCAAATACTTCTTTTAGAAATGTTTGTTGCTTTTTTAAAACTTGTTTTACATTGCCACACTTACTAAAATGAATAGAAATGCCAAGTTGGTTCAGAAAAAAATAAAATACAATAATGGCAAAACATTAGGTCTAACATCATTATATTCCTAACCTAATATTTTGGCTTCAAACAGAAACCATATAACCTTGATACTGATAGCAGCGCATTTAAAAAAAAAAACAAACTTTACAAAATAACTTTATAAAAATTCAGCTTAAGATCAGATATCACAACCTTACATCTAGTGATGTAACATCAACAGCACAATCCTACAGCTGTCCTCTCAGTCCTAAAGTACATCAACTGAATAGCTGGCCTTAGTTCAGATAAACTTCCATTATAGTCTCACCTGGATATAAGACATTTATTTATTACTATCCTTCTGAGAATAATCAAAGCCTAAATTCTAGCAAGCTGAGCCAAGGGTTTTAGAAGTGCTGGTGGCGCAGAACTGGGTGTATGTGGATGAGGGATTCACTGTCACCTCAAGTGCCATACCTGGTATGCACTGTGCTGTGGCCTCAGTGGTGATGGTGGCAGCGACCGGGGGCTGCTGCTGGCTGGAGCTCACTTCTGGCTCAGTGTTAACGGAGGGAGAAAGAGCTACCTCACAGGAGGAAACCTGGCTAGGCAGATGGGGCAGGAACTCTTCAGAAGCAACTTGCTCATCCTGTCCAGGCAGCTGCAGGGCAGACAAAGGGATACTGATCTGTTTGTTAGGATGGGATGTGCTCACAGGCATCTGCACTGCCACCTGCTGGTTGGTGCCATGGGCACCAGGGGGTCCTCTGTTTGGCGAAGCCAGAGACACCCTGGCAGTTTTCTGGAGTACTGGTTTGGAGATCACAGAAGGGGAAGCAGATACACCATGTGGGTCTATCTCCATGCTGATGGCAGATGTTATGTGGGGAATCAGCTTAGTAGGCCCTACACAGGAGGGACCAGCATGAGTCTGAGACTTGGGTTTTGCCATCTGCGTCAACGATAGGGCTGGGCCATCCACCCCTCCTGTCAGCTCTGCATTTGCCACAATGTAATAATCTTCAGGAATCTCTTGTTTGATTTTCTTGATGATGACATCATTGCTGCATTCATCAATCATTTGAGCCTGAGAGCTTGAATGGAGAGAAGACGGGTTTACACCAGGCCATTTTCGAGCAATACTCTGAGGCCTTTGAGTTTGGGGTTCAAAGTCACTATCTTCATCTGTAACAGAAGACTCACAAACCATGTCGAACAGGGTGTTTTCATCCTCATATTCCTCAACGGCTTCATCCAGTTCAGAAGGTTCGCTGCAGTAAGAGAAGTCACAAGAGTCTCTGGTCCGGTTACAGTCTAGTTTTGCTTTCACTGGTCTCCCAGGGTACCTTTCAACAGGGCTGGTCTGTGTCTCAGAGGGCACCCCAATTATACTGGGACTATCAGAGTTAAAACTTCTGTTATCCTGGAAACAGACCCTCTCCTGGGACCCAGCTCTGCAAGTAGCTGTCAGTGGCCAGTGATAAGCATGGCCAGCACTACAGCCCCACATTGCTGTCAGGTTCCCATGGGAACCTTCAGAGAGCAAGTGTTTCAGGTTTGGAATGAGGCTGCAAATGGTCCCATGGCTGTGGGCCCAGCTGACCAATTTGGACAGATTCTCAGATGAAGTATGAAGGCAATCCTCCATGTTACAGGATTAGCAGCGTCTTTCCTAAAGGAAAATAATCAAAGTAAAAGCCATTATTACCCAAG
Organism: Trichechus manatus latirostris; assembly: GCF_000243295.1. Taxonomy (NCBI): domain Eukaryota; kingdom Metazoa; phylum Chordata; class Mammalia; order Sirenia; family Trichechidae; genus Trichechus; species Trichechus manatus. The sequence continues at coordinate 9,027,465 of NW_004443952.1, forward strand.
ACACTCCTATATTTCAATTACTTCAATTTCCTCCAACTATGATCACTTGGCATCAATAAGAAATGCATTTCAAAACTGTATCTCGTTAACATCACTGCACATGGGCAAGGACTGGAAGGGAATACAGGAAAAGGTAAAACCAGCTGATGTCTGATGGTGGTGGAATTTGGAGAAATTTTTTGTTAGTTTCCTTTATTGTTATAATAATTCCTGCATAAGCAAAAAACAAACAAAAACAAAAAACCAAAAATAAAAACAAAGGGGGAGGGGGGAGGAAATAGAAAAATAAACAATTATGCTATAAGAAAAAAAAAGGAGATGAGTTTTTCATGGTACATTTTACTCCAAAGTCACAAAGACAGAGGTTCAGTCAGCCCCTTAATAATAAAATGTACACATAGTATTACTTGTATTAACCAACAGCATGAACTTGAATTTCACCCTTTGTCATGAGAAACTTTATTACTAGAGGCAGGGGTATATGTTTTGTTTCTCTCAACTAGGTGACTTAAACATATTTTTTCAACTTTTGCCAGTAGAAGTGTTACATGACCACCAAAAATTGCCACATTTTTTCACCAAAAAAATATTAAAGTGTATCTCTCTCAGACCTAGGTTACTTAAATACAGCTTTTCATCTTTTACTAGTAAATAGTGTGTTAAAATCACTAAAAAGAGCTAAACACATTTTTTTGGACCAAAAACACTACAGTGTGTCTCTCTCATATTAGATTTTACAAATAAATTCTTGGGACGTCCACAATTCTATGTCAAAATGTTTTCATTTTGATAATAATAAAAATAGATTATTACAAATCATCTGAATAATCACATTATATCCAAGTACTGGTGTGTGATTTCAGTACTCCTTTGCTTTTGTGACAGCACTCAACTTCCAATTTGTTAGGAAACCTGTTTAGCTGCTGCTACGTTCATGCTGTATTCTTTTTACCAGATATAAATATAAAATTTCCCTTTTGCACTGATAATTTTCAAATGAAAAAGCATCATGATCTGACATCATGAAAATGGCATAGTGTGATGGTGGGGTAATATACCTTTAAGTCTTGAACTAATGAAAAAAGAAAAGTAACCAAAATAAATGATATATGCTCATATAAAGGAAAATCATATACATTATGGTGCTGGTGAAGAATCCTGAATACACATGGGCTGCCAGAAGAACAAACCAATCTGTCCTGGAAGAAGTACAGCCAGAATGCTCCTCAGAAGGGAGGATGATAAGATTTCATCTCATGTACTTTGGACATGTCATCAAAAGGGATCAGTCCCTGAAGGACATCATGCTTTGTAAAATGGAGGGTCAGCGAAAAAGAGGAAGACCTTCAGTGAGACTGACTGACAGTGTGGCTGCAGCAATGGACTCAAACGTAGCACTGATTGTGAGGATGGCACAGGACAAAACAGTGTTTCGTTCAGTTGTATGTGGGGTTGCTATGAGTCAGAATTGAACTGATGACACCTAACAACAACAACGGCACAATATTTGAATGAAGATGTTGCAGCAGTTCAAATATAGAAAAACATGGCACAATCAAGCCATAAAACTGCATAAGCATATGGAACTCAGAAGATCCCATCATGCAGGTAAAAGCTATTATACAATAATAAAATGGTACCTTTGTGAAGGGGGGGTTACTATAATTAGAAGAAATAAAAGACAAAGTGGATGAAATTATAAATTTTATTCAAGCTTATCCACTTAACTCTATAGTATTCACCAACCTTTGAGAATCAACAGGTAGTAATCCTAAATTGCTTTTATTACATTCTGAAATTCACGGGCACTCTCATGAAGAGGCTCTTAAACTTTTCTTGAGTATCATAAGATTAAAATATTTTTCCAGTATTACTATTAACATATTTCAACCAGGCTACCAATGCTAAATGGTAGTTATGACAGTATAATCAGCTGATCTTTTAGGGCAATTAAATGAATTGAGTCCAAGCTGACAAGGAATAGCTATCTATATACTGTAATATATTCCGAGTTTAATACAAAACGGAATCAATGATAAGACAAAGTATTTTCAAAATATTGAGAATAAGTAGTATTTAGAGTTTACTAATTTTCTTCAGCTGTCTGATGATAAGCTCTATGGTGAACAATAATGCTTTTACTACAACTCCAAGAACTGAAAATTAACTTCAGATGTTATTTTCCCATATAAGATACGGGCAGTGATCAGATTAAACACTCAGCTTTACAGAGTTATTGAGTGACATTTCATTAAAAACTGAAATTCTAGGAATCCTGGCAGAGTTTAGATTAAGTATGTGATCTGATTACCCCAAATTAACATACAAAGCTATAAAGTTATTAATATCACATTATATGTTAACTTAGGCAATGGGGAGCCCTGGTGATGTGGTGGTTAAGAGCTGAGCTGCTAACCAAAAGGTCAACAGTTCGATGAACCCATTGCTCCTTGGAAACCCCTATGGGTCAGTTCTACTCTGTCCTACAGGGTCGCTAAGAGTTGGAATCGACTTGACAGCAGCGGGTTTAGTTTTGGTTTTAGGCAAGTGGACATTCTATGTATTAGTATTTCTATTAAAATCAAAATCAGAAACACATTAAATATAGAATCAGACTTTCTACCATTAAACCCACCACTGACCATCAGAAACATAGATTAATCATAAATCAGCAGAATAAAACATTAATTGTTATTACACTGGTATTTATTGAACAATTATTATTATCTAGGCACTGTTCTAGGGCTTGACATACATTCCCTCATTCCAATAACCCTAATAAATAATTATTCTCATTACAAATAAGGAGATTAGGTCACTTGCAAGGAGCCCTGGTGGTGCAATGGTTAAAAGCTCAGCTGCTAACTGAAAGGTTGGCAGTTCAAACCCACCAGCGGCTCTGTGAGAGAAAAAACCTGGCGACTTAACTCCCGTAAAAATTACAGCCTAGGAAACCCTATGGGTCAGTTCTACTCTGTCATATGAGGTCACTATGAGTTAGAATCGACTTGATGGCACACAACAACAGGTCACTTACACAAAGTAAGTGGCAGAGCCAAAAACTTGAACTTCATCTTACTTCACAGTTCATGCTCTTAATACCATAGTACACTATCTCCTGCATTATAATAGGAGAAAGATGTTGTCTGGTTCCCTATCACATTAATGTTGTTAATTTGAATTTACGTTGGGTTTTTACAGTTTTACTTAAATTGAATTTGTAAGTTTGTTTTGGCTTACAGCTAATATCAGGGCTATGAATGTAAGTTTTATGTTTAAACATATTTAAGCAACATTATAATAAAAACAATTTAAGTCTGTACTGAGCATAAAGAAGGTTCATGAAAATATTTTTCTTTCAAAAGATTGCAAAAAAAAGTGTTTTACAGAAAAAAAAATAGGTATGAAAACATTATGTCACTTGTCTGAAACCTGACAAAACTAGCTAGCAAGCAAATACCAGTCAATGTCTAGTTGGTTTTCACCTGACTTCAGCTGCAACAACCTGCCCAACGGTCTTTGTAGTCTATCTCTTTATAAAGTTCTCAACCTCCCAGGGGGTTTGTTGTTGTTGTTTTTAAGTCACTAGATATCAATGCTGAAAGATGAAACAAATATATTTCTTGAAAAATCCAATTTACCAAAATTGACACAAGAAGAAACAGAAAATCTGAGCCCATAACCTATAAAAGACACTGAAGTAAAAAACAAAAACCAACCAAACAAAAACCTGCACCGAAAGAAATCCCAGAGAGTTTCAGTGGTAAATTCTATCAAGCATTCAAGAAAAAAAATAATGCCAATATTATGCAAATATTTTCAAAAAAAAGAGAAGAAGGGATCATTGCCCAACTTTTTTGAGGAGGCTTGCATAACCCTAATACCAAAAATTGACAAAGACACAATAATAAAGAAAGTTGGCAGATGTGGCAACATTCTCATGAATATTGCTGCAAAAATCCTTTACAAAATATTAGCAAACTCAATCCAACAATATATAAAATGGACAACACACTGTGACCAAGATTTATGCCACGAATGCAAGATTGGTCGAATATTCAAAAATCAATGTAATTCCACATATTAACAGTCTAAAGGAGAAAAACCATATGATCATTTCAATAGATGCAGAAATGCATTTGACAAATTCAACATTCACGCATGATGATAATAATAATAATAGAAAAAAACTCTTAGCAAACAATTAATAACAGCAAACTTCCTCAAACTAGTTGCATCTATGAAAAACCTACAGCTAATAGCACATTTAATATAAAAAACTGAATTGTTTCCTCCTCAGATCAGGAATAAGGCAAGAATGACCATCTGCATCACTGCTACTCACCACTGTACAGGAGGGCCTAGCCACTAAAATAATGCAAGAAAAAGAAATAAAAGTAGAAAAATTGGAAGAGAAAAAGTAAAACTGTCCTATTTGCAGATGATGCAATGGCTAATGCAATGGTTGGTCCACAGCTATTTATGTAGAAAATCCCAGGGAATTCACAAAACAGCTCCTTTTAGCAATATCATAAAAGATTAATATAAAAAATAAATTATTTTCTGTATGCTAGTGGCAAAAAAATTGGAAATAAAATTATTATTCATTCTATTTACAGTGGTGCAAAATATATAAAATACCTAGATATAATTCTAACAAAAGATGCCTAAGATCTCTATAAAAAGAACTACATAACATTGTTGAGAGACGTTAAATATGACCTAAATGAACAGATTGATATACTATACTCATGGACTGGAAAATTCAATATTGTTAGCTTAGTGATTGCTCCCATATTGATCTATAGGTTCAATGCAATTCCAATCAAAATTCTAGCAGGCATTTTTGGTAGAAATTAACAATTCTAAAATTTATATGGAAATGCAAAGAACCTAGAATAGCCACAGAAGAACAAAATTGGAGGACTTGCACTACCTGATTCAAGACTTACAGTAATTTCAAGCTACAGTGGGGTACTGGCAGAAGGACAAACACACGTATCAATGGAACTAAATAAAAAGTATAGAAACAGACACATTTACATTTAGTCAATTGATTTTTTTTCCCCGAGGAAGTGTAGTTTACTGAGACACAAATGATTATAATGTGTCTGTACTGAAATGGGCTTGATCTCCCAACTGGTCTAAAGATTATTTTTCCTTCTGAGGGACTAGACTGAAATAGAAAAAGGTGGAGGTGGAGCTGCAGGCAGTGGGGCAGCTGGAAGACCTGGTGTAGACTCCTCAGACAGTGCAAGCCTAGAGCCTGCTCCAAGAGGAAGGGGCATAACCTCGAGTAGTGGGGATCCTCTGAAAGACAGTTTGTTGTTAGGTGCCCCAGAGTCTGTTCGACTCATAGCAATTCTATGTACAACAGAACGAAACACTGCCCGGTCCTGTGCCATCCTCACAATTGTTATGCTTGAGCCCATTGTTGCGGCCACGGTGTCAATCCCAAAAGAGTCCCAAGAAAATTTCTAGAGCTAATAGAGGAATTTAGCAAATTTGCAGGGTACAAGGTCAACAAACAAAAATCAGTTGGGTTTCTATACACCAGCAATGAGAAATCTGAAAAGGAAATTAGGGAAACAATTCCATTTACAATAGCATCTAAGAGAACAAAATACCTAGGAATAAATCTAACCAGGGACGTGAAAAATCTAACCAGGTACATGAAGGACTTATACAATGATAATGATAAAACACTGCTGAAAGAGATTAAAGAAGACTGATTTTTGACAAGAGTGCTAAGTCTATTTGATGGGGAAAAAAGAGTCTCTTCAATAAATGGTACTGGGAAAACTGGATTTTCACATGCAGAAAAATGAAACAGGATCCATGCCTCACACCAGACACAAAAACAAAGCCAAAATGAAGTACCTAAACGTGTAAACTAAAATCATAAAATTCTTAGAAGAATAAGCAAGGGCAATGCTTGTCAGTCCTAGCTTTCAACAGTTTATTATCTAATATAATAACAAAAGGATATACAGCAAAAGACAAAATAAATAAATGTGACCTCATAAAAATTAAAACCTTTTATTCATCAAAAGACTTTACAAAAAAAGTGAAAAGATAAGCTACCAACTGGGAGAATATCTTTGGGAATCATATACCCAACAAGAATCTAATAACCAAAATATATATAAAACTTTGACAACAACAAAAAGACAAAGCATGAGTTTTTATTATATACTATCAGAAAAGGATTATAAATAAATTACAGTGACATTGCACTCATTGAAATTGTCTCACATGTGTTGACTAGCAGTATTATTCTATGACACTTTAAAGTGGTTTCCCTTCAATGGACATGATTTCACATGATGACTCATGCTTTCCAGCCCACTCAAAGAAAAATTTTAGTAAATAAGAAAACTGAAAATTCTGTCTCAAAGTATGTGATGTTAACATTTTTTAGCTGCCTTTAAAGTTTCCAAGACTTAGATACTACCAGTGTCTTATAACTAAGAATACGTTCTAGATGCAGAAAATACACACGGTATTCCATGCTCCACTGAAATTGCTCTGGCCAAGGTCACCGATAATCTCCATGTCAAGAAGTTCAATTGTTACTTTTGGCTGACAGCAGCTTTCAAACCTTACTCAAAATCCTTCTTCCTTGGCTTCCCTCTATACTGCCCTCTGCTGTTCTGGCTGCTATTTCTGTTTCCTTCCCTGGCTCATCATTCTTTTTGACCTTTACAACTAGAGTTTATCAGCGCTCCTGACCCTCTTCTCATTTCACTAGATGATGTTCTCAATAATCCCTGTGAATGTGGCTCAGATAAATACCCTGACAGTTAATATTCAGATTAATATCTCAATGAATGGCATCACCATCTCTCCAGCTGCCGAAGCCCAGATCCTAGCAGTCACCCTTGACTCCAGCGTGTTCCTCTCATCTCTGTGCACAGGAAGCCACACAGCTGCTTTAATTCTAAGAACTCATCCTGGCCAAGGGTTTCTAAGATGACTAGGTTTTCCAAAGCTTCTGGTTTATGCAACTGTTCCACTTCTGAAGCTTGTAGAAAAGATGAAGCATTCAGGCAGAGATGTATTTTCTTTATGCATGGCTGAATAAACCTTAAATTAACATTTTAAATGTGGTGATAGGTTACATAATAAGTATGGATATAAAGTGTTACGTAATATGTAAATTAATTCCTGTATCTTCACTGGCTCTCAGAAAGGGAGGACAGGTCTTTCTTACTATTGTGAAATATTTGCTCCTGGGAATGATATTTTGAAACTACTGTGTATACCATTTTAATAGCCCCTCCATTCTGACTTTCATTTTTAGGAATGGGGATGGTGATTACTGAAAGTGGTGTAATTGTTCCACATAAGATAGTGAGTCAGTGACAGTGTTGGGAATGTGGGAAACCTATTTTTATCCATAAAGTGAAATATTTTTGAAACTCTGAAAAAGGCTTAATTGACATTAAGATGACTTGGATTTCAGGGCACTAGTAATAGGATTAAACCCTCCAATTCACCATAGCATTCATTCTAGAAAAGATCCAAAGAAAAAGAAGGACCATTTCCCTGAGAAAAGCAAAGGAATTAAAAATTGATATTGTTTTGATTGAGCATTAAAGTCCCTTTGCAAAAGCACAAAAATTTCCTTTCTTTTCCCATGTATTTCTAGACTTTATACTCTGATTCATCTATTCATCTATTTTACAATTGATACTGTATCATTTAAAATCCCTGTGGCTGAATGTTTTTATATTCAGGAAGGCAAATCCCTAATTATCCTTATTTTTCAAAACTGTTTTGTAATTCCTGACTTTATGGCAAAGCTTCCAATGTTTTAACGATTAAGTATATTAGGTATGTGGGCCAAATAAATTTTAACTATGTTAAAAAATGTTTTCTGTTTCTTAATAGAAAAGGATGTTGAATTATATCAACTATTTAGTCAACTGTAAATCTTTTTTCTTTTATATGTCATAAATTACTTTTACAGAATTTTCAATATTAACCCAGTCTGCATTCCTACTGCTACTTCTCAATGTCCTTTGCTGTCTCATCACCCTCTTTTCTATCTTCAAAACTAGAGTTCATCAGTGGTCCCAGCACTCTTAAGTTCTCATGCAACTTTTTTACTAGACAATGCCTCCATCCATGCCTGGGGATTTGATTAGCAGCTATACACACTTTGACAATTCTCTGTTAATATCTCAGTAAATGATATCACCATCTTCCCAGCTGCTGAAGCTTGAATCCCGGAATTAGATTTCTAAATATTTTATTTAGGATTTGGGGATCTTTGCATAATACATTGCTCAGACGATGAAGAGCTGCGTGTCAGCCGCAGGCATCTTGCTCTGTGATCCTTCTCAAAGCACTGAATGCAAACTATTTGTGGACAGAAACCCTGCCCAGCACTGTGTCTTTAGTACCTCTAACAAAGCCTGCCACACAGAAGGCATTCGATAAATACTGAGCAAATACTGAATGAGTATATACTGAATGAACAAACCCAATTTAATTGAGTTCTCATGAATTCCTATCCTTCTTCGATTTACCCACCTGTTCTGTCAGTTCAATCTTCTACTTAGCAATGTGTCTCGCCTGTCCCACTACCTCCTGCCCAATCTGACAATAACAGATATCACTCCTGCACATTCATGCACAGGACTGCATGAAGCATAATAGTTCAGAGAAAAGGAGAGGTCAACACTCCAAGTGGAATGTTCACTATCTAAAAATCCTTCAACAAGTATGTACCATCCATAATTACAATTCCGTATTACTGAAAACTGACCTAGGAAGACTGCTACGTTCATTTGCCTAGCTCAGTAAAGAAGCCTAAGTGAAAAGAGCTGTATATTATCCAATTTATAACAAAATCAGAGAGCAAAGCTATTGGCCTGTGAATTAGGCCTGGTGATCTCTGTCCGTAAGATTACAAACCAAAACCAAACCGTTGTGGAGTACAATTCCAACTCATAGTAAGATTACAGCCATTGAAAACCCTATGGAGCACAGTTCTACTCTGAAACACGTGAGGTCGCCAGGAGCCAGAATCAACAGATGACAACAGGTTTTGTTTTGTTTTGTTATATGTGAATGTGACTGTGTATGTATTAGGTGGGCTAACTTTTCAAAACTGTGCCCCCTTCCCCTCAAAGGGACTCAGCTAGTTGCTACCTGGCTTTGAAGGCAGCAGACTTTGTCCTATGTACAGAGGGTGGTGGGGAGAGATCCACAGCTGGGTCAACCTTGGAAGTACAGGGGAAGAAACTGCAAGGCATCTTAGGTCTACTCAAGGGAGACATGGACAACGAGGAGTGTCTAAACTTCACTCAGCTCTCAGGTGGCACCTAGTGAAGCAAGAGGGTAAACACTGTGATTACCCACTCTGTGTGGTGGAATGCCTTAGTCTTGTTTGCTCCTCAACTTGTGTCTCACTTGCTGGGCCTCTGATCACAGGATCTCAGGAGCAACTGTGGTGGCCAGAACTATAAATGAGTTCACTTCACTTAATGGGATATTCTTTCAAAATGCTGCCTGAAAAAGTTAAAACAAACAAACACTGCCCAGTGGTGAGCTCTAAGGCAGATGCTCTGTGCCCAGAAGGTGGTACCAGAAACCACACCTACCACCTCCAAACCAGGCCTTGCTGCCCCAAATCTGGGGAGGTTCCTGTGTTCTTTTTAGGGAGAAAGATATGACAGTCTATTCCCATAAAGATTACAGCCTTGGACACCAAATGAGGCAGTTCTATTCTGTCCCATAGGGTTGCTATGAGTAAGAATCGACTTGAAAGCAATGGGTTTTCTCATGTTCTTTTTAGGGTAACTCCTGCACTAATTTTTCACGGTGGGCTCTTTCTTGCCTTGTGTTAGGTGCTCAACATAAATTAGCTTTTTGGTTAATCTGATCCCATCTTCTTTCCTTCTTCCAGATTTTTTTTTGGGGGGAGGAGAGGGGTTCTTCTCAAGTTTTGTTTTCCAGGATTCCTACAGATTTTATTTCTTTGTAGGCATTTCACTTGGCTTGAAGAAATGAGTAAAACAAAACTTTGGCTCAGCTGACTAAGAGCCAGTGTAGAATTGGAGAGCCTATGCAATGGTGGTCCCCAAACCAGGCTGTGCGCTAGAATCCCCTGGGACTCTTGTTAGAAAACACAGGAACTGTTTCTTAGCTCAACCTTGGAGATTCTGATTCAGTGACCCTGATGCTGGACTTGGGAATCTGTGTTTTTATCTAGTGTTTGGTGATTCTCTTGCAGCCCAATATAAGAATCTGCATTTGGAACCACTATTCTACATGATTTTTAATGATGGATATACTCAAATTAACAAGCCTATCATTCACTAATGTAAATGCCACAATGAACATCTTTCTATATTAACCTTTTTTATATACCTCTGTGTCATTTATAAATGTCTAGACATAAAGTCAGAGATGAGACTTCTTATTGCTGAGTTATTTTATAATTGTGAAAACACTTACTTGCTCATTCAATAAATATTTCTCGAACACTTACCAGGCCTTGCGAGCAATATGGGCAAAAACAAATATGGTTCTTGCTTTAGCTTATGTAGAAACTGTCATTAATCCAATAATCAGACATATAAACCTAGTAAATGGCACATATTATCACTACCATAATAAGTCGCGCCATTAGATCTTATAAACTAGAGTTGGTTTATTTTAAAAGATCAGAGAAAGTTTGCCTGGTAAATGAAGTTCATAATAAAGACAATCATAATAGCACCCACTGACACGACACTTACTGTGTGCCAAGTTCTATTCTAAACATATCAGATATATTAATGCACTGACCTTCATGAGGAGGTGCCATTATTAATTCCATTTTACAGATGAAAAACTGCATCAGAGAGGTTAAGAAACTTGTCCAACATCACATGGCTAGTAAATAAAGGAGCCAAGATTCAAACCAAGGTGGTCTACCCCAAGGATACAGTATAATATGCTATTACCACTATATTATACCATCTCTCAGGTGATGTTCCTGAACCCTCTGCCTACACCAGGCTCAGTGTGCTCCACTCCCTTCACCCACCAGATGGGGATGATGTTCTGCACTGCTCCAAAGGAATGGCACACAAGCTTCATGCCAACAGGGAGCGCCTCCTGAAAGTCATCAACAAATATTAAAGATAGATGTCTCATCCCGCTCACTACTTGCTTTCAGAGTTGAAACCATTGCTCCACTGCCCCTAAGTACCAGACTGAAGTGCTAAAGAGGAAACAAGGAGGGTTTTCCTTGTTTTTAAATTGTTTAAAATTTTTCTGTGTTTTCACCTATTGTCTTAGTTACCTGCTGCTGCTGAAGAGGAATATCACAAGTGGGTGGCTTTAAAGAACAGAAATTTACTTCCTCATAGTTTTGGAAGCCAAAAGTCCAAATCAGGGTCTCAGCTGTGTTGATGCCTTTCTTGTCAGTAGCACCGGGTGCTCCCTGGCTCCTTGGCTTGCAGACAATCCTCACATGGTGTCTGTCTTATCCCGTGTGTGTGTGTCTGTGCGTCTCTCCGTGTGTATCTATTCTCATCTTTTTATAACTCAGAAGTGATTAGGTTTAGGATCTTCCACACACTGACATGACCTCATTAACATAACAAAAGAAAACCCTATTTCCAAACGGTATCACATCCACAGGTAGAAGGACCAGGAATTCAACACAGATTTTTGGGAGACACAATTCTATCCATGACACCTATGTTGGTGACTTCCTGGTAATCACCTCTGTGCTATAACACGTTCGAACATTAAGCACCACTATTTCATGGGCACATGGGAAAAATCTACTGATTTCTGATTTTTAAACCTCTCAAACTAAGAGTGACTGACTCTTGTAAGGACCCTGCCCAACCTAGGTCCCCACAGGCTGGCTGTCTATTTTTATATTTGCATTTAACTACATTAGGCCTGTGAACACTCAGGATGGATTACTTTGAACATGGTGTTACCTAACTAGGCATAGAAATAAGAAAGAACACAGTAAAGGTTTAAAACCAAAGATCCTTCATTCTGTCAGTCTGCCAAACTTTTCGACAGTATGAAGTATGACAACTTAAAGAAGCAAATGCCAGGGACTTCTGTAAGGATCATTAATTCACTTAGAGCCCTGAAGTAGTGAGTGAGCTAAACTCTCTTAACAGATTATTGCACAGACTCACTACTCCGACAACGTATGGGGCTCCTTGCTATCCAGATGCTCATTAACCATCATTACTATCACATGAGATTGTGCAGAGACCCCCCCCAAAAGCTGCACAAAACACAAAATACTCACCAACAAGCTGATGAGTTCCCACTCAAACTCCCCACAAAATACTAGCGTCTACTTCTGGAAACCTGTTTATGCAGTTCTCGCACTGATTGTAGATGCTGCAAATGTCTGACCACATAAAAGCAGGTTGAATGTACACTGAAATTATAAACTTTTGCCAAAGACTCAAGGTTTGCCCAGGTTGCTGTAAAATGCTGGTCAACTGCTTGAATCATATGCAAAACCATTTTAACAAATAAATGTTTGGTAGAGTTAGACCAGTTAACAATTGTGGAGAATTTTCATAGATGACACAATAGATACTTAAAAAGAGAATAAACTAAGTCTCATTGCATTCCATGTCTGTAATTCATGAGTTTATATGTTTATCAAGCAATATAAAGGTTCATCTTTAGTTATCATCTTGAATGAAATTTTATTTCTTAACACCTCAGAAAACCAAACTCTATACAAATCTGGTTATACAGATATTTGATATGATGTCATAAAACATTTTTTAATATTTTATTTTTGTTGCTGTTGTTGTTGTGAACATGCACAGCAGAATATACACCAATTCAACAATTTCTACATGTACAATTCAGTGACAGTGATTACTCTTTGAGTTGTGCAACCATTCTCACCCTCCTTTTCTGAGTTGTTCTTCCCACATTAATGTAAACTCACCATCCCTCAAGTTTACTATCTAATCTTTTGAGTTGCCATTATCAATTTGATCCCCTATATATAGATCTTAAAAGAGCACAATGCTCAAGGCAGACATTCTTCACCAGTTAAACTACTGTTTGGTTTGTAAAACATTTTTTAAAGATGCTAAAATCATTAATTTATTCCAAAAACATTTATCAAGACTACTATGTAGCAATCACTATCCTAAAGTACTGAAGATTCAATGTTACACAAAAAGATACACACCTTGTCTTCACAGAGCTCACGATCCGGCAGCTCACAATCTAAACAAAACAAGTAATAACAATATAGCCTCACAAGGATTATGATGGGGAACTACAAGGTGCTAAGCTGCTCAGAGAAGGTGCAGCTAACCTAGGCTCCATGGAGTCAAGGACAGCTTCCTAGAGGAAGGACAACTGAGTTGATGCCTTAAGGATGATAATGATTAAATCAGAAAAGGGTAGGGGACATAAGAGTATTCCAGGCAAGAAAGGGTACGAGACTCTGAAAATTTTAAAATTAAATATCGCAGAAGCATAGAATATCCAACACTTATAATGTTTGTTCAATTCAAATTGCATTCTCTTCTGATCATCAATATTGTACAAATTTGCCAGATTCAGAATAAGTATAATTTTGGCTACTAACTCAAGAACACTCTTCTACTTGGTTGCTCTAAAAAGCTTTCATTTAAGACAAGGAAAGATTAACAAAACACCTAACAAGTTTAGTATATTTACTACTTCAGCAATATCCAAATCAATAAACATCAAGTTCCAAGGAATTATTCTTTGCAATTCATTAATAAAAAGACCTTAACATCATTAATGATTATTTGTCAAAAAGGTGAATGCTAAGACAAATTTTCCTTCATGAATATGGGATTTAAAGAGAAACCAAAAACACTGTATAAGCCCACTATTATAACAAGTTTAAAAAAAAAAAAAAAGGTTTACACACAGAGACTAACATTCTTTGATGGTTACAGGATGGGAGGGGGAGGGAGAGAAAACCATCAACTAGATAGTAGATACACATTAACCTGGTGAAGGGGAAGGCAATACACAATATGGGGAAGTCAGCACAACATGATTAAGGCAAAGAAAGACACTGAGAGGTATGCAAGAATAAAAGACAACTATGCTAAATACTACAACATATACAACCCTGCAACAACAGTAATAACAATAATTTACAAGTGGATACACAGGCAGATACGCATGCTGAATAGGTAGGGGAGGGTATATGGGAGTACACGCATGTGCAAATATAGACTAAGTTGTGGATATTCTACATAAACATTCATATGTGCTGCATGTATATATACAATGGAGCACACGGGGAGCACAGTCTGGGAAGCTTCTTAGACATAACCAAACACTTTGCGGGACTGAGTTACTGGGCTTGAGGGCTAAGGACCATAGTCTCGGGGACATCTAGGTCAACTGGCATAACATACCTCATAAAGTCAATGTTCTACATGCTACTTTGGTGAGTAGCATCTGGGGTCTTAAAAGCCTGTAAGCAGCCATCTAAGATACAACTATTGGTCTCTTCCCATCCAGAGCAAAGAAGAGTGAAGAAAACCAAAGACTCAAGGAAGCAATCAGTCCAAAGGACTAATGGCCCACACAAACCACAGCCTCCGTTGGCCTGAGACCAGAAGAACTAGATGGTGCCCAGTACTGACTGTTCTAACCAGGATCACAATAAAGGGTCCTAGACACAGCAAGAGAAAAATGTAGAACAGAATCCAAATTCATAAAAAAGATCAGACTTACTGGTCTGATAGAGACTGGAGGAACCCCTAAGACTATGGCTTTTAGTCACCCTTCTAACTTGGATCTGAAGCCACTCCGGGAGATCATCTTTCAGCCAATAATAGACTCATCTATAAAACAAACAGTAACACCCGTGAGGAAAGTGTTCCTTAGAACAATCAACTATACAAGACCAAAAGGGCAACATATGCCCAAAAGCAAAGATGAGAAGGCAGGAAGGGGTAGGAAAATCAGATAATGGGAACAGGGAACTCGGGGTGAAAATGGGGAGAGTGCTGACACATTGCAGGGATTGCAGCCAATGTCACAGAACACTTTGTGTATAAATTATTGAACGGGAAACTAATTTGCTCTTTAAACTTTCACCTAAAGCACAATAAAAAAAAAAAAAGAAAAGAAACCAAAAACAACAAAATTGTTACCCATGAAAACAGGGACTCAAACAGATACTTATATAACAATGTTCACTGCAGCATTATTCACAATAGCAAGAAGGTGGGACTAACCCAACTGTCCTTCAACAGAAGAACACATTCAACAAAACGTGATACAGGCAGTCCCTGGGTTATGAATGAGATCCATTCCTGTCTTTAAGCTGAATTTGTAATTAAGTCAGAACAAGTGCATACGGTTCTTATTTAGTGCAAGAAAAGGCTCAAAGCCTTTTCAATGATCTAAAAGCTGCACGTGCAGCAAGTGAAGGTGATTGTGATGAAGAATTTGTTGCAAGTGGGGGTTGGTTCAATCGTTTCAAAGTGAGAGCAAATTTACATAACATTAAAGGGCAAGTACGAGGTGTCCATAAGTTGGACATTTGTAACCCGGGGACTGGGGGCCAAGATGGTGGAGTAGTCAGATGGCTTCCTATGTCTCTCTTACAACAAAGACCTGGAAAAACAAGTGATTGGGTTGTATATGAATATCTAGGAGCCCTGAACAAGGCAAAGTTGAGAAATCGGACTGAGTGGCGGGGGGAGAGAGAGAGATGGTTCAGAAGCAGCGAGGAGTTGCCTGACCTGACCTGGTGGGAGCCGCAGCCCTTCTGCCTGGACCAGCTCTGGTCGCGCAGAGGCGAGCATACAGCTCCTCTCACTTGCTCAGGAGGCAGTTTCCACATCGAGAGAGGTCCGGCAGCAGAGATTCTGCTTGGACACTCCGAACGAGTGAAAAGCAGCACCCAAGTGGCTAAAGATAAATACATGCATGTGGCCTTTTGCCGGGATTTAAAAAAAAACACCCATTTGGGAAATACCTCTCTCCCATTTACCTCCTCCCTCCCTGCTCTGCACCGGGTCCAGCCAGCTTCAGTGATCTCTGAGTCCCCTAGGCCAGAAGTAGATCCCATAAGATGCCCAGACCCATTATCCTGGCCTTGTAGAGGGAACAAATTAACAAACAGGGAAAAAATAAGCTACCAGCTCCCCTAAGCCAGGAACTCAGAGTTGGCACAGCTCCTCTGCCTAGGCACAGGCATAAGGGGTCCACAGACTTTAAGTGCCGTCCACCCCTGTATAAGACTTGTGTGGACTCATCTCAACAGTGTAAGCCCTCACTACCACAGTGCAACAGGGTAAACACCTGAAGTCTAACTTCAACTGTTTCAGCTGTGAAGTGGCAGATTTGTGACGCTTGACACTGCTCTGCCCTTCAAGCAGGCTCCTTACCTGTCCACATCAAGGGCTTAAGGACTGGCAGCTCCACCCACGTCACCTAGCTGCCTGCTACAGGGGTCCAAGAATAAGTGGTGCCCCCCAGTCCTTACAGCCAACAGAGTAGGGTGCTCATAGTCCGGCTGCAAAACTCACCCACCTACTCGCTCTAGGGAACAGGGACATGTTTTCTTTTTAGACACTCAGGGGCAGCTGTCAGCCTCCTGCCTTGCTCAGTGCATGACTCCCTACTGCAGCCAGATACCTGTGCCTGCACCAATCACCCATACCTCTCTGAGACTATAGGTGAGAGCCCGCACCACACACTTGGAGACTGACTGCTTGGACACCTGAGCTGAATCCATACAGGAAAACGTAACCCGGGGACTGCCCATATATGCATACAATGGAAGATTATTCAGCCATAAAAAGGAATGTTACAACATGAATGAACCTTGAAAACATTATGGTAAGCAAAATAAGCCAGTCACAAAATGACAAATATTGTATGATCCTACTTGTATGAAAATAAGCAAATTTATACACACAGAAATTGTATTAGAGGTTACCAGAGAAAGTAGATTAGAGGTTACCAGAGACTAGGGGGAGTGAGGAATGGGTAGTTATTGCTTAATGGTTACAGAGTTTCTGTTTGGAGTAATGAACAAGTTTTGCAAACAGAGGTGAAGGTTGCACAATGTTAACATAATTTAATGCCACTGAGTTGTACACTTAAAATGGTTAAATTTTTCTTACGTATATTTTAGCACAATAAAAAAACTTTTTTAAAGAGTTGCCCAGGTGGATTTCTATCCTTCTATTCATCTCTATAACACCCTGTAAGTAGAAAAACTAACCCTTGGCAAATAACGGCACAAATTATAAGTGTTTAAGTGCTGTGTTTCAAAGGAATGAGAGCACTTCTGTGTACATGTATTTTCTGCTGTCTAAATACACGACAAGTAAAAAAAATGACAATATATTTAAAAAAATACAAATTTTAATAAAACAGCATATAACAAGAAAATCCATCTCCTGGCTTGGCAGGGATTCATCTCTTTCCAGTCTTTTCATTCTTTTTCCCATTCTCTCTTAATATTGTTTGAATTCTGATTTTATAGCAAATATCTAAGCTCATACATAAGTGAAATAATTAAAAATAGGGTTAAAAATTATGACTACAATTGGGAAAAATATCCTATTTCCAAAGACTTGAAAAGTGAAAAGGTTTCTTTTGAGAAGGACTCCTGGCAAAAATAAGGGCAATGCATCCTCTGGTGCTTCCTTGGCCAATGCCTTCCTGTACAGCAATCCTCTGCATGTGGAAAGCCGAAATGTATGAGTTGTAGAGTTTGGCATGCACTTCAGGAAACTTAATCATTTTCACAGACCTTGACTCAGAGTGGTGGAGTAGATCGCAAAGTTCCAACTTTTAGTACGCTGCACTGGGATTCAATAGCTGTGGGCTGCCCACCAAATCACATGATTTTGAGCAAGTCTCGTCACAAATCTTGATTTATTTATTCAACACCAATAATTGGGTACGTATTATCTTCCAAGCACTGTGCTCAGTGCCTGAGATACAGCATTAAATAAGACAGACATGGTCCCTATCCTCATTGGGTTTAAAGTCCAGCTAGAAATACCTACAATTAAACAATTACAAAACAGAGTGTGAGTTATGGTGAAGAAGTAATGAAAACTTCAGGTTCCTCATCAGTAAAATGAAAGAGTTGAACAGTGGTCTCTCAAGGCTCTCTTAGATCTGACATTCACTTAAGTCTAACAGTACAGAAAATTTTAAAAGCTTTTCAAGTCACTGAATTTTCCCTCTTTTTCAGTAAAGAAAGCTACAGAAAAGAAAAGGCTAAGAAATGAATTTAATATACTGTATACATGTGGGAGGAAGGATTTTAATGCACAGAAGTTCAGTACACAAAGGAAAAGAAATCTTTATTAAGGCTTAACACACACTTCCTCTAACTAGTTAATGGGCAAAACAGCAACACAAACGTCATGTTGTATTGTTGTTGTTAAATGCCGTTGAGTCTGTTCTGACTCATAGCAACCCTACAGGACAGAGGAGAACTGCCCCATAGGGTTTCCAAGGAGCTGCTGGTGGATTCAAACTGCCAATCTTTTGGTTAGCAGTCGAGCTCTTAACCACTGCGCCACCAGGGAAATGTAAATACTGTAGGAATACCTATTTTCCAATGACTTTGCATTTCAGTTAAAATCTTTTTAATATTGTAAATAACAAAGTACTTCTACTACAGATATTCCATATTTGTTAAGTAAAAAATACGTTAAGCATCTTCTATGTACAATACATTGTACAAATATTATACCAAAGCAAATAAAAATCAGACATGGGTATTGACCTTATGAAGTTCTCAGTTCAGTGGGAAAGTTAATGGAAGTTTTAAGCATTCAAAATTCTTCATAAAAACATTAGAAAATTAATGTCACATGTAAAACACCATATAACCAAGGTGTTTGCTAGATCTGGCCCACTTAGCATCCATTAACATTTATGGTTAATTTTTTGGATCAGATACATTTAAGAATAGATGGTTACTTCTGAGTACCCACAAAATGTTAAAAGATTTTATTTGAACCTCTTTTCATATCTATAAGATGTGTCCATAATGTCTTTTTCATAAAAGGACTGGGAGATCTGGGTTGTTGTTGGCACGATGCCTCTGGGTGAGCAGCATTCAAACTACCTGGAGCTTCAATCTGCTCAAGGTGGACACAGGCTGTGAAGAATGTTTGATTTATGAAGTCTCTGGGTACAAACTGTCTGAAGCCTCAGAATTTCTTTCTGAACCAAGAAATACCAAGAGGAAACAAGAAACTCACATTAACTTCCCCATTTTCCTCCATTTTGAGAAAAGTCAAGTTCTATCAATTGTAGACGGTAAGTAGACTAAACTCCTCAGCCCCAAAGTAATACCAAATCAACAAGAAAATGAAAACTTCAGACTATCATCAGCTTCAAATTTGAAAATATATTAAATTATCTTATTTTAAAAGTAACAGATGTGCCTCCTAGGTACATCCTATATGTGTTTGCAATCTGCTGTAAGTGGAACCCCCACCTCTCAATGTTACTGAGAATGTTAGATGAGAAGGTATGGTAACACCTAATATCTGGTACTTCAATCAGAAGACAAGATCCAGATCCCTAAAAGGCTTACAAGACCTGAGCTGACCCCATTCCAACTTCTTCATTCCATATCTAAACTTAATCCATTAATAAATATTAAATGACAACCTTTTTAGTTATATTCATATTTAATTATTTTCTACTTTGTTGCTAAACTTATTTACCAGCATATTTGTCTCAAAGCACAGCAGATATGCTACTTAATACCTAGTAGGTACTTAATATACAATAATTGATAATCCTTTCATCAAAAAAGACTTTGATAAATGAGTATATATGTCCACAAAAATACATAAGAATGTGAATAGTAGCTTTACTATCACCAAAAGCTGGAAAACCCCAAATCAGGAGAATGGATTAAAAATTAGTTGTATATTCATACAATGGACAGCAATAAAAAAAGAACATACTCCTGATACACACAATTACAATGAATGAACTTCAGAAATATTATGTTTAGTGAAAGAAGCCAGCCAGGCACAAGAATATACACTGTGTACTTCACATATATTAACTTCAAGAACGGGCAAAACAGGACTTCCAGGCAACATGGCGCTACAGACAGAAGCACCACGCAGTCCCTCCATAGCAAAGATCCGAAAAACTAAGTCAAACATGTCGATCCTGAAACCTAAGCATCAAATGAAGAGATAAAGAACTCGGCCAAGCACTGAACGGAATAAGAAACTGACTGAGAACAAAGCGAGGAGAGACACATACAGACGTTCCCTACCTGCTACCGCAGCATAGATCCGCCATCGTGGACTCCTACTGGAAATCAGCAAACGGGGTACAAAAAAAGCAGCTTCATGGAGCTCCCAGCAGGAGACAGAACAACCAGCAACCAACAATATTTGCTTTCCCACCCCCCACCCTTCTTCACCCCCACTTGGCCACCTCTGCTTCCTGCGGCCACAATCTCTTGGCCGGAAAGCACAGGCTTCACCAGTGTCACCTGGATTCCACTTGCCTGCACCAGCTGGCTCCCTGAGTGGCATTTGTTGGCTGTTGGTGCTGCTTTTTTCCACTTCATTAGATTTCTTCCTTACCTCTCATCACCTCCACCCTCCTTTCTCTCAAATACCTGGCTCCATGTTTCATCTTTGCTTCTTCCTGAAAGGCTGTGAAACACCACTTGACTGTGAAACTGCTTCCCGACCCGTGCCACAATACTGGTGGGACCCCGAGGCTTTTGTTTGTTTGTTCTGATTTGTTTGTTTTATTTTTCTCTTCTCGGCTTGGGAGCCCCTTCTAGCTGACCAGTACCGCGCGGCATGGGATCTACTCTCTTACTCTGCACAGATGCACAGTGACATCCCCGAGGGCATTTCTTTTTTCTTTTTGTTTTGTTTTCTTCTCTGTTTCCCTTTTTGTCTTTCTTCATTTCCAGTTTCTTGACCTCTATACTTACTTTCTCTTCCTGTCTCCTGAATATCTGGCACTGTGTGACACCTCTACCCTTTCTAGCCAGGCTGTATTTCATGACCTGGGAGCAACTTCCCCAGTCCTAGCAGCCACACTGGTGGGATCCCTGGGGCTTTTTTTTCCCCACCTTCTAATTTCTATTTATTTATTTATTTATTTTACCCTTTTTTTTTTTCATTTTAGTTTTTTTCATTTCTCAGTGTCTCATCTATCCACTGCAATAGCAAGCTCCCTTAGCACTGTTTTGTTTGTGTGTATGTTTTTGGCTCTTCTTCCTCTCTCCTCTCTCTCCTCTTTCACATACCCATCTTAGCTCCACACATCACAATCTCCTCCCTCCTTCCTACCTACCTGCACCATGCGCTGAACATCACACTCCCAAGCAGCACAGGCACGGCCTACTGGAACCTGCCCTGCACTGATTCCTGTCTGCCGCTGGCCCTAGTATGTGTCACATACAGCCCATCCCAGCAAGTCCCCTTCAGCTGGACCTGCCCTGCTGTACTATACCTGAGTGACCATGCCCATTGGAGAAGGAGGTGATAAGTATCATATCCACAGTCGAGCAAATAAAGAACACACAGCCCAACTGCTAAGACATAACCAAATAAAACAAAACAGCAGGATGAAACAAACAAATCTACAGTCAATAAATGAGAAAAATGAGTACCAAATACCTCAAAGACAGCAGACAATATCAAAACATACACAAAAACAGGAGAGGATAGTTCCAGTAGGTGTCAAAAATAAAACACCAGATAACCTTATAGTAGAAGAAAAGGCACTAGAACTACCTGATAGGGAATTCAAATCTCTAATATTCAGAATTATCCAAGAGTTGAAGTAAAAAGCCAGTAAAAATAAGGAAAAAATAAGACAAATTCATGGAAAAGGCAGACAAATTCATGGAAAATTACAGACAAAAAAATGGAAGAATTCAAGAAAATAATACAGGAAAAAAATGTTAAAATAAATTCACATCTAGAAATCATACAAAAACAACAATTATAAATCTAAAAGATAAACAACAAGATTCCAGAAATGGACAGCATCATAGCAAGGCTGGGGAGCAGGTTTGAAATGATGGAAGACAGGATCAGCGAAATTGAAGAAAAACACTTAGCTATAGCTCTGAGGAAAAATCAGAAAAAAGAACAAACAAAAATGAAGAAAACCTGAGAATTATGTGGAATACAATCAAAAGCAAAAATCTGAGTAATCGGAGTTCCAGAGCAGGGGGTGAAAATAGAAAACACAGAGAGGATCACTGAAGAATTGCTGACAGAAGACTTCCCCCATATCATAAAAGATGAAAAGCTGATCCTCCAAGAAGCTCAATGAACCCCATATAGAATACACACCAAAAGAAAATCACCAAGGCATATCATAATCACACTCCCTAAAACCAAAGATAAAGAATCCCGACAGCATCTTGAGAAAAAAAGTCACATACAGAGGAGAAACAATAAGACTAGGCTCAGATTATTTGGCAGAAACCATGCAGACAAGAAGACAATGGAATGACATATATAAACCCTTGAAAGAAAAAAATTGCCAGCCAAGAATACCTGGCATAACTCTCGTTCAAATATGATGGTGAAATTAGGTCATTTCCAGATAAACGAATTAAGGGAATATGTAAAAACCAAACCAAACTTATAAGAATCATTAAAGGGAGTCCTTCGATCTGAAGAACAAACAACATCAGACCACAGGTTGAATCTAGTACACAGGATTGTACCAGCGAGATAGCAACCTAGGAAATGAACACTTAAGGACTATCCAAAACCAAAACAATTACAACAGGGAACCAGAGAGGTTAATCTGTAAATGAAAACAGCATCAGAACAATAAAAGAGGGAATAAAGAGTGTA
>NW_004443952.1:9050578-9060098 GCF_000243295.1 Trichechus manatus latirostris
CAGCAATAAACTCACACCTATCAATAACTACAATGAATGTAAATGGCCTAAATGCACCCATAAAGAGATGGAGAGTGACAGAACGGATTAAAAAAGACAAGATCCATCAATATGCTGTCTAAAAGAGATACCCCTTAGAAACAAACACGTAAATTTATGAAAAATCAAAGGATGGAAAAAAATACATCAAGCAAACAGATACCAGAAAAAAAGCAGGAGTGGCAATACTAATCTCAGATAAAATAGACTTTAAAACAAAATCCACCATAAAAGACAAAGAAGGACGCTATATAATCATCAAGGGGACAATCCATCATGAAGACATAACCATAATAAACATCTATACACCCAATGACAGGGCTCCAAAATACGTAAAACAAACTCTAACGGCACTAAAAAGAGAAATTGACAGTTCCACAGTAATAGTAGCAGACTTCAACACACCACTCTCAGTAAAGGACAGAACATCTAGAAAGAAACTCAACAAAGATACAGAAGACCTAAAGGGCACAATCAGGCAACTTGACCTCACAGACATATAGAACACTACACCCAAGAGCTGCAAAGTACACATTCTTTTCCAATGCACATGGAACGTTCTCCAGAATAGGCCACATCTTAGGCCACAGAGCAGTCCTCAACAAGATCCAAAACGCTGAAATAATACAACGTACCTTCTCTGACTACAATCCCATCAAGGTAGAAACTAACAACAGGAAGACCAAGGGGAAAAAAATTAATTACATGGAAACTGAGTAACACTCTGCTTACACATCACTGGGTAATAGAATAAATCTGAGACGGAATAAAAAGATTCCTAGAATCAAACAAGAATGAAAACACGTCATACCAAAACCTTTGGGACACAGCAAAGGCAGTCCTCAGAGGACAATTTATAGCAATAGATGTCCACATCAAAAAAGAAGTGACAAAATCAAAACACTAACTACACAACTCAAATAGAGAACAGCAAAAAAGCCCATAGCCACCAGAAGAAAGGAAATAATAAAGATCAGAGCAGAAATAAATGAAATAGACAATAGAAAAACAATAGAAAAAATCAACAAAACCAAAAGTTGGTTGTTTGAAAGCAGCAACAAAATCAACAAACCACTGGCCAGACTGACAAAAGAAAAACAGGAGATGACGCAAATAAGCTAAATATGAAATAGGCGACATTACAACAGACCCAACTGAAATAAAAAGGATCATAACAGAGTATTATGAAAAACTATACTCCACCAGATTTGAAAACCTAGAGGAAATGGATAAATTTCTAGAAACACACTACGTACCCAAACTATTACAAAGTGATGTTGAAAATCTGAACAGACCCGTAACAAGAAAAGAGATTGAAAAGGTAATAAAAAAACTCCCAACAAAAAAAAGCCCTGGCCCAGACGGCTTCACTGGAGAATTCTACCAAACATTCCGAGAAGAGGTTGTACCAGCACTACTCAAACTATTTCAGAACATAGAAAAGGAATTCATTCTATGAAGCCAGCATAACCCTGATACCAAAACCAGGCAAAGATGCCACAAAACAAGAAAATTACAGACCAATATCTCTCATGAATATAGATGCAAAAATTCTCAATGAAATTCTAGCCAATAAAATTCAGCATCATATAAAAAAAAATAATACACCACAACCAAGAAGGATTCATACCAGATATGCAAGGATGGTTCAACATTAGAAAATCAATCAACGTAATCCACCACATAAATAAATTAAAGAATCACATGATCATCTCAATTGACCCAGAAAAGGCATTCAACAAAGTCGAACACCCATTCCTAATAAAAACTCTCAATAAAATAGGTATAGAGGGGAAAATTCTCAACATAATAAAGGGTATCTATTCAAAACCAACAGCCAACATCATTCTTAATGGAGAAAGGCTGAAAACATTCCCCTTGAGAACACAAACAAGACAAGGATACCTTTATCACCACTCCTATTTAACATTGTGCTAGAACTTCTAGCTAGAGCAATAAGGCAACAAAAAGAAATACAGGGCATCCACACTGGTAATGAAGAAGTTAAACTGTCCCTATTTGTGGATGATATGATACTATACACAGAAAACCCTAAAGACTTCATGAGAAATCTACTGGAAATAACAGAAAGATTCAGCAGAGCAGCAGGATACAAGATAAACATACAAAAATTTGTTGGATTCCTATACACCAATAAAGAGAACGATGAAAAGGAAATCAGGAAAACAATACCATTTATAATAGCCCCTAAAAAGATAAAATACTTGGGAATAAATCTAACCAGGGATGTAAAAGACCTACACAAAGGAAACTACAAAACACTACTGCAAGAAACCCAAAGGGATCTACATAAATGGAAAAACATACCATGCTCATGGATAGGTAGACTCAACATTGTGAAAATGACAATTCTACCCAAAGCAATTTACAAATACAATGCAATCCCAATCCAAATACCAACAACATTCTTTGAAGAGATGGAAAAACTAATCATTAACTTTATACGGAAAGGGAAGAAGTCCCACATAAGTAAAGCTCTACTGAAGAAAAAGAATAAAGTAGGAGGACTCACACTACCTGACCTCAGAACATACTATACAGCTCCTGTAGTTAGAACAGCCTGAAACTGGTACAATGACAGATACATTAACCAACAGAACGGAATTGAGAACCCAGATGTAAATCCACCCACCTATGGTAACCTGATCTTCGACAAGGGCCCAAAGTCCATCAGATGGGGAACAGTCTTTTTAACAAACCGTACTGGCAAAATTGGATATCCATCTGCAAAAAAATGAAACAGGACCCATACCTCACACCATATACAAAAACTAATTCAAAATGGATCAAACTCTTAAATATGAAGTCAAAAACTATAAAGTTCATAGAAGTAAAAATAGGATCAACGCTAGAGGCCCTAATGCACAACATTAACAGGATACAAACCATAGTCAACAACACACAAACACCAGAAGATAAGCTAGATTACTGGGATCTTCTAAAAATTAAACACTTATGCTCATCAAAAGACTTCACCAAAAGAGTAAAAAGAGAACCTACAGACTGGGAAAAAGTTTTTAGACTTTTGTCTAACTTGTAATGTCCAAATCTCTAAAATCTACAAGAAAATCCAACACCTCTACAACAAAAAGACAAATAATCCAATTAAAAATGGGCAAAGGAAATGAACAGACACTTCACCAAAGAAGACATTCAAGCGGCCAACAGACAAAGAAATGCTCGCAATCCCTAGCCATTAGAGAAATGCAAATTAAAACCACAATGAGATACCATCTAACCCCAGAATTACTGACACGAATCAAAAACACTAGAAATAACAAACGTTGGAGAGGCTCTGGGGAGATCGGGACTCTTATGCACTGCTGGTGGGAATGCAAAATGATACAACCATTTTGGAAAATGATATGGCGCTTCCTTAGAAAACTAGAAATAGAAATACCATAAAATCCAACAATCCCCCTCCTAGGAATATATCCTAGAGAAATAAGAGCCATCACACGAATAGACATATGCACACCCATGTTCACTGCAGCACCACTCACAACAGCAAAAAGATGGAAACAACCTAGATGCCCATCAACAGATGAATGGATAAACAAACTATGGTACATACACACAACGGAGTTAATATGCAACAATAAAGAACAATGATAAATCTGTGAAGCAGCTCATAACATGGATCAAACGGGAGAATATTATACTGAGTGAAATAAGTCAATCACAAAAGGACAAATACTGTATGAGACCTTTACTGTAAAAACTCATGTAAAAGTTTACACACAATAACAATATTTGTTGGTTACCAGGGATGGGAGAGGTAGGGATGGGGGGAAACTAAATAGACAATAGATAAGTGGTAACTTTGGTGAAGGGTAAGACAGTACTGGGGAAGCCTGCACAGCTTGTACAAGGAAAGGTCATGGAAGCTCCATAGACACATCCAAACTCCCTGAGGGACTGAATTGCTGGGTGGAGGGCTGTGGGGACCATGGTCTCAGTGAACATCTAGCTCAATTGGCATAACACAGTTTATATTCTGCATTCTACCTTGGTGAGTAGCACCTGGGGTCTTAAAAGCCTCTGAGCAGCCATCTAAGATGCTCCACTGGTCTCAACCCTTCGGGATCAAGGGAGAATGAAGAGAACAGGATACAAGGAAAAGATCAGTCCAAAGGACTAATGGACCACAGCTACCATGGCCTCCACCAGACTGAGTCCAGTACAGCTAGATGGTGCCTGGCTACCACGACTGACTGCTCTGACCGGGATCACAACAGAGGGTCCTGAACGGAGCTAGAGAAGGATGTAGAACAAAATTCTAACACACAAAAAAAGACCAGATTTACCTGGCCTGACAGACTGGAAAAATCCCAAGAGTATGTTCCCCGGACACCCTTTTAGCTCAGTGGTAAAGTCACTCCGGAGGTTCACCATTCAGCCGGGGATAGGACAGCCCCATAAAACAAAATGGGACTAATGAGGCACAGCAGTCCAGGGACAAGGACTAGAAGGCAGGAGGGGTCAGGAAAGCTGGTGATAGGGAACCCAAGGTTGAGAAGGAACAGTGTTGACATGTAGTAGGGTTGTTAACCATTGTCATAGGGCAATACGTGTACTAACTGTTTAATGAGAAACTATTTGTTCTGCAAACCTTCATCTAAGGTACAAAAAAAAAAGAATTATCTATGTGAGATCAAATTGACAACAGCAACTCGAAAGGTTTGATGGGAAGCGTAGGGGGCAGTGAGTTGAAGATAATGGTGATGGAATAATTTGGAAGAAGGATGGTGAAAACAGCAGTACAACTGGAAGAATGTAATTGATGTCACTGAATTGTACATGTGAAAACTTTTGAAATGGTGTAACTTTGGCTATGTATATTTTCACCAAAAAAAAAAAAAAGGTCCTCCAAGGTCAAGAAGGGAGAGTGCTGACATGTCGTGGGGTTGTTAACCAATGTCATAAAACAATATGTGTTCTGACCATTTAATGAGAAACTATTTGTTCTGTAAACCTTCATATGAAGTACAATTAAAAAAAAATTTTAAAAAAAAGAACAGGCAAAACAATCTATGAGTCAGAAAGGCAGCTACCTCTATCTAAACGGTGAGTACTGACTAGAAAGAAGCACAAGAAACCTTTGTGGGGTGATGGAAGTCTTCATCACTAATCTGCACATTTTGCTCGTTGGTGTCATACAGAGGCCTGCAGCACTCCCTTCTAATGGGTACCGTCATTTCTTTAGTGTCATGAATCTGTCTTTTTCCAGCACTCAGGTAGCCCAGCTGTTTTTAATACACCCTCTTTCTTATATTGGCTCCCCCACAGCAGGTGCTATAATAAACAATAGTTCATCTCATGCTGACAGAGAGGGCTCTAAATCAATTTCTCAAAAACTGTTTACTAGGAGCCAATTCGTCACTGGATAAATTCGATAAATATATCAAATTTACTAGTTTATCAAAACCTTTTTCACCTTTTGAAAATTTCACCGAAGTTTTAGGACACCAGTTTTTACTTTGCTTCACAGAATTTTAACAACTATTTAATTTGTCAAAAGTGAGGAGTTGTAGTTTAGTGTTCTTATGAATATAACCCTCTTGAATATATTCAATGAATACAAACATATTCTTATAATGATTATATTCATGAATATATCCTTATGAATATATTTATGAATATATTTTTCTTTGCCCTATTGGGAAAATTTTTTAATGCAATTTAAAAATTAATGAGTATGAATATATTGATGAACATTTTCAAACATTTATATTCATATTCATGAGCTGTTCTTGGCCATACTGGGACATTTTAGAACCTGGTTTAAAATTTAATGAATATCAATGTATTCCTTAAGAATATATTCATATTCTTTCAGGGGACATCTAGGTAAATTCACATAACAAAGCTTATTAAGAAAATGTTCTGCATCCTCCTTTGGTGAGTGGCATCTGGGGTCTTAAAAGCTTGCAAGCAGCCATCTAAGATGCATCAATTGGTCCCAACCACCTGGAGTAAAGGAAAATGAAGAGCACCAAAGACACAAGGAAAGTATTAGCCCAAGAGACAGAAAGAGCCACATAAACCAGAGACTTCATCAGCCTGAGACCAGAAGAACTAGATAGTGCCTGCTACCACCAATGACTGCCCTGACAGGGAACACAACAGAGAGTCCCTGATGGAGCAGGAGAAAGGTGGGGTGCAGAACTCAAGTTCTAGTAAGAAGACCAGACTTAACTGTCTGACTGAGACTGGAGGAACCCCAGAAAGCACGGCCCCTAGATTCTCTATCAGCCCAGAGCTAAAACAATTTCCGAGGCCAACTCTTCAGACAGGGACTGGGCTGGACTGTGAGACATAAAGTGATAGTCATGAGGAGTGTGCCTCTTAGCTCAAGTACATACAAGAGACTAAACGGGCAGCTTCTGTCCGGAGGTGAGATGGGAAGGCAGAGAGGGTTAGGAGCTGGCTGAATGGACATGGGGAATCAGGGGTGGAAGGGAGAAGTGTGCTGTCACAGTATGGAGAGAGCAATTAGGGTCACATAACAATGTATGTATAAATTTTTGTATGGGAAAAAATAAAAAAATTGTCTGTTCTCATCTATGGAATAAGGCAAGAAAAAGAGAGATGGAAATACTGGAAAACAATCACAAAACCAGCATTATTTGCAGATGATATGACTGTCTACCTACAAAAAAGCAGGATCACTGAAAAAAAAAAAGACTATAAAATTATAAATGGTTTAGAAATTTAACTGACAAAACGAAAAGACTAGAAAAATAACTTCGAAATGTTTAAGGCATTTTTCTATTTACAAATGTATAAAAATTTAAAACATGTAAGCATTACATTAATGTGACCATAGAAAACATTATGATGGAGGTTCCCACTCCCAAAACCTTTTATTATTATCAAACACATATAAAAAAGATGGTAGACTAGTAAAATGGTTGCCCATGTAACTAACACATCGAGTCAACAATTGTTAACATGTAGCCACATTTGCTTTATCTACCCACCTACACTGATTGGATAGGTAAGAGAAGAACTAGTATAGAAATGATATTTGAAGGTAGAAAGTGATAATTAGCTAATGGGACTGTTAGAAATTTTTACATTCAGGCTAAAAGTGTCAGTCTGGATACATCCCAAATCAGTGTGATATAAATGTCTGTCTGTGTGTGCATGTGTATATACACACTTTCTCGTTAAATTATTTAAAAGCAAACTGCAGACACGACACATCATGTGTTTCTTCTTAAGTGCAGTTTGTCTTCTTTTCCTATACTACATTGCTACTTCCTTCCACTCTCGTCGCCCCTCTCCCCACCTCAGAACTCCTCTCCGGGTAACCTATATTGGCAACCAAGCATGTATCCTTCCATATGTATTCTATGCTCATATAACTACATACAAATATATATACATACATTCATATATGTGCTTTTGTTGTTTTACAAAAATGAAATTATATGCACATTTTTCTGCATTTTGATTTCCTTACTCAAGCATAACTTGGGGAACTTGTTAAGCCAACTGGCATAAGTGTAATTAATATCTTTTTGTTTTTAATAAAATAACAACTTTATTGAAACATAATTCACATACCATACAATACACCTATTTCTTTCTGCCAAAAGAATGAACAAAGCAGTCTTAGAAGAAATAAACCAGAATGCTCCTTACAAGCAAGGCTGCCAAGACTTCAGCTCACTTACTTTGGATACATCATCAGGAAAGACAAATCACTAGAAAAGGATATCATATCTGGTAAAGTAGAGGGTGACCAAAAATGAGGGACACCCTACATGAGATGGAGTGACATGACAACCACAACACTACACTCAAACACCATTTTTCTGCCTACTCACTAGAAAAATATTAAGAAGTGGGATAATAATCAGTATTCAAGAAGAAGCTGGGGGGTGCAAGGCCAAGTCATTTACTGTCAGTCCTTTTGTTTTGTCAAACATGCCTCTCACTAGATGCTAGGCCACCTTGGTAAGATAAATCCATGGACATGCAGCTTTTTGCACAGTAATCCTGAGATACATATAATATCTTACTGTGAGCCAGACACTAGTCTAACCTCTATATCATGATAGAAAAACCAAAAAAAAATAGTTGCCACTGAGTCGATTACAACGCATGGCGACTCCATGTGCTGGAGAGTAGAACTGAGCTCCACAGAATTTCCAAGGCTGTGACCTTTTGGAAGCAGATCACCAGGCCTTTCTTCTGAGGTGCCTCCGGGTGGGTTCAAACCACCAACCTTTAGTAGCCCAGTGTATAACCCTTTATACCACCCAGGGACTCCATACCATGATATAGATGCTATCATTATCTCTATTTTACAGATAAGACAACTGAGGCACAGAGATGTTAAATAACTTGCTTAAAGTTACAGAGCTAGTAAATGGTAAAGCCAGGATTCAAACCCAAACAGTTCCAGAGCCCCTGCACTTAGCCACTATGTTCCATCTCTCCTGTACATATTTTTCAATATGTGTACTCATTGACTCAGCCATTCTTCTCTTAGGAAGTCATCCTAAGAAAACACTGTTGCTGTTGTTAGGTGCCGCTAAGTCAGTTCAAGGAAACATTAGGAACTTTACAGAAGGATATTCACTGACACACTGTTTAAAATGGTAGAAAGTAGAAACTAAAATATATATTTACACCATGGAATATTATGTACTCTTTAAAATTATAGCCTTTATATATTGACATGGAGACAGGAAATCAACATATTCTTCAGTGGAAAATGCATGTTATACTACAATACATGTATTTCATAAATCTGAAAGGGTATACTTAAATTTGGGGGGAGGGGAAGTGAAATTATTGCAGAGCTGTCACATTTGCTGTATTACCTGAATATTTTAGAAAGATCAGGTATTAGGAAAAAAATCTATTTAAAAAGTTATTGTATAATGTTTTATTTTATGATAGTTATTTCTCAATTTTGAAAAAGTTTTGTGAAAAAATAGGTAAATTTTGTTTCAATGGTTTTCTATTACGAAAAAATCTATTTAAAAGTTATAGCATAATGGTTTATTGTGTGATATATAGTTATTTCTCAATTTTGAAAAAGTTTGAAAAGGCAGGGTGAGTTTTATTTCAATGGTTTTGTATTAAGAAAAAAATCGATTTAAAAGTTATAGTATAATGTTTTATTATGTGATATTATGTGATAGTTATTTCTCAATTTTGACAGTTTTATGAAAAGATAGGCAAGTTTTGTTTCAATGGTTTTGTATTAAGAAAAATATCTATTTAAAAGCTATAGTATAATGTTTTATTATGTGATATGTAGTTATTTCTCAATTTTGAAAAAGTTTTGTGAAAATACAGACAAGTTTTGTTTCAATGGTTTTATTTATTTATTTATTTACAGAACAAATAGCTTCTCATGAAACAGAAGTATACATGTTGTTTTATGACACTGGTTAACAACCCCACAACATATCAACCCCCTAACTTCTCAACCTTTTTT
>NW_004443952.1:9061724-9099321 GCF_000243295.1 Trichechus manatus latirostris
TTCAGGTCTTTGATCCATTTTGAAGTAGTTTTTGTATACGGTGTGAGATATGGGTCCTGTTTCACTTTTTTGCAGATGGATATCCAGTTTTGCCAGCACCATTTCTTAAAAAGACTGTCTTTTCCCCATTTGATGGACTTTGGGCCCTTGTCGAAGATCAGGTGACCGCAGGCGGATGGATTTAGATCTGGGTTCTGAATTCGGTTCCATTGTTTCAATGGTTTTTAACGGCTACTTTGAAGGCCCTAATTATCTATCCATCAAGCAGGAAAAAGAAAAGAGGATTTTCAGTTTTGTTCCTTGGTATTAGACACCACGTACCATTTTCTAGATTATCATTTTAATGCACTGGTAAGTGCCATTATGAATAATTCACATGCACTCAGCTGAAAGGTACACTAGCTTATCAAGGCACCCAATCCACTGCCAAACCTGTCTAGTCGATTCCGACTCATAGCAACACTACAGGACAGAGCAGAACTTCCCCACGGGGTTTCCAAGGCTGTGAATCTTTACAGAAGCAGACTGCCACATTATCAAGGCATAGGGCAAGCCTATATCAGACATGGCTGCCCACTAACCAACTGCAGGAGCTAATCCAACTAATGCCCTGGAATGAGACAACCTGAATACAGACCCGGTTCTTGATGTTACAATCCTAACTCCAGAGGTGGGCTACCAGGTAATCCCACCACTGTTTTATATACACATCAGAACCTTCTATTAAAACAGCCCCCTGGGAGGTAGTCAGGGAAATGATCACTCCAGTTCTTAAATTCTCTTCCATAGAGTGGACATTTCTCAGTGACAGAAAGGACAACAGGTAGGGCAATGGCCATTAGGGATAAGCATCATATTAGAAAAAATAATTTTCCTTTGTCTTAGGGTCAAAAAATGTGCCTATGAATGCATATCTAAAAGTTAAGTTAAAAGAAAGTGTGGTTTACTAAAACAAACAACAACGGCTTTACAAAAATAAAGTAAGATTCAAGATGCATCTGCCTTTAATTGTGATACCTTGCAAATTATTTGAAGACTGGAACATATCTTTTTTTCTTTTAATAATATTTTATTATGTTTTAGGTCAAAGTTTACACAGCAAATTAGGTTCCCCTTAAACAATTTTTACACAAATTGTTCTGTGCCATTGGTTACAATTTTTAAAATGTGTCAGCATTCTTATTATTTCCATTCTGTTTGTTCTGTTTCCATTGATGTAGCTTCCCTTTCCCTCCTCCTTGCCTTCTCATTTTTGCTTTTGGGTAGCTGTTGAGGGAGGAACGTATCTTTTGTAAACTATAATCTTCTGCCTATGACCCATCCTGAGGATATCCAGAGACATCAGTCTGCGACAGCTACTCTGTAACTTCCCAAGCTGGAGTCATGAACTCAATTCACCTCACTAGAAGCTAAAAAAATTAAAAACTGCTAGATAATCAAGGTGTTTTTAATCCAAACAGGTTCCCCAAGGTATCAATTGAGGCCATCAGTCTCCTATGAGAAGAATGTGAGGCTGTCTCTCAAGATGTGGTCTGTTAGCCGCAGGGTCACAGTGACAGCAGCAGAAGTCAGGCTCTGAGTCCGCGGGCATCAGGGTCCTCAGGATCAAACTCTGCTGCAGTTGCTGCCCAAAGCCTAAGCCCTGCAATACCGCAGATGGGAGCCGCTGGAGACAAGCAGTTACCACAGCCTGGACACATGGCCATCACCACCCGGGAAGCTCACCAGATTCACACTGAGCAGGCATTAGTGAAGTCATGATTTTAACATCAACTCTGAATGTTAACTTTTAATACCTTGATTCCTTCATGTGTATAAATGGAGCAAAATCCATCTGATATACTTTTTTTTTAATGAAATAAGATATATTTTTTAAAAGTTGTAGTTTTTAAGGGTTATCATTTCAACCAAAAGTTTCTCTGTGGGAGAAAAGAGCTGGCCATCTGCTCCGGTAAAGATTACAGCCTAGGAAACCCTATGGGGCAGTTCTACTCTGTCGTATAGGGGAGCTATGAGTCGGAATTAACTCAACAGCGCACAACAACAATTATAAAAATAAGAACTAGTTCACCCAATGTAGAGAAAACCAACCTGAATTCTGGAATTTTTTAAAAAGGCCTTTTACCTTTCAGTATCTAGAATGGAACAAACAAATTAGCACCAAATGGAATTCTTCGCAAAATATGCTTCTTTTCCCTAAATTTAAAAATACGCTCCTTTTTCCTCATTAAACAATAACGATGTTTTTAATTGTAAAATAACTGAAAAGCAGTGTCATACTACCTAACACAGATTCACCGTTAACATTTTGGTATTTTTCCTTCTAATCTTTTATTTGTACTTTGAGGTCAGTTAATTTACTTTTAAACAAAGTTGTAATCAAACTGAATTATTACTATTTACATCCTGTTATCATAAGCATTTGCCATGTTGTTGCACAATCACTTGCTATATATTCCATTAGCTATAATTCAGACTAAGCTGAACATATATAATGGAATTACTGACAGTTTCATAACAGTCTCTGAAATATTTAGTTAGAGATAAACATATTAAGAATTCCAGGCTTCTAAAAACTAAACTTAATTTCTGGCAGGCATGACTGGTAATTACAACCAAAAGCCAAATATTGTGGAATCCTTTTTTTAGACTAAGCAATCTTACCACTCAGCGCATATATTCACTGAAACACTTGTAGCATAATGATATCTGTTCAGCCACTGGAAACTATAAAAAGTCCCAGAAACCAGAGAAATATAAAAATGTTCTAATATGAATGGCAAAGTGAAAAGGTTTTAGCTGAACAACTTGAAAGAATAAAATTGTGGTCATAAATATATTATTTATTCTAAGAAAATTTATGATCATATATTTTCACCATGAGAAGTAGCTATATAAATTATCACAAAAAATAAAACTGACCCAATATTGAAAAAACTTAATCTACTTAAATTCCAAATTCATATAAGCACATCAAATTATTTTCAAATTCTGTATGAGATCACTGGGGTAAATTATTTCAATTTTCAAAAACAGATACTTAGGACATCTCGTAGTGCCAGAAAGTAAGGAAGTATTCAAAAAACAAACCAGTGGAGGTATGCCAAAGAGAAACAGGAGCCAACTCAAAGAGCTCCCACTGACCAAAGCTGGAACTATTCAAGCAACAAAATAAATAAAGCAGTATTGGATTATAACCCAAAGTATAAACTATTGATGAGTGCATACTGATATTAATGATAAAATAAGTTAATGGGGGAGAACAGACAAATCTCCATTACAGAAGAATTCCAAATAATGTATGTAAATACTATCTCCTCAAGGAAGTGGAGCATAACTCCCCACCCATTAAGTGTGGGCTGCGTGTAGTGACTTCCTTCCAAAGAATATAATATAGAAGGGAGGAGAGAAAGTAACTTAACAGTGGGGAAACCTGGCAAACACTACCCTAGTCAGGTGGTCAAGGCATCAACAGCAACAAGTCATGTTAATAGCATGTACCCTTGATATGATGTGATGAGAATGGCACTTCACCGCGGTAGTCTTCCTTCGAAGACACATAAACCAAAAAACCAAACCCACTGCCATCAACTCATAGAGACCCTATAGGACAGAACAGAACTGCGCCATAGGGTTTCCTAGGCTATAAATCTTTACGGAAGCAAACTGCCACATTTTTCTACTGCAGAATGGCTGGTGGGTTTGAACTGCTGACCTCTTGGTTAGCAGCCAAGTGCTTAGCCACTGGGTCACCAGGGCTCCTCAAAGACCCACAGGAAAAAAAAAAAACAACAACCAAAGTCACTGCTGTCAACTCAATTCCAACTCAAAGAGACCCTATAGGACACAGCAGAATTGCCCCATATGGTTTCCAAGGCTGTAAACCTTTACAGAAGCAGACTGCCACATCTTTCTCCTGCGGAGCAGCTGGGAGGTTCGAACCACTGACCTTTCAGTTAGCAGTCAAGCGCTTTAACCATTGCGTTGCAAAGGCTCTCTCTCTCGAAGACTCATAACCCCCATTTAATCATGAGAAAAATATCAGACGAACTCAAATTGAGGAACATTCTATAAAAATACCTGTCAAGCTCATCAAAAACAAAAAAAGTGTGAGAAATCATCATAGCTCAGAAGAGCCCAAGGAGACATCATGACTAAATCTAATGTGGTATTTCAGATGAGATCTTGCAATAGAAAAAGACATTAGGTAAAAACTAAGGAAATGTGAATAAAGTAGTGACTTTACTTAATAATAACGTATCAATATTGGTTCATTAATTGCAACAAATGTGTGGGGAATATGGGAACTCTATATTTTCTTTACAACTTTTCTGTAAATCTAAAGCTATTGTAAAATTAAAAGTCTATTGAAAAAAAGAAATAGATACTTGCCTAGATAAATAGACAATCATATCCACCCACATCTAAGTTCTAACAGCAGGGACTTTGTTTTGCTCACTATTCTATATCTTATTGCTAGAACACCTCCTGATTCTCAATACATATTTTTAGAATGAATAAATGAACATATATGTTTTACAGCACAGGTTTTATTTCAGTAATTCCATCCACAAAAAGAATATGGTATAACAGAAGGAACAAAAAAAACCTATCATATAATACTGGCCAAGAAATTAACAAACATTCATTCATGGATCCATTCAACAAACATTATATCCTTACCATAATCCAGAAACTATGCTGGATTCTGGAGATTCAAAGATAAAAAAAAAAAACACATGAAATTCAGAGTCTAATGGTGAGGGAGGAAGTTGAAGACCTGAATGATCCACAGATGATTATGATTCAATGTAGTTAAGTGTGAGTTCAGGACTTGCTTTGGGTACAAAGTGAGTGCATACCAGGGGCACCTAACCCTGCATGGGATGTATATGGCAGTCCAGGTAAAGGATTCATGAGCAAAGAAAGGCAAGCAGGCGCAAAACAACCGATGTAAAAGCTACAAAAAACTGTCTTGTGGGGCACTAGGTACAAGGCAAAGCATAGTGATGAATGGTTCTTGAAAGACAAGGCAGCGCCAGACCATGGGGAGGTATGGGGAGACACTGAGTGTCTTAAAGAGGGTGGGCAGTAGTATGGTAAGATGGGTGTGATGGTTAACTTTATGTGTCAACTTGGCTAGGCTATGCTGCCCAGTTGTTTGGTCAAACACTAGTCTAGATGATGCTAAGAAGTTGTTTTGTAGATGTGATTTACATTTGTAATCAGTTGACTTTAAGTAAAGGAGATTACCCTCGATAATGTGAATGGACCTCACCAATCAGTAGAAGTCTTTAAGAGCAAAAACTAAAGTTTCCTCGAGAAGAAAGAATTCTGCCTCAAGACTGTAACATAGAAAACCAACTCTTTCCTGAGTGCCTAGCCTGCCAGCTATCCTAAGAATTTGACTTGCCAGCCCCCACAATCGTGTAAACCAATTCTTTAAAACCATCAATCTCAATCTTTCTCTCTCTTTATACACACACATGCATACACATGCACACACACCCTATTGGTTTGGTTTCTCTGGAGAACCCTGATACAATGGGCGATTTCAACTGATCACATATCTCTGGAGGCACAGTGGGGCAGGGTTTAAGCACAGTGATCAGTATGAAGTGTGGCAGCAGATCAGGCAAAGACAATGAACTACCACAGTGAGGAGTGGATGGAGTTGAGAACTATTTAGGAGGTAATATAGGCAATTTTGGAAATAACTAAATATGGATGGTGTTCTGGATTGAATTGTGTCCCCCAAAAAACACGTGTTGCAAATCCTAACCGCTATGCCTGGGGTGGGTTGTCTTTGTTGTGTTAATGAGGCAGGATTAGTGTAGGGTATATCTTGAGTCAATCTCTTTTGAGATATAAAACAGATTAAACAAGCAAACTAAGAAGCAGAGAAGGGGTAAGATAGATGCAAGATATGTGGAGACATCGCCAAGAAACCAGGAAGCAGAAGCTGAAGAGACAAGGATCTTCCTCCAGAGCCAACAGAGAGAGAAAGTCTTCATCTAGAGCTGACGCTCTGAATTCAGACTTCTAGCCTCCTAAACTGTGAGAAAGGAGCCCTGGTGGCGTGGTGGTTAAAGTGCTTGGCTGCTAACCAAAAGGTCAGTAGTTCAAATTCACCAGCCACTCTGCAGGAAAAAGATGCAGCAATCTGCTCCTATAAAGATTACAGCCTTGGATAGCCTATGGGGCAGTTCTACTCTGTCCGATAGTGTTGCTATGAGGCTGAAGTGACTCGACGGCAACAGTTTTGGTGTGGTTTTTTCACAATGTGAAAAAATAAATTTCTGTTAAAGCCATCCATTTGTGGTATTTCTGTTATAGCAGCTAAGACAGTTATCTAGTTAAAAGGCCAAGCCTTTTAACTTATTTTTCTATTTCACCCCTTGCCCTCTTCAAACCATCTGCCCTAGAGCAGACAGAATTATCTTTTTAAAACATAAAACAAATCAACTGATTCCCAGCTTAAAACCTTTCCATGGTTTCCCATTACGCATTCCAAAACGAAACTCCTTACTGTGCTCTCCAAAAGACAGGATAATCGAGTTCCTGCTCACTTCTCCAACTTCATTCTGTGTCACTCTTCTCCAGTTACATTGTTTTTCTTTCAACTGCTTAACATGCCAAGTTCCCTCCTGTTTTAGGGCCATTCCTTATGCCTGAAATGCTCTTCTTCCTATTTGTTTCATGGATCTCCATTTAAATGTTACCTCCCAAGAGGCCCAAACTAAAGAAAAGGTGATCTCTCTCCAACCACCACCAGTTACTCTCCATCACAGCACCCTGTTTGCTTGTTTGCACATAATTCGTATCTGATTACCACTGTTTGCTCTATCATCTGTAAACCCACAAGGACAAGGCAGAGGCTTGTCTGTAAACCCAGAAGGACAAGGCAGAGGCTTGTCTTCTTACCATCCTGCACACAGTAGGTGTTCAGTAAATATCTAAAAATAAATAAATGAATAACCAATTGGAGGTGAATATGCAAAAGCCTGAAGGTCAATTGGGGAGAAGCTTAAAATATAATAAAGACATCCTAAATAATCATAGATGTGGTAAGTGTTAGAGAGGAACTCAAACAAGGTGCTATGACGGAGAATTATACGGAGACCTAATTAGGATGGTCAAGAGTCTCTGGGAGGCGCAAATGGTTAAGTGTTTGACTGCTAATCGAAAGGCTGGCTGTTCAAACCCACGCAGAGGCATCTCAGAAGCAAGGCCAGGCGATCTGCTTCTTAAAGGTCACAGCCTTGAAAACCCTATGGAGCAGTTCCACTCTGCACACACGGGGTCACCATGAGTTGGAAACTTGATAGCAGCTAACAACAACAGTTAGTATGCTCAGGGAAGGCCTTTCTGAAAAAGTGATTCTTAAACTGAGACCTGAGAAATGCGAAGGAACAAGTCACGTGAAGAGGAGTGGAGAGATAATTCCAGGCAAAGAAAACAGTAAGTATAAAGGTGATGACATGAGGAAGTGTCTTAATGGCTAGACAGTACAGTCTATTTAAAGGTTGAGATGAGAAGGCCAGTACCTAAACGTGTTAGTGCCTGAGTAAGTTCAGTGCAAACACCTCCCAGGCTTGAAGAAGTAATAACTTCAACTTGTTTAGCACCTCCCAGAGATGTACAAAGGGGGATTCCTTTCTTAAAATCCTGTGAAACAACCTAGATAAAGTTGTTTTATCCAAGACCCGTGAGAGTCAATGATCAGGATGGCACTGACAGAATTCATCGACGGGGGTACATCAGAATAAAGAACACAAAAGGAGACTTCCACTTTTCTCACTCCCAAGGATCCTAATATCAGCCCCTGAATTCCTCCATCCTATTCTTTCTCTTCTGTGTTCACCCAGACTCAGTAAGTTGAGGGTCTGTTCGTATTTTGGTTATGCACTATAGTATGTTTGCAAAATGGCTATAATAATTAAGGACACGATGTGGTTTCCCTCAGTCGGAGGAAATAAAATTGTGGAATCCTATGAAGATTAGAAAATTACGTAAAAAAGAAATATGTAATAAATTTTACTTCATGTAATAAGGACTAGGCAAAATTACCTTTATATATGAATAACTGTAGTAATAAATACTGATAAAGCAGGAGTAATGGCATCATTAGGAACAGCAAAATAACTCAGGCAAGGAACAGACCACCAGTGGTCCCCAGAATCACTCTACTTCACCATTACTGGGAACATACCTTTATGAATAAATGAAAACCACAGGAAATGCTCATTTTCTCAAGATTTGTATGTTTATAGGGAGGTCAACTGCTGTAGATTCCAGAAGACATTGTTATTTCCATGATTTATGGATCTGAGAGGATGAGCAATGGGTAACTGATGAGAAATGAGAGCAAAGGAAAAAAAGAAATGTGTTAAAATATCAATTCATAACCAGCAAAGTAAAAACCTCTGATTATTCAGTAGATGGGACACCTATGCAAATACCATCTCTGACACACCCTAGTTAAAGAGCTAATGTGTATTGAGCCATATTTATATACAGTGTGCTGTAATCCCCTGTGGAGGGAATTCTGGGGAGATAAAACACGTGGCAACTGCCCTCAAGGAGATTGAGGTCCAAAGATGGTTAAGATTGGTTTAGAATACAAATGAGGATTTTATCATAAAAACAATGTTGTAAACAGACTGATTAGGTCCTTGGGCCACCCATAAAAATCTCATTTAGCCCACTGCTAAATGAACCCTAAGGTTCCAGGGAATCACCAGGGTCATTACAGACTTGCTGATCCTCTTCTGAGCTGTCTAATAAGGCAACCTCTAGCCATTGTGGCTATTTAAATTTATATGTAAAATAATATAATTAAAAATTCACTTCCTTACTAGACACATTCCAAATGTTCAAGAGCCACATTGGCTAGTGGCTATCATGTTGGACAGTGGAGAAAGAGAACATTTCCATCATAGCAAAAAAGTTCTATTAGATAGCACTGCTCTGTATCCTTATGAAGGAAGGTTTCTTGCTTTTCTACAGTATCATAAATCAGTCTCAACACCCTCTTCATTCTTCTGTTCCTTCATGTCTTTCTCATGAGTGCTTCTGTGTCCTCTGTCATCCTCCTATCTATAGTTTAAGTTTGTGGATGTTAATTTACACAAGATGCCCACAACTCTTACTGTATGTTTTAGTTACCTAGTGCTGCTATAACAGAAATACCACAAGCAGATGGCTTCAACAAAAAAAGTTTATTCTCTCACAGTCTGGTAGGCTAGAAGTACAAATTCAGGGCATCAACTCCAGCGGGAGGCCTTCTCAACGCAGGGACTCCGTGTCCAAAGGACGTGCTCTGCTCCCAGCACTGCTTTTTTGGTGGTATAAAGTACCTCCCTTCCCCTTCCCTCGTTTGTTTCTTTCTTTCATATCTCAAAAGAGATTGACTTAAAACACAACCTAATCTTGCAGACTGAATCCTGCCTCATTAACATCACAGAGGTAGGATTTACATTACATAGGAAAATCACATCAGATGACAAAATGGCGGACAATCACACAATACTGGGAATCGTGGCCTAGCCAAGATGACATATTTTTTGGGGACACAATTCAATCCATGACACTGTATAAAAGTTAGCCCAGGACCAATCTACCCACTGGCTTGGAGTATAGAGTATCATGTAGATGGTGGCAAAAGCATCAGGCATATGCTATTGCTTTATCAGACATGATAAATAATGCACCACTAATACAAAATATCAATTTCATTCTGTCTCTAGTTACTTGAGATTATACCACGTGCACTATCTTATCTCCAAGTAAAGGCAGTACTTCTGCTAAAAGTTATTGCTAAATACTGAATTAAATTCCTTGGTAACGATATGCACAGAATATCTTTCTCTACCTCTGTGTTTTCTATTTTCCATCTTAAGTGTTTTGAAAATGTAAAAGTAGTTTAATTTGCTGCCTTCTTTCTACTAATGAATCTAATCAATCAAGCCAAGTGTAAAAAGTAAAAAAGCTGTTTTCACTTTGTCATCTTCCCAAACACACACAACTTAAAAACTCCTTGATCATAACTAAGATGACATATCACCAGGGGGACTAAACCACCTTTCTTCTATTATACTGGTTCACTTCCTGCAATATTCTATTAAGTAGGAACAAGAGACAAGGTGATGTATTTATATAGCATTTACTGAAATACTAATTAAATTCTGTAACAGTCCAACAATTACATGGACACAACACAATTACATGAACACAATGGGGTCAGATTATCATCATACTGTTACTGTTTGTTTTATCAGAAATTAGTACAAACATGTCTTTGACCCCAAACGATACATCAGCATTTCTCACTGTTATGACTTGGAGCAATGATATGCATCTCTGGAAATAATCCAAAGAAC
The DNA here is from genome assembly GCF_000243295.1 of Trichechus manatus latirostris. Classification (NCBI taxonomy): domain Eukaryota; kingdom Metazoa; phylum Chordata; class Mammalia; order Sirenia; family Trichechidae; genus Trichechus; species Trichechus manatus. Next base: position 9,072,107 of record NW_004443952.1, read on the forward strand.
TGAAGTATTTGGAATTTATTCTCACAATCGCCATGTCTATTTTGCCTCTTACACAATTATTTATTTATTCAATAAATACTCACTGAGCATCTATGTACCAGCCACTGTGCAAGGCAAACTTTAGTAATGTTTAGAAGAATCACAAGGATTATTCAAAACAACAAATTCCTAAAAGCCATAAAGTCATTTATTATTTGTCTTCGATAAGGCTTATATTTTGTGAAATTATATTAAATACTGGTGCATGTAATGTCCTGGTGATAACCAACATGTAAAATGAGATCATAAACTTCCAAGTGGATCCTCTAAACAGTCTGGGCAGCTATGAGCATGACTTCAGACACCATAAACATCTAATTTGTGTTAAATCTCATGTTAGTATAATAATAGCATGGATTAATAAATACTACATGAAGAAAAAAAAAACTATGTGATGTTTTACAAAGTAATCAACAGGGAAATCATGAACTAATAACAGCAAAGAATAAGGTTTGTTCAAAAAGCCAATCAACGCTAATTTAAGGGTTTCCCCTCCCCTCCCCAGTTCACCAAGTATTTATTTAGTTCCTACTATTTGCTATGCCTTGGTGGCGTGGTGGTTAAGAGCTACAGCTGCTAACCAAAAGGCTGGCAGTTTGAATCCACCAGGTGCTCCTTGGAAACCCTGTGGGGCAGATCTACTCTGTCCTACAGGTTCACTATGAGTCGGAATTGACTCAATGGCAATGGGTTTGGTTTTTTTTTTTTTTGGTTATGTGCTTAGTAGAGCCCTGGTGGCACAGTGGTTAAGAGCTCAGCTGCCAGCCAAAAGGTCTGCAGTTCGAATCCACCAGCAGCATCTTGGAAACACTATGGGGCAGTTCTACTCTGCCCTACAGGGTCGCTACGAGTCAGAATCGACTTGATGGCAACGGGTTTGGTTTTTTGTTGTTGTTGTTTGTTTTTGTGCTTAGTAAGGAGTCCTGGTGGTGCAAGGTTAAGCACTCGGCTGCTAATCGAAAGGTCAGAGGTTTGAACCCACCAGCAGCTCCGTGGGAGAAAAGACCTGGCGATGTGCCCCCATAAAGATTACAGCCTACAAAGCCCCTTGGGGCAGTTCTACTCTGTCCTTTAGGGTAGCAATGATTCGGAATTAACTCCACAGCACACAACAGACATTCTTGAGCAGTGGGTAAGTTACTTGGAAACAGTTTGATCCTCTGGGTTAAGCTTGGATAGGCAGGAGTAGAGTAGTAGTTAACCAGGGCTAATTTTTTCCTACCAATGAGTACCCTCCTGAGTGCTCTATACCCCACGTACTACAAGCTCTTTCCATCCTGATTGTTGGGAACACAAACAATTTTCAGCCCTGGCTGAGTCTGAGGTTTATTCCTCCTTCTGCTCCTGTCCGGTGACCCTCTCCCCAACCTCAGATAGTTTCCTTGTACACACATACAGATCAGTACTGAGGAAAACACTTGAGGGGGACACTGCAGAGCTCCAGAATTCTCTGTGTGCAGCTCTCTCCTCTTTGACACTCTGCCAGAGAACTCTACGAAATCTATAGTCACCTTGGCCTCCTAGACTCTCAACATCAGCTTCTCAACTCAGGGAGACGGCCAGACTCCACCTGGGTTTCCCCTCCCTGCACCACAGCCTGGAAATCCTCTCCAGGTAGTAAGCTGGGGCAATCATAGAGTTCACCTTTTTGTTTCTTGTCTCTAAGTGATCACCGTTCTCCACTGCCTGATGTTCAATGTCTTGAAAACCACTGCTTAGCATATGTTTGTCTGGTTAACCTGCTGTTACTCCATCTTGGCTGGAAGCATAAGTCTAATGTATTTTTAAGACAATATTTTACTACAAAGCAAGTAACTACAACAGTCATGAATACTTTTTCTTACTCTTCTACAAGATTCATACTTGTGGAGAATGAAGAGAACAGGATACAAGGAAAAGATTAGTCCAAAGGACTAATGGACCACAGCTAACCAAGGCATCCACCAGACTGAGTCCAGTACAGCTAGGTGGTGCCCGGCTACCACCACTAACTGCTCTGACTCGGATCACAGCAGAGGGTTCTGGACAAAGCTGAAGAAGGATGTAGAACAAAATTCTAACACACACAAAAAAGACCAGATTTACTTGCCTAAAGGAGACTGGAGAAACCCCGAGAGTATGGCCCCCAGACACCCTTTTAGCTCAGTGGCGAAGTCACTTCCGAGATTCACCGTTCAGCCGGGGATTAGACAGCCCCATAAAACAAAACGGGACTAATGAGGCACAGCAGTCCAGGGACAAGGGCCAGAAGGCAGAAGGGGACAGGAAAGCTGGTGATAGGGAACCCAAAGTTGAGTAAGGACAGTGTTGATGTGCAGTGAGGTTGTTAACCGTTGTCATAGGGCAACATTGGTACTGTTTAATAAGAAACTATTTAGTTCTGTAAACCTTCACCAGAAGTGAGAATAGCAGCACAACTGGAAGAGCATCGTCGATGTCACTGAACTGAGCATGTAGAAATTTTTGAAATGGTGTATCTTTGGCTATGTATATTTTCACCCAAAAGAAAAAAAAAAAGGTCGAGAAGGGACAGGGCTGACATGTCGTGGGGTTGTTAACCAATGTCATAAAACAAATATGTACTACTGTTTAATGAGAAACTATTTGTTCTGTAAACCTTCACCTGAAGGACAATTAAAAAAAAAAATTTAAACAACAACAAAAAGATTCATACTTCTGTCACAGCCACGAGGCAAGGTTCTTGGGCACTACATGAGTAAGATACAGGAATAGAAGGAGAGGAAGGAAGTGCAGAAAACAGTGGAGGGCATGGACTAGGAGGTGGGACTCCATATTTTACAAAACACTTTCATACATTTATCTCTCATTTCATGCTCTGGACAACTGTAAGGCTAAGCTGTTAGATACTGTAAGTTCCACCATACAGATACTGACACTGGTTCAGAGAGGTTAAGTGATTTAACCCAAGGCTAGAGAAAAACTGAGGACTTGAACTCAAAATTGTTGACTCTAAATTCCTTGCTGTGGTCTACGATTCTAAAGCCAGGAAACACCAGTATTTGGAGGCATTTGACTGAAGGGAAAATGCTGTGCTTTGGAACCAATCATATCTGTCTCAGAATTTCTCTCACTGACCTATTCTTGGACCCACTGGGAACGAAAGTCAATTGATCTTACCACCTTTTTACTGTTTTACGTGCCCTGTCATGTACTCACTTCATTCCTTATGTAGCTTAGATTTCATGGTCCATCATTTAAAACAATCCCTTGTACACACTCAATTCCCTCATCCCTTTCTTGCTTCAACAAAGTCATTTGGCCAAACCTCAAGTCTGGTTAAAGCCAATTCTGCTTATTCTGTGCCTATGCCTGCAGCTGAACATGGCTAGAGATAAACACAGTCTAACGAATGTTTTTCACTTTAAAGATTGCTAAACTCATGTGGGTCCTCAGTGCTGCCTGGTGATTGTACTTATCTTCCGAGTCCAATGGTTCTCAAGCTTTTGTATCACAATAACCCAGAGGGCTTGTTAAAGCACAGATGGCTGGCCCTCTCTAGAGTTTCTGATTCAGTAGGTCTGGGATGGGGCCCAAGAATCTGCATTTCTAACACATTCCTAGGTGATACTGGTGCTGCTGATCCAGGGATCACATTTTGAAAACCACTGCCCTAACCCATTCATTCTCCCACTTCCCTAAGTGAGCATCTCTTTAAATCTCCAGCATCTTCTGTCTCATTCTCACTCTCACTAAGGAAATAGAAACAATCAGAAAATAATGTCTAAGTGCTCCCAATACCACATCTACTTACTTACCTCTCTGACCTCACCCTCTACTTGGTCATTCTGTTCATCTACAACATCCTTCTTGCTCTTCCTCAAACACACCAACACTGCCCCCACTTTAGGGATTTTGCACTTGGCTGCCCAGAAGGTTTCCCCCCCCGATACTTGCATGATTTGCTCCTTCACTTCCTTTAGATCTACTTATGTGTCCCCTTAGTAGAGAGGCCTTCTGAGACTACTCTAAAAATTAGCATACCTCCCCACATATATCTGGCACTCCCTCACCCCTCTACCTTGAATTACTTTTCTCCACAGCACGTATGTAGTTTCCTTAAATGTTTATTTGTCTGTTTACCATCTATGTTTAGCCACCCGGAGACTCTCAATAGAAGGAAGGTACAGGCAACCTGATTCTCTAAGATTAAAGAGAGTTAGTGATGAGAGCATAGACTACACAAGCAATCCATTTATTTGAGAAATCTGGCTGTAAAAGAAAGAAGTAGGAACAAGAAGCAGCAGGCTCAACCAGAGACTTTCTTAGGATGCCAAGGTAGGGCTAAAGGTACACAGGCCAGGGCCAGTGCAAAGAGAAAGTTTAAAGATGCTGGATATTGAAAGGATGCGTGGGAAACAAGACTGCTTAAATATCTGGAATGAAGAGGGTCAACGAGCACTGGATTTCTGCTTTTGTTTTTAAAGGGAACATCTACCAAGAGTTTACTATATACAGAGCACCGTGGGAAACTGTCCACATGTATTACCACATTTAATTTAGTTAATCCCCCCAATAACCCTAAAAAAAAAAGAAAAAAAAAAAAAAACCAGTTGTCGTGGTGACTTCATGTGTGTCAGAGTAGAACTGCACTCCACAGGGTTTTCACGGCTGTGATCTTTTGGAAGCAGATCGCTAGGGCTTTCTCAGAAGCTCCTCTGGGTATATTTGAATTACCAATCTTTAAGTTAGTAGCCCAGTGTTTAATGCTCTGCACCACCCAGGGACTCCTTCCAACAACTCTAGTAGGTAGGAATTATCATCTAGGCCTTTTTCTACAAAACCAGAGACATCCTACTGACACATTTACCCACTACAAAAATACCACACACAAGTTTCTCCTCCTAAGCAGTTTCATCCTTCCTTTCTCCCTTACCCTACTAATCCTACAGGGTTCTCCAACTTCAGGACCTCGTACAGTCAAAAATTAGATCGTAGGAGCAAATTTGTGGATGGGGCTGAGCTACTTCTTTGCCACCTCAGGTGCTTATAAAGCTGTCCACACAGGTAGTCAATAGCTTAAGCTCAGAGAAGTTGGAAGCCACCCTTACAAAAACCAAACCTGTCTTGACTAACTCCACATATCTTCATACCAATTCACCCTTATTTGAGTTCTCCGAGCCATTCCCAAAAACTTTTCATCACAGCAGCTGCTCCAAATCCTTCCAATTCTTCTTAATTGCCCAATTTCACCCTTAGTCCCTGCACTCTCAGCTAAAGACCTCATTCACCAAAAACATGAAGAAAGCCTAACAGAAAATGTTTCTACCTCCTTCTTTCTACTTCAGACTTTCTTCTTATTCTCAGGAATATTCTTTTCCTCTATTCCATCACTATTCCCACAAATGGTGATAACTGTAGGGCTTCCTTTCCAACATCTGTATCCCTTTTTCTTGTCTTATCTTACTACACTGACTGGGACCTCCAAAATAATGGTGATAACAGATATCCTTATCTTCTTTCCCATTTAACCTGCAGGACTTCAGTGTTTCCTCATCTAGATACCTTCAGTGTTTCCCTATTGAGAATGAGACTGGCTACTGCCTTCTGACAACACTTACTTTAAATGTTTCCAAGGTTGGAACTCAGTATTCCCTTGTTCTGTTCAAACGACTGTTTCTTGGTCAGTGTACAGGTTCCTCATGAGCACAATTAAATGTTCTGGAATTCCCATTCTTTGAAATGTTATCCATAATTTGTTATGATCCCCACAGTTGAATGCCTCTGCATTATCAATAAAACACAGGTAAACATCTTTCTGGTATTCTCTGCTTTCAGCCATGATCCATCCAACATCAGCAATGATATCCCTTGTTCCATGTTCTTTTCTGAACAAGGAGATACTGAGTGGTTTAAGTTAAGAAAGGTGTGTGTCAGGGTTGTATCCTTTCACCATACTTATTCAATCTACATGCTGAGCAAATAATTCAAGGAGTTGGACTATATAAAGAAGAATGCAGCATCAGGATTGGAGGAAGACTCATTAACAACCTGTTATGCAGATGACATAACCTTACTTGCTGAAAGTGAAGGGGACTTAAGCACTTACTGATGAAGATCAAAGACCACAGCCTTCAGTATGGATTACACTTCAATATAAAGAAAACAAAAATCCTCACAACTGAACCAATAAGCAACATCATGATAAACAGAGAAAATACTGAAGTTGTCAAGGATTTCATTTTACTTGGGTCCACAATCAATGCCCATGGAAGCAGCGGTCAAGAAATCAAATGAAGTATTGCACTGGGTAAATCTGCTGCAAAAGACCTCTTTAAAGCGTCAAAAAGCAAAGATGTCACTTTAAGGACTAAGGTGCGCCTGACCCAAGTCACGGTGTTTTCAAGTGCCTCACATGCATGTGAAAGCTGGACAATGAGTAAGGAAGACCGAAGGAGAACTGATGCCTTTGAATTATGGTGTTGGTGAAGAATTTTGAATATATCATGGACTGCCAGAAGAATGAACAAATCTGTCTTGGAAGAAGTACAACCAGAATGCTCATCAGAAGCAAGGATGGTGAGACTTTGTCTCACACACTTCAGACGTTATCAGGAGGGATCAGTCCCTGGAGAAGGACATCACGCTTGGTAAAGTAGAAGGTCAGCAAAAAAGAGGAAGACCCTCGATGAGATGGACTGACACAGTGGCTACAACAACAGGCTCAAGCATAACAACGATTGTGAGGATGGCGAGGTCCAGGCAGTGTTTCATTCTGTTGTACACAGGGTTGCTACGAGCTGGAAGTGACTTGAAAGCACCTAACAACAACAAGGTTGGAACATCTACAAGGAGTCAGTTCGAGGCTCATCTTCTTCTCCATAATAAAGCTGATCAACACACTATTTAGCTGAAACTGACAGAGGATTAAGACAAAAACATTATCTACGTTAACCCTCCCCCCCTTTTTTTTAACTATATATTATCTTTGTAGGCATTTTAATCACAGTGCAGCTATTTGTTGAAATTCATCTTCTTTATCGCCAAATTATTTTTTCCTGTAATGACTTTAAATGCAGGCTATGGTTGCTTATTTTGCAAAAGTATGATACAGGTGAATAGCCCATAGAGGCGAAAATTTTAAAAGTTGAACCATGCAGTTTAACTAGCGGCAAGCAGGCAAAACAATCTAAAAATCTTATTAAGAAAAAAACAATCAGACAATCAGCTTTATGGTACAAACTAGCCAACAGAAAACTGATTTCAAAAACAATCTGCAGATGTTTAATAGCGTATATTTTTATGGCATAGCTTTCAGCTGTTGTTTCACCTTCGAGCTAAATTGAATCAGATTTTTACCACCCTTACGGCACTGTACCTATGCAGGAAGCAAATGCAAATCTATTGAAGCAGAAGCAGTGTTGTGTTAGAGGGCTCAATTAAATGGTGGAATGTTTCTTGTAAATTAAAGCCCTACTGAATAATCATCTTTCATGCAAATTACCTTTCTTGGGGTGTTTCAAAGATATGTGATCATCATATGCAGCAGCTTTAGTACATGCTTATTTGTAATGCTTGACAAAATGAATTCTCTCTCTTTATTCCCTTAGAAATGAGAATGAGAATTTCAACTTTTTAATTTTTCCTAGCTAGACTGCCTTTGTGAATACACTAGCAGTGAAACTCTATTTTTCCATAACTTACTGTGCAGAAGAATGATTTAACCAGATGCATACAACTAGCACATTTATCAGAAACAATAAATTAAATGGATTTCTTATGGAAAAAAATACCGTATCACTCCCTCCTCCTTCAAAAAAGTTTAAGTTTTCCCTAGAAGCCCATCAGGCATTAGGAGGTCCATATGTTCTCTGACATTTTACACAAAATTGTGTGTTGCATGTGCAGATACATATTTTCTGAGAAGAGAGTTAAAAACTTTTATCTGATTCTCAAAGAGGTCAAAAACCTACAAAAAGATTAAGAATTGCCAAGTAAAGCTAAAAGACACAATATCTCAGGGTCATACCTGGATCTTCCAGGTACACAAAGTTTGACGGATATCCAAGTAGACAGATATTTAGTTCCCTTGGTGGTACTGGTGCACATTTATCACACTGAACTAAGACTCCTATGCAAAGAATTAAACTAAAATATCTAATTAGTCATTACTTAAAACCTAAGGAGAAATTCCACGCATCCTTCCTGAGCATTCAAGATTAATTACATGCACATGATGTAACAACCTAAACCCTGAAAAGAGTAGCTGGCAAGGGTGTTACAAGGGAAATCCGAGTCACATGCCACTTGCTGGACCAGGCAGAGCCTTATGTATCAGCAGAAAGGCTAATTCGGTGTTACAAATTCATGCTTCAGGAAGAGGTCTGTAAATGTATGGCTTCCCTTCCCCAAAAAAGCTTCTAAAGTCCTTAGCTTAACTATTAACTAAATTATAAATATTGAATTGCATTTAAAAAAAAAAAAAAAAAACTTTCTCAGAGGTCTTTCCACTCACTTTAATATAATGAATTAGGAAAATTCCAAGTGGCCTTCAGATTCAATTAAATACCACAATTGCTACAACAGCAATGTACTAATAAATATGTAAGTATCTGAGTCCTGTTACAACCTCGCTACCAAAACCACCACATTTCTAGTTAAACCCAGGTTCTATTCAAAATTATTGTGCCCACAAAAACCCTAAGTCACAACCAATGATTCTTCAAGAGAGGCAAAAACTTTCTTATAAAGCTGGTGTGGCAGAAACACTGCTAACTATGTTTGTAGTTATCCAGCTACGTTTAAAAATAAATAAAAAGCAGCAGCAGCAGTTTGAGCAAATAAAACTTCTGAAGACTTAGTACTTAAAAAAACAAAAACATTAGACAAAGACTTCAGACTTTTCCCAGTAAAAAGTAATATAATCTTATGCAATGCCCAACTAGTCACACATACAAAATACATTAGGGACACACCACACATACAAAATCATCCTTAACGAAAAGAATATAAAGAAAAATCTAACATTTATTTTCACAAATTGTTATAGCACTCTGAAGTTAAATTTCATTTTTTTTTCTGTTTCAAATTTACCCAGAGCTTTACCATATGTTTTAAAATTTTATTTTGTAAAAAAATAAAAAGGCTGTTTATTCTCAATTACATCTATTGTTGTGAGTTCACTGGTCTTCAGCCTCTTTCAGGTTAGGGGACACTTTCAAACACTGGAATTTTGATGGCACACTTCAAAGAACTGGGTTACAATCTCACTTGTGCCTTCTTACTTGATCCCCTCCTTCACCACAAAACCAAAAAACCAAACCCACTGCTGTCGAGTCGATTTCGACTCATAGCCACCCTACAGGACAGAGTAGAACTGCCCTATAAGGTTCATCACTGTGTCTATTTAAAACAGAGCTCTTTACTATCCTGACCTATATATACTCACAAAGCAAAGTTCTTGCATGCTCCAGTAAACAAGCAATCTTTCCCCAGAGCTGGCTGGACACTGTTTTGGCCTTTGCAAATCATCCTGCCCCACGTTTCATCACAAGGCGAACTCAGCAGGCTGCTGCCCTAACAAACTATCACCGGATTTCTCCTGTTGAAACAAATAAACTACATTTTCTCCAAAATATGACAGCCATCTGTGAAGGGTTTTTGGCTAAGTGCTACAACAGCACATGATCTGAAACCACTGTGCTAATAATTAAGATTATTAGCTTCAAGTGTTCTTAATAAATAAATTACTGGGTGTTACCTATGAAGTGAAACTAGACAGACGTATATAGGCTTTAGACTACTGTATACAATTCAAGAATTTGTTGAACTCAATTTTCTCTGGTATCTAGTGTTCAAATACCCTCGCTTCTAGATATTTAAACCTCAATAATTGCTCCTATGTGCCTGGAACTGTACCCTCATTAATTCATTAAATACTCCCAACAATCCTATGTGGTACTTAGTATTATACCCATTTTATAAATGAAGAAACTAAAGCACAGAGGCTACATACCAATAAGGGCCAGAAACAAGATTTAACAGAGACAAACACAAGAACCCAGGAAGTCTGAGTCCAAAGTCCATGCTCTTAACCAGGACGCTAATCAGAAGAATTTATTATTGGCACCACGTTTGCTACAGTGGTTTTGGCCCTGACAAGATTTTGATAAAACTGATTTAGATTTCATTATTTATGAGGATTTTCTTTTTAAGTTAAATATTAGGTAAATTATTAATCACTGAAGTGCTGGATTCAATGGTAATGGAACATACAAACACCCATAAAAAAGAACTGGAAGTTCAAGTTCCTTCACTTCTCCAGATCATTTCCTCAGCCATAAAATCAGAGGATTAAAGCAGATAATCTCTACAGTTCCTTCCAGTTTGAACACTGCAAGACTAATAATTAGAACAAACTACTCCTTAAATGAATTAAGACACTGCTGCCCACCAACAATAGGTCAGGTTACAGTCAACTGGGGGAGGATCTTAAGTACCTGATTTTTAAGGCACTGAAACCCATAAATATGCAAAATCCTTCAGGTTTTTAAATATACTTTTTATTATAAAATATAGCCAAATTACAGGAAATGTGGCAAAAAGGAAAAAAAAAATATCATTCATAATCCCAGCACATACACACTGACAGCATTTTAGAATATTTTCTTTCCTTCTTTTTTTTCTTATGCATACCTTTACATGATTATCATTATTGAGCAGAGGGAAGAAGGGAAAAAAAAACTGCACTCTTTTTTGTTATCTACTTCAACAATTTATAATAGGTACTTTTTCATGTTGCCAAAGAGTCCTGGTGGCACAGTGGTTAAACGGCTCAGCGGCTAACCCAAAGGTCCGTGGTTCAAACGCACCGTCCACTCCACGGGAGGAAGATGTGGCAATCTGTTTTTGTAAAGATATACAGCCTTGGAAACAATATGGGGCACTTCTACTCTGTCTTAGCTATGAATCCAAGTCAACTCCGGCAGTTTGGTTTTGGTTTCATGTTGCCACAAGGTGCTACATGACTGCACCCCCCTCCCACTACCTCTCCAACCTCATCTGTTGCTACTCTCTCCTTCCTGCCCTTTCCAGCAGCCCTTCGCTTTCTTCTTTCTGAGACTACAGCACACACACTTCCAACTCTGGCCCTTTGCACTGGATGCTCCTTCCTCCTTGAATTCTCTTCCTCCAAATACCTGCATGTCTAGCACTCTTAAGACCTCACTCAAAAGTCACTTTATCAGTGAGGCCTTCCTTGGCAACCCTACTGAAAATGTCAAGCCTCAACTCTGCAACATTTCGTATCACCTTTCCTCGCCTTTTGTTTTTTTCTAAGCATTTATCACACGTTATTTTATTTTATTGTTTACTCTCTGTCTCTCCTATTAAAACTAAAGTTCTAAGACGGCAAGAATTTTTGTCCTTACTGACTTCCCAGCACCTAGACAAGTATCTAACAAATAGCAAAAGCCCAATGAACATTTGCTAGGGGAATAATCTCTATAACATCACTTTAAATGGCTATATACTTGGAACCCTCATCCACTGCTGGCAGGAATGCAAAATGATGCAGCCACTGTGGTAAACAGTTTGGCAGTTCCTCAAAAAGTTAAACACAGAACTACCACATGACCCAGCAATTCCACTCCTAGGTATATACACAAAAGAACTGAAAGCAAGAATGCATACAGAAACTTGTATACTAATATTCACTGAAGCATTATTCACAAAAGCAAAACGCAGAAAACCTAAATGTTCATCAGCAGATGAATGGATAAACAAAATGCAGTATATCCATATAATGGGATATAACTCAGCCATAAAGAGAAATGAAGTCCCGACACATGCTACAACATACATGAACCCTGAAAACGTTGGTAAGTAAAATAAGTCAGTCACAAAAGGATAAATATTGTATGATCCCACTTACATGACATATCTAGAATAGACAAATGTACACAGACCAAAGTTTATTAGTGATTACCAGGAGTGGGAGGGAGGGTCACTGCTTATGGGGCACTGACTTTCTGTTAACAGCGTTGGAATAATTTGGAAACAGACAGTAGTGATGGTTGCACAACATAATGAACGTAGTAATCAATGTCACTGAATTGTACATGCACAAAATGTTGAACTGGCAAATGTTTTGTTATATATATTTTTATCACAATAAAAAAGGCTAAATACTATTCCATCAAGTGTTTATACCAGAATTTATCTAGTAACTCCCCTATAGATAGACATACCGGTTGCTGTCAATCTTTTACCATTCTAAATAATGCTTTAATGCAGGAGTTGCAAACATTTTCTGGAAAGGGCTACATAGTAAACATTTTCTGCTTTACAAGGTCTCTGTTGCAACTTCTCAACTCTGCCACTGTAGCGCAACAGCAGTCACAGACAACAAATGGTTGTGGCTGAATCTGGGCCACAGCAGGCTAGATTTAGCCTATGGTCCCGAACCGCTGCTTCATTGAACATCTTTGTGCATGTACCTTTTTCCATCTTTTCAATGGGTAAACTTACTAGACAAACGGGTATGAATATATTTACGGCTCTTGATACATTCTATCAAATTGCTTTTGAAAAGGATAATCATGAGGAAGTGGAACACTGGAAAACTTATACATGGTTGGTAGGAATATAACTTGGTACACTTTGGAAAACCTGCAGTTATCGACTAAACCTCAATGTATATACCCTATGACTCTGCAATTCTACTCCTAGGAATAGACCCAAGAGAAATGCATCTATATGATCACCAAAAGACATGTATTAGAATACAGACAGATCTATTTATAATCATCAAAAAGTGAAAACCACCTAAATGCCCATCAACAGTAGGATGAATAACTGTGGTATAGTCATACAAGGGAATATTACATAGTAACAAGACTGGATGATCCATAATCATATGCAACAAATAAAGATGAATCTCAAAAACTTAATACTGAATGAAAGAAGCCAGACCCAAAAAAAGTATATATTGTAGGATTCTATTTACAGAAACTATAAAAATGGGCAAAACTGCTCTGCTGTGAAGTCAGGATATTTATTTTCCTTCAGAGGAGAAGAGGAGTGTTCATTACTGGAAGGGGCATAAGAGGTTGCTGCTGGGGTGCTGATAATGTCCTGTTTATTAACCTGAGTATTAGTCACATGGATTCAATTTATAAAAATTCATTAACTGTACAATATGATATGGGCACTTTTCTGTACATATATTTTACTTCAAAGTTTTAAAAGGAAAAAAAAGAATACCACCAATATTCCCATCAGCAATGTATGTGAGAATAATTTCCTTCCCTCCTTTTCCCTCATCAGCAGTAGGTACTATCTCATTTTATATCTTTGCTAATTTGATACGTTTAAAAAAGTATCTCACTGCCAGGTTAATTTGCGTTTAATTACTAGTGAGGCTTAACATTCCTTTTTTATAAATTGTCTTCATTTTATCTATTATTCATTGGAGCTTTATTACTTTTTTATAAATCATGAAAACAAACAATAATAAAATATCATAAAGACATCAGCTCTTTGTCTATTACATGGTTGCAAATATTTTCTGCAGACTGTTGCCTTCTTTTCTAATTTTATTGTTTTGTTTTTTATTAAAGAAGTTTAAGCTTTTATATAGCCAAAAAGACTGATCTTTTTATCAGTGTATCTTTCTCTCAAAAAACATTATACAGAATTACATTCTTTCATTTACAACAAAAATATTGTTTCTTTTATGTAATGTGTTAGGGATGTACTTATTTCTCAGATGGATAGTATGCTTTTAAAAAAACAAAATATTTATTTGGAGATTAACTGGAAGGCATTAACTAAAAAGGTATAAGTCTATAGGATAAATTTTGACACAAAATAATTTTTAATAGGAAAAGCTGTAAACTTCTGAGGCAATTATTTCATTAATGGAAAGAGCAGATTTTATACCTTATCAGTGTAGTATACTCTGGATGTAAAGATATCATTAGAGAAATGTAAATATTCAGGAATTCTACTTTGTGGTAAGACTTCTGCCTGACATAAAAAAGACAGCCAGTTGGCCAAAAATTAATTTAAGAGCCCAACTGCTAACCAAAAAGTCGGCAATTCAATCCACCAACCGCGCATTGGAAACCATATGGGGCAGTTCTACTCTGTCCTATAGGGTTGCTATGAGTCAGAATCGCCTCAACAGCAATGGGTATATACATATCAAGAATATATACATTCAGGTCAAGAAGGCAGAGGGTTGACATGTCATGGGGTTGTTAACCAATGTCATAAAACAATATGTGCACTGACTAATGAGAAACTATTTGTTCTGTAAACCTTCACCTAAAGTACTATTTTAAAAAAAAAGTATATATTCATCAAATATAATCATAAGCAAAATGGACTGATAGGCAGAATATATTTACAAGAATATATTCATTTTCATTCAGTATATTCACATCCACTGAATATATTTTTAAAAAAATTTGTAAGAAGACTAAACCATCACATGATCTTTAGCTTTCAAAAGGAGAACATTCCTTTTGAAAATGTTGCTCTGAAGATAAAATGAGAATACTTTTAGCTAAAATTTAACAGAAATTTTAAACAGCTGTTTAAACAATATTTTGATAAATCAGTGAATTTGATGGATTTGTCAGTTGGGTGGATTGTGCCTTTCCTGCACTGATTATGGGAAACTGGCCTAAAGTTGCAAAACTTCAAGGCCAGAGAACTTCAGACAATTTTCCAGGGAGGGGAAAAAAGTCTTGAAAATATACCTGTATCTGCTTGGGTTCATTCTGATGCCAGAAAAGGATTCCTTTGGCAGATCTCCAAAAACAAATTGCCGCTTTTACTTAAATTGAGCAGACTACATTTGGGGAACATTTTCATTAAAAATGATTAAAATGTTAAGTTTTGTCCCAGGAGATAAACTTTAGTTATATAGGAAAGTCACTAATAGAGAGCTCCTTGTTTTCTGAATATACCAGGTAAACGAGGCAAATTACTGAACCAAAAGAGTCATGGAAATATAAACAAACTGAGTAATTTAGAAAAGAACTAAAGTCCCTGTAATAAATATGTATCAGCTTATCCCTATATTATAAAGCAGATGAACTAGAAAAGCTGTTTATAATCAGATTCTTGCATATCTTACCACTTACAAGTAGCTACTCAAATATTTGTCCCCTTGATCAAAAGAAAAAATAGTTGTTCAAGATAACAACAACAACAACAAAAAATGCTTAAGAATGAACCAAGAATTACCAAGCAAACGAGACAGTTGGCAGAGGCTTAATTTTGGACTCGCCCCAAATTTACTGATAAAAATAAATGCAGAAGACCAAGAAATAGACCCACACAAATATGTTCAAGTGATTTTTGACAAAGGTTCACAAAAGCAATTCAATGGAGGAAAAATAACCTTTTCAACACATCGTGCTGGCACAACTGGGTATCTGCAGGCAAAAAATGAACATCTACCCTAACGTAAACCCCACACTTTATACAAAACTTAACACAGAATGGATCACAGACTTAAACATAAAATGCAAAACTATGAAACTTTTAGAAAACAGCATAGAAGAAACTCTATGGGACTTAGGGCTAGGCAGAGTTCTTATACTTGATACCAAAGGCACTACCCATAAAAGAAAAAAAATGGTAAAACTAAAATTAAAAATGTTTGCTCTGTGAAAGCCCATGTGAAGAGGATCAAAAGACAAACTACTGACTTGGAGAAAACATTTGCAAACCATATATCTAACAAAGGACTAGTATCTAGAATACAGAAAGAACTCACAAACACTTAAACAGTTCTTAAAAAAATCCAATTAGAAAATAGGCAAAAGACATGAAGAGACATTTTACTGAAGAGGATATACAGATGGCAAATAAGCACATGAAAAGATGTTCAGTATCATTAGCCATTAAACTCATTGTGCCATTGAGTCGATTCTGACTCATAGGGACTCTACAGGACAGAGAAGAACTGCCCCGTAGGGCTTCCAAGGAACTGCTTGCGGATTTGAACTGCCAACCTTTTCATTAGCAGTCGAATTCTTAACCGCTGCACCACCAGGGCTCCAAAAACCAAACCTGTTGCCGTCGAGTCTTTTCCAACTCATAGCGACCCTGTAGGACAGAGTATAAATGCCCCCATAGGGTTTCCAAGCAGTAGCTAGTGGATTTGAACTGCTGACCTTTTGGTCAGCAAAAGGTCAAACTTTTTTTTGGTCCAACTATTAACCACTGTGCCACCAGGGCTCCTTATTAGCCATTAGGGAACTGCAAATTAAAACCACAATGAGATATCACTACATACCCATCAGAATGGCTAAAATAAAAAATAGTGACACCACCAAATGATGACAAGGAGGTGGAGAAACTGGATCCAACATACACTGCTGGTAAATATAAATGGTAAATGTTAAATACTACAGCCACTCTTGAAAAGTTCGGCAATTACTTGAAAAAACCAAAACATGCATCTACCATACCCATAAACCCACTGCTGTCAAGTCGATTCTGACTCATAGCGACCCTAGAGGACAGAGTAGAACTGCCCCATAGGGTTTCCAAGGAATGCCTGGTGGATTCGAACTGCCAACCTTTTGGTTAGCGGCGGAACTCTTTTTTTTTTTCTTTTTTTTAAATTGTACTTTAGATGAAGGTTTACAGAACAAATAGTTTCTCGTTAAACTGCCAGTACACATATTGTTTTATGACATTGGTTAACAACCCCACGACATGTCAACACTCTCCCTTCTCAACCCTGGAGGACCTTTTCTTTAGTGAAAATATACACAGCCAAAGTTACACCATTTCAAAAGTTTTTACATGTACAATTCAGTGACACTGATTACATTCTTTCAGTTGTGCTGCTGCTCTCAACATCCTTTTCCAAATTATTCCATCACCATTATCTTCGACTCACTGTCCCCTAGGCTTCCCGTCAAACCTTTAGAGTTGCTGTTGTCAGTTTGATCTCACATAGATAATTCTTTTTTTTTTGTACCTTAGATGAAGATTTGCAGAATAGTTTCTCATTAAACAGTTAGTACACATACTGCCCCCTATGACACTGGTTAACAACCCCATGACATGTCAACAGTGTTCCTTCTCAACCTTGCATTCCCTATCACCAGCTCTCCTGTCTCCTCCTGTCTTCTAGTCCTTGTCCCTGGACTGCTGTGCCTCATTAGTCCCGTTTTGTCTTATGAGGCTGTCCAATCCCCGGCTGAACGGTGAACTTCGGGAGTGACTTCACCACTGAGCTAAAAGTGTATCCGGGGGCCATACTCTCGGGGTTTCTCCAGTCTGTCAGGCCAGTAAATCTGGTCTTTTTTTGTGCGTTAGAATTTTGTTCTACATCCTTTTCCAGCTCTGTCCAGGACCCTCTATTGTGATCCCAGTCAGAGCAGTCAGTGGCGGTAGCTGGGCACCATCTAGCTGTACTGGACTCAGTCTGGTGGAGGCCGTGGTAGCTATGGTCCATCAGTCCTTGGACTAATGTTTTCCTTGTATCTTGTTGTCTTCATTCTCCCTTGTTCCCCAAGGGGTGAAACCAGTGGAGTATCTTAGATGGAGCAGCCAAACTCTTAACCACTACACTGCCAGGGTTTCCACAACTACCATATGACCCAGCAATTACACTCCTAAGTATATATGCCAGAGATATCAAAACTTACGTTCATCCCAAAACCTGTATATAAGTGTTCGTAACAGCTTTATTTGTAATAGCCAAAAACTAGTATCAGCTCAGATGCCCTTCAAGAGGTGAATGTTTAAACAAACTGTGGAACATCCACAGCATAATACTCAGCAATAAAAAGGAACAAACTATTGATACATGCAACAACTTGGATGACTCTCCAGAGAATTATGCTACGCAAAAAACAAAAACAAAAAAAAAGCCACTCTCAAAACGTTACATACGGTATGATTCCATTTACATAACATTTTTGAAATGACAAGATTTCATAAACAGAGGACAAATTAATGGTTGCCAAGGGTTAGGGATGGAGTACTTGAGGGAGAGATGCAGGGATTGGTAGAAACAGATACCTACACAGATGATAAAACTGTATTGAACTTAACACACACACATAAATGAATACTAGTAAAAAAGGGAAAACCTGAATAAGACTGGTAGACTGTATTAATGTCAATATCCTGGTTGTGATACTGTGCTACAGTTTTGCAAAATGTTATCATTGGGAGAAACTGGGCAAGATATATAAGGGATCTCTCTGTATTCTTTCTTACTACTGCATGTGAATCTACAATTATCTCCATGAAAAAGAGAGAGAGAAAGAAACCAGCGTAACAAAAGAAAAAAATCCACAGATACAATGTTTAGGTGCACAAAATTAGGTGATAAGGTAGTCCTATGAAGCCCAGATGAGTGAGCAGGACTGAAACCGCCACAATAACAGGATCACACAAGATAGGCATCTGGGTAAGTGGGAAGAAAAAAGGGAGAGTTCTGATGATTATATGAGCTGGGAAAACAAATTACCAACACTCACTCTGAAAAAGAGAGGGCCTCTTTTGAATGAAATGGATCTGAGAACAACCAACAAGGTTTTTTATGCTTCTGGGGGAGACTGCAAAAGACTATGGGGACCTGATACAGGCCTGGGAAAGAAAATTGCTGGGACTAAAATCTAAATCAAAGAGGTATCACTAGGGTTAAAGGAGAGAGAGAATCAAGGAGGCAGATCTCAAATAGAGATGGCTTATTGAGAGATCATATTTCTTCCTTTATGTCGAAATATAATATACAACGAGAAATGGGAGAAATCGTAAGTGAAAATCTTGCTGGTATTTCACAAACTGAACACACTTATGTAATCAGCATCCAGATGAAAAAATGGAACATTACCAGCACCGGAGAAGTCCTGTTTCTCCTTTCTAGTCACTATTCCCCAAGAGTAGCCACTATCCTGACTTCTAACAGAATAGATTGGTTTTCCCTGTTTTTCTACTTTATATAAATGGGATTATACAGTATGAACTGTTTTGTGTCTGGCTTCTTTCTGTGAGATTCATACATACTACTGCAGGTAGCTGTAGACTGTTCACTCTCATTGCTCTATAGTGTTCCATTGGGTAAATATACCACAATTTATTTATCCATTCTGCTTCAGTTTACTACTATTGAGTAACAAACCACCTCCAAATTTAGTGGCTTAAAACAACAATTTATTATTTCTCACAATTCTGTGAGTTGTTTGGCAGTTTCTCTCCTAGCTTTACCTGGATTTGTTCATGTGGCTACTTTTAGCTAGAGGGTCAGGTGGGCTGGAAGGTCCAAGATGGTCTCACTCACATGTCTGATAGTAAGTGCTGGTCATTGGCTGGGTGCCTCAATTATCCTCCAGGTGACCTCTCCTGCTCTAGTACTTCCTTTTATGATAGTTTCAGGGCAGTATTCCCCCAATGTGCAAGCATCTATCAAGCCTCTGCTGTCCCACACTTGCGAATGTCCCACTGGCCAAAGCAATTACATGGCCAAAATCAAAATCACAATAAGAGAAGATAACCCAAGGGTGTAGTTACCAGAAGTGATTTATTTGGGGTCATCAACATAACACTCTATCACATATTACACTGATGAGCATCCAGAAGATTTCAGTTTGGAGCTAATAGTGCTATGACAATTCTAGTACATTTATAGTGATACATATATGTCTAAGAGTGAAATTACCAAATCCCAGAATATACATATGTCAGCTTTAGGAGATGCTGAGACAGAGCTTTCCAAATTGCTTGTACCAATTCACACTTCATGCCAATTTACACTTCCTATAGCAGTGTTTGAAAATTCCAGTTACTCTACATCTTCACCAAAACTTGGTATTTCCCATGTTTTTCATGTAGTCATTCTGGTGGGTATGCAGTGCTATCTCACTTTGGTTCTAATTGAGAAGTCATATTTATAAATACTTCACATAAACAATGAAACCCTGGTGGCATAGTGGTTAAGAGCTACAGCTGCTAACCAAAAGGCTGGCAGTTCAAATTCACCAGCCACTCCTTGGAAACCCTATGGGGCAGTTCTACTCTATCCTATAGGGTTGCTATGAGTCAGAATCGACTCGATGGCAATGGGTTTGGTTTTTTGGTTTTTACATAAACAGTAAAGGAGAATACCTTCAAACCAGGAAACTAGGAAAACTACACTGGCTCACTCCCACCCCATCATAAGAACCATCTCCTAAGTACAAGTAGATGCATCTAATTTAAACATAAACAACAGAAAAAGAACACAATTTAATTCTATGAAAAGGTACTGTGAGAAAAAAGATGAATATTAACCAAATAATGTAACAATGGCCAATGAAGGCACAGCACAAAAATATGGCCATAAAGTAGATGAGAACTGTAACCTAATATTTCAAAATGAATTAAAAGAAATTAAGAAAATGATAGAAGCTATGAAAGAACAACCTGTATCAGAAATAGAAAAAGCTAAGAAATGAAAATGGCTAGATAACAAGGATATACAAAGAGAAATTGATAGAGTTTAGGATAAAATGGAAAAGAAAAAAGAAAAAACTTCAATAAGGAAGACAAAACTAGAAGGAATGTTAGGATGAACAGATACATACCATGGAAAGTACATTAAAAGAACTAGAATAAAGGAAAAATATAAAGCAGACATTAAAAAAAATTTTTTGAAGAAAGGTATAGATAGAAAAGATAAGCAAAAAAGATCCAACATACATTTAACAGATGGCCCCAAAGAAAACAATCGAACAGAATAAATAATAAAATCTATAATTGATGAAAACATATATAAGAAAAAATATTTAGGCCAATATAATTTAAAAAAAGACATTGTGCATCTGGCAAAATCAACAGAGAACAGTCAACACTTAGACATATTCTAGTAAAATTACTGGTCTTTAAAGACAAATTCCTTCGGGTATACAGGCAAAAAGATAAAGTCACAATGAAAATAAAACCATATTAGTATTAGACTTTGACAGTAACACTTTATACCAGAATACAATAGAGTAGGATTGGGCAAACTATGGCTCATGAGTCAAATCTGGCCCACTGCCTATTTTGCAAATCAAGTTTTACTGGAACACAGCCATGCTCATTCATTTATATATTCTCTATGGCTGCTTTTACATTACAATAGCACAGCTGAATAGTTGTGACAGAGACTGTATGGCCCACAGATCCTAAAATATTTACTATCTGGTCCTTGACAGAAAAAGTTTGCAGACCTCTACAACAGAGTAACATGTTTGGAATACTTAAGAAAAATGTGAGCTAATATTTTTATTTAGCCAAATTGACCTTCAAGAATAAAAGCCACAGATAAACAACCTTAAATATGAAACGCAGAGGATATCATTCACATGATCTATTTATGAGGATTCAATGAGCTTCAAACTACCGAATGATGATTACAGAAGCTTTAGTGTAAAGATTTGTGTGGAACATTGAATATATTTAACTGCAAAACTAAGAAAAAATGAGGGGGAAAGAATAACAGAGTAGTATGTGATTCATACGGGGCAAACAGAATTGATAAATCTTAGGGAGCTGGAATTGAATGGTCTAGAGGCTTGATTATGTATGGATACAGGGCTGAGAATAAAGAAGCAGTCACAGATAAGTCCTAAGTTTCTGGACTGGGAAATGGGTAGAAGATGGTACCATTCACTGAACTATGGAATACAAGAGAAGACACGGATTTTAAGAGAAAGATAACTAAATCAAGCTTTAGGCACACTGAATGTGAAATGTTTGTGGAACATCCAAGTGACTATGTCTAGTCAGTAGGTGGATACAAAGATTTGGATTTCAGAAGAGAGGCCCTGACTAGATAAAGATTTGGGAGTCAACAGCCAAGCAATGGGTGAAATGACCAGGATAGTGCATAACTTATCATGCAAGGAGCAAGCTCAATATCTGAAAAAGAACACCAAAAGAAACTCACCAAAAAATACCAGCATCAGCACTTCCATTTCACCACACTGATATTACCCAGTAATCTAAACCAATTATTAAGAATTTTCTACTTTACACCATTCAAAATAAAGCATTTAAAAATAATGAATATAAAAAGTGAATAAAATAAGCCTTTACCCACTTTAGCTATTTTTAATGGCGTATAGAGTTGATCATATTGCTCTGTACTGCACTTGGCACTAACTGATAGAGTGAAAAAGATCATAAAAGATGAAACTACTATAAAATCACACATATGGAGTAAAATATGTGTGTATGAAGGGCCACTGGAAAGGGTATGCTGGGAGGAAGAAGGAATCCTAGCTGGGTAGGAGTTCACAATGTTGTTAACTCTGTCTCAGAAATATGAAGTCCCATAATAGAAAAACTGAGCTCTTAAAATGTGGTGATTATCCCTTAGATAATTCAGAGATAAAATTAATAATAAAAATAATATCAATAAATATTTACAAGGGAAAACAGACTTTCACTGAAGGGACACAAAAAAATTGCAATTAGAAAAAGAAAGAAAAGGTTAAAGTAGCATCAATTTTGAGGAAAACCAAGAAGAAACAGAGAATCCAGCCAAGATATATCCAATGCCTGAAATAAAAATTAACTAAAAAAATAAATGAATAATCCAAAAACAATCCAGCCCAGCAAAGGAAAGCAACAGAGGCAACTGTAGATAATTCACTAGAATTAAAGTGTTTAAAAAAAAAGTTTCAGCTAACAGAATCCTTGGGTATTAGCAAACAAAAACATTCTCAGGCATTAAAAGATATTAGCAGTAGATTTTAATAGCATTCCTGTTCTTTGGAAGTTTCTTTTTTAAAACAAACAGGTAATAATTATTACGAATGCCACACATACTACTTTTTGCCCTGCATCTAGTGCTAAAAAGGACATAGATTTTAAGAGAACAGTAAGGTAGAAGGGAAAGCTGTTCTCTAGCTTGGAGCTATCAAGGAGAGGCTTGCTTCCTGGTGCCAGCAGATCAGAGGGAAAAAAGGCAGAATGAAAATGTATTCTTTTATGGTAAGTACTTTTATGTTTCTACAAGTTTCTTAAAAGTTCTAATGTTTTCTTAAAGTTGTTTAAAGTTATATTTCACATCAACTTGTACAGTTTATCTTTAGAGATGCAAATGATTTGACTTTCCTTTTGATACAAAAATGTTACTGATGTTCTAGACCACATCCCTCTGCTTTCTATATTATTTGTGTGATAAAGTGTTTCTGAAATCCATCCTCTTTAGTCATTAGACTCATTGGCATTATCAATATGAAAATAGTGAAAAAGCTCTCCAACTGTTTAAGTGTAAGAATTTGTAAAATAAACCTGAATACTGCTGTGTAATTTGCCTTTTTCCAGAAAATGCTATTAAACTTTGTTGGCACTGGATACAAAATAAAACTCAAAAATTTGCATTTTCAGTACTTTTGGTCTCTTGACCTTTATTTGAATTTGAGACTAAGCTTTACCAAACAACAGAATTTACACTGTAACTAGCCAACCACAGTCCTCATTATGGAATCTGTACAGTGCATTTGTTACCTAGGAAACAGACCAGAGCACAGGCAGAGTGCAATTTCAGTTCAGCAAAAGAATTCTCCAAACATACTGGTAAATAAAGTCCATAAATCAACTAATCAGAAACAAGGTCAAGAAGGATCACGTAAGAGTTAAGCTCTATGGAAACTTTTTAAATGAAAAAAAGAAACCTGTAGGGTTTCTTTGGGCAAGTATGTAGATCTTTCAAGTAAATATTTTGAACAGGTTTCTTTATAAACACAAACTGTCAGAAAATAAACTGTTCAAAATAAATGGCTTCTCTCCAATCTTCAGCTTCTCTATTTTTGACAGTATATGAGAGAAAAAGCGTCTTCAGAGCCAGCCTCATACATCTGGTTGCAGAATATTAATCCAAGCATGAACTCCGCATTTTTAGGAGATCAGCATGGGCTTCTACTGTTCTTAAGGAACGCAGGATAAGGTCTGGAATGGGAGGTCACTGCCCACATCTCTTAGAATCAGACCTGCATCCCCACCAAACTACAAAAAACTGCATGAAAAAGGAGGACTTGAAAGTCAGAAACCTATTATAAAGAATCAAACTCTTACTTTTCAGCTTTGCATTTGGTTACTATTAACTATAATGCTAGTCATCTGAGGGTTCTAGTTAAAGGGGCCATTTTAAGTTTCCTTTAATGAGAACACACTGATAAGTAGCAAATACGTAAAAGCTAGAAAATGCTAGAAAAGTTCAGTAAAACGTGGACAGCTTAGCGTTGTTTTAAAACAAATTGGTGTCAGTTTATGTTGCTCAGATATAGTTAAAATTCCAATTTTACACAAATTCAAATTTCTGAAAGTAGCATCTATTTGTCACAACATAAAATGAAGAAAAAAATACTTCAACCATGAAAAGTGAAAGATTTATATGCCTTCCTAAATGTCAACTTACCAAAATGGAAATCAATTGAAAATATTAAAGGTTCTCTGGAATGCTTCTGATTATACTAAAATATTATTATTATAAAAACAAAGAAAATTAATAACTGCATAGCAGAGCAAAAAAAAAAAAAAGGCATTATCCTTTAGCCAGTCCACATAAAGACACTACACTGACAATCTGAGGGAACTGTCAGGCACAACTACAACTTTGCCAAAGCAATTCTCAGCACAGGCCACACTCTATTAACGTTTAGTTTACACAGTGACACTTTGTTAAACTTTATCACTTCCACTGACAAGCTTGTAAACACATAAATAAACAATTCAATTTGTTAGCTTATCTTTCTTAATACTTCAAAGGGGTGATGAAGAGTATGTGTATCTAAGAGCTGAAACTCTGAGAATGGTTTAGAACTCCATTCTAGATTCATGATAAAAACTGAACAAATTTCAATACCCATCCTCTTTGAACCATCTTTAATGGGAAAGGAAAAGGAATATTTGTCAAGGGACTACCTGAGCGAGAGCCTACCAGAGTTCTGTACCTTTATGCAGTTTCTAATCTATACTGGAAGTCTAAAGCAAGAACTAATAAAATTTGATCAGTTTAAAGGGGTTAGGGTGATCATTGTTAGATGTAACATCTTCTAGGTTTTAAGTAGTGTTCATAAATATACACTCCAGGCATTTATAAAATTAGTCATGCAATAAATAATATTAATCTGTTAATGTAACTGGGGAAATAATCTAGGATACTTTTTTCTCCTTAGAAAAAGACCACTATTTTAGGCATAATAAACTATCTTTTCTTTATAGTGACAAAAATCAGTTTGCCTAATTACGCATGCATTAAATAGTATATTATTTTCTGATGAATTGCTATATCATACTTGATGAAAATTTAAATAATAAATACTTTGCCCTTTAACGTTTTTCATTTGCGTTTCGGTGACAATGCTTTTTTTTTTTTTTAAAGAAAGCCTCCATTTTCTACATGTGGCTGTGCAAATAATTGTCTGAGTACCCTCAAACCTGATTTTTAAAAATCTCTTTGGTATAACTGTCAGACTTAAGTTTGTCAACATACATTCTCATACACTAGGGAGATACATATATGTCTCCAAAAGTAAGCAATAGATTGAGATTAATACAAAGAATAAAACTGTACCTGTATTTAAAGTCTGAATCTGTAGAGTGAATTTTTGGGGTGCTTATTCAACTTTATTTATTTGAAGATCTACAAATACATAGCAACTGTTCATTAAAAAAAGCCAGCTAATTAAATAATATAAATCATATATATCACCCTACAGTACTTTTCAAAACACTAAATTCACCATATACAATCCAACAGAATATATGGCTATATATAATAAAATAGAGAAAGCACTATCGCGGGGGGGGGAATCCGTTTTAACATTCATGTTCTTCCATATGTGTCAAATATCTCATATCTTAAACCGGCAAAACTGAAGGTTTTAGCCTGAATGATAAGCTAGGCAAGTATTTATTACGTTCCAATTTAACCTCCACACTGGAAGCTGTCACTACCTGACTGACTTATTAACTGTTACTTTAATGCGTCAAATTTTCTGTCATGTTAATCCTAAAGAGTCTGGGAAATTACAAAACTTTACCCTAAAACTTTAAAGAGACAAAAATTAATATATAATTGTAAAAATAACAGCCATGTTTTTGTTTTTTGTTTTGTTTTTGCATGTCTCGATCTAACCTTTACATTAAAAAAAAAAAGTCGCCGGGGTGAGAAAAAAAAACAGGTCGTTGATCTTGGTCCGATTTTGGTCAGCCCACCCTCCTTTTATCCAGGGGGATACATTTCTTGATTCATTTGATAACAAATACAAATCACTGTGCGCAGCCTCAGATGGGGGGGGGGCTTTCGGAGAAAGCCTTCCTCCGCTAGAAACAATAAATAAGGGACCGAAGCGATGTACGTTCCTACACACACGCCCCAAACGCACCTCAGTGTGCCTCCGGATGAGGGAAACAAGTCGGGCAAAGCCCTGAACCACCTCTCTCCCCCTCTCCATAGCCATCCCGAGACTTGGAAACTAAAGGGGCAGATCTTTTCTTTCTTCTTCCCGCCCTCCTTTCCACCTCAAACAAATCCAAAAGCAGGAGCAGGCGAGCCAGACCCACGGGGCGCGCTCGCGGCCGCCGCGTCCACAGGAGATGCTGCGCGGCCGGCCGGCCCCAAAGGAGCCGAGACCACAGCTGCGGCCGCCACCGCCGCCGGCGCTCGCTCCCGTAGCCCGCTCCGCCGCCTGGGCTCTCCACCTTTGAGACTCCCCCAGCTTGGTGCCGCCAACGTCCAGCCGCCCAGGTCCCTGCCCTCCCTCTGGAACTCTCCCCGCGACAGAGGAGACAAAAGGAGGGTTCAGCCGGGTCACTGCGCGGCAGCCAGAGGGGGAGGCAGAGCAGACCCCAGCGCGGCCAGCCCCCACACAAAGGGGTTCCTCAGCCCAGGTCGCAGCCTCGGCGCGCTCGTCCCCGCCCCGCGCACGGGCTCTCACCCACCTGCAGGTGTCTGTGCGTCTGTCCATAGGAACGCGGGCAGTGGGGGGGCCTGCGGGAGCTGGGCAGCCTAGGCTGGACGGGGCGGGACAGAGGAAAGGGAGGGAGAGCGGCCAAGGGGACCGGGACCGAAGGCAAGTGGAGCGGAGAAGGCGCCTGGCGGGCGGCAAGCAGCAGGCGGAGGCACGAGCAGGGGCGCCAGCCTGGCTCGGCCGACCGGCGCGCGCAGCTCCGTGCGCTCCCGGCTCCTCCGAGCGCGACGGGCG
>NW_004443952.1:9099421-9111285 GCF_000243295.1 Trichechus manatus latirostris
GGGGCGGGGGCTTGGACCCCCGGCTCCAGCCGCCACCGGAAACGCGCCGTGGTCGGCGAGACCCACAGGAAGTGTGTAACGACACCTCCTACGACACGCACCGAACTCGCAGTCATCGCTGCCTGGAGGAGGTGTGCACTACCCTCCTACTACACAGACACACGCACACGCATCCCTCTGCGCGCTGGCTGAGGAGGCTTGTAACAACCTGCCTTTAGTGCTCAAGAGCTCAGTCCCCGCTGCCCGGACAGGTGTGGAGCCCATGATCTCTGTTACTTTCCGGTAGTGTGCAGCATTCCCTCCTACTGCAAGCCCCAGTCCGAGGACCCTATACCCCTCGAAGGTCCATACAGCTCCGACTAAGACGCAACGAACAGATAGAACGTGATCCGTTCGTAGGTATGTGACACCTGTTATAGTGCACTGAGCAGTCACCTGTACAGCCAGGGATGAATAAGACCACCTCTGACTGATATACGCACAACCCACAGTCACCACTACTCCGTGGAGATTCCTAACGTCCCAACTACAACGCACACACCCATCGCATTCCTATCCCACAGGGGCAGGGGGTGCTTAATAAGTTCTAAATCACACTAAGATTAGGTCCTTCCGCACTCCAGGGAAGCATACAATGACACCACCTACAACAGAGGTGAGGCTGGAAGTGCTATATGTTACCAAGTATCCTCCACCCTTATTTTATTTAACAAACACTTCCGTAGCACTTACTATGTACCCGGGCTTTGTACTAAGTGCTTAGCAAATATTCAGTTAATTCCAGCAACTGTTAGTTGTTACAAGTATCCCCGTTTTACAGGTGGAGAAACTGAGGCACAGAGAAATAAATAAGTTTGCCCAAGATCACATAGCTAGTCGGTGGCAGAGCCCACATTCAATCGCAGGCAGTCCGGCTCCAGATCCCATGTTCTTAACTTCCTTTCTTCTTAACAGCACTAAGCATCTCCAGAATAATAATGATGGTAATAAATAACATTTAGAGAATATCTGGTTATTCATATGCCACTTTATGTTTGGTTTCTGTACCCCTAGACACAAATCAGCAGTGCCCCAAGAAGACAAAGTGACTGAGAATATAGAACTCATGTCAATGTGTTTCCCTCCTTCCAGGGCTCTTGGACCCTCAAGATGTGGGTAAGGCCCACATCTTGGCCTGACCTCACCTGTGACAGGGAAAACTCAGCCACTCCTACTCTTGGTGTAGGTGAAGGGAGAGAAGAGAAACAGACAGTGAAAGAGGAAAAAGGATCCAGGGTCATCCAAAACCCAGGTGGGTAACTTCCTTTGCCACCTCAGGCACACTCTCCTATATGGCATCCTTCACCAATTCTTCTCAGTCTCCAGAGCAGATGCTCTTAGGTCAATATTCTCAACATCTTGTTCTCAACACTACCTGATCTAGGCTGAATAAAATAATGTGTAAACATTTTTCACAAAATAATGTCTGCAAAAAAAAAAAAAGTTAATTACTGCATATTTCAAAGTTGAAATCCCGTTTAAAGGAAATTTCCATCATGATGGATTTTTTTAAATGAGGTAGGCTTCCAGCTATGATGGAGTAGAGCTTGTTGAACAAACTAACTCTTCCGCTAAGAACTGTAAAAGCTGTTGTTGTTGTTGTTTTTTTTTTAAGGGAAAAAAAAAAAAAAACACTTTAAAGCTGTTAGAGAGCGAAGTCAGCCAAAGTTTGAGAGTCCAAAACCCAGGAAGAAGGAAAACACATTGAAGTGAGTTCTGTATTCCCATATTGTCAACCACTCTTCCTTCTTGGGACATTGTTGATTTGTGTCAAGGAGTGTAGAAGCCAAACAGAAAGTAGCATCCTGGAGCTGTGGCAGTCTCATTGGGCTGGAGATTTCTTTAAAAAAAAAAAAAAAAAAAGTACGCTATGTCTATCAACACAGCTAGGACTTGAGGGACCAAGATCCCAGAGAATAGGCAATCACAGAAAAAGGAGCCAGTCACTCTATATCCCATTTCCCCTCAAAGCATGTCCTGATTCCTAACCTGTATATGCAAGAACAAGAAGTCAAGAAAACAAGAAGAAAGCAGCTGCAGAGAGAGAGAAAAAAAAAATCTAACCAGAAATTGTAGACAGTCTCATGATACTGGGAAAGAATTAAATGGGAAAGAGGATCCCTGGTAACCTCCCGTCCCCCAGGCCTCAGGCTTTCAGTTGAGACCCTTGAAGAACTATACCTTGGGAGTAAAGGCAGATAAGAAATAGCCCTCACAATGCCTGAAACACAGCTTTGAACTATCTTAGTCCCTGCTTGGATCAAGGTGATCTTCCCATGTTCTATCTGCCTACTTGAAAAAAAAAAATTAAGTTCTCATTGGTGGAAGAGGCTTTATAATTTTTTGTATCCCATGTCTGGCATTCCATCAACAGTTACCAAATATGCCAAAAATAAGAACTAACTTAACTTAAAGCCAAGAGGAAACAAAAAGACAATAGAAACAGATGCACACATGATTCAGATATTATAGTTATTAGGCTTCAGAATAGCTATGCTTAATATGTTCCAAAAAATAGATAACAGGATAGAGACTGCCACTAGGGAAATAGAACCTTTAAAAAAGAATCAAATAGCTTTTTCCTCTTCCCGTAAGCAGCCTGAGGTGACCTCACAAAATGGTTCAATACTCACTTGACCCAGAAAACCCCACAAAATCATGCAAATCAAGAAGTTCAAATCTTTGGGTCCATTTTAAGAACACCCATGAAACTGCCCAGGCCATCTAAGGTAGTGTATATCTGAAAAGCCACCAAGTATCTGAAAGATGTCACTTTGCAGAAGCAATGTGTGCTATTCTGACATTACAATGGTGGAGTTGGTAGGTGTGGCCAGGCCAAACAGTGGGGTTGGACACAGGGTCAGGGGCCCAAAAAGAGTGCTGAATTTTTGCTGCACATGCTTACAAATGCAGAGAGTAATGCTGAACTTAAAGGTTTAGATGTAGGTTCTCTGGTCACTGAGCACATCCAGGTGAACAAAGCCCCCAAGATGCGCCGCCGCACTTACAGAGCTCATGGTCAAATTAACGCATACACGAGCTCCCCTTGCTGCATTGAGATGATCCTTACTGAAAAGGAACAAGTTGTTCCTAAACAAGAAGAGGATGTCACACAGAAGAAAAAGATATCCCAGAAGAAACTAAAGAAACAAAACCTTATGGCTCAGGAGTAAATTCAGCTTAAAATGCAAATAAAAGTAAAAAAATAAAAAAGAATCAAAGAAAGTCATCAGGAAAATACAAATCAGAACCACAATGAGATACTACTACATACCCACTAGAATAGCTATAATCAAAAAAACAGATAATAGCAAGTGTTGGTGAGGATGTGGAGAAATTGAAACCTTCATACACTGTTAATGGCATTGTAAGATGGTGCAGCCACTTTGCAAAAGAGACTGGCAGTTACTCAAAACGTTAGAGTTACCATATGACCCAGAAAATTTTTTCTTAGGTATATTCACAAGAGAAATGAAAACATATGTCCACACAAAAACTTGTACATGAATGTTCATAGCAGCATTATTCATAATAGACAAAAAATGGAAACAACCAAATGTCCATCAACAGATGTATGGATAAACAAAATTGGTCTGTACATACAATAGAATATTATTTGGCCACAAAAAGGAATGAAGTTCTGATACATGCTATGACATGGATGAACCTGGAAAATATAATATTATTCGAAGTAGGATATGTATGATAAGTTACATACTGTAAACTCTAGCAAATACAACAAAAAGGAATAGCTAAAAAATCAATAGTGGAGATAAAATGGAAGGCAGAATGAAATGGAAGAGGGCTAGAAAAGAGGAACAAAGATATACAGAACAAATGGAAAAGAAGTAAAATGGTTGTATCCCTTGAGTCCAATCAGAAGAGAGAAATTACACACTAATTTGAACTGGGAATGCTTAATATAAAGACTTATTAACTGTAACAGGTTTGCAGTAATGAGGAATTGACCTGTAGGAAGTAAAGAGAACACTAAAGAAAATAAAAATAGCAGATATAGGGAATACCCTAATGGGCTGAGGTAGAGCCCCCAAGGAAGAGAAATTCCTCCCCCCAACTAAGACACAGACCTTTTGGAAAGGGCATGGCTGTGGCTTACTAAATGGCAAAGAAGACACTATGGTGCTGTGCAATGGAACTTAACTGAAACTCTACCCTCTGGAATCTGTGCTCTAGAGTACAAGGGAAAGCTGTTCACAGGGAGGTGTTTTACAGGACAAACTCCACTGCAGAATGATCTGAGAAAGTGGTGTGGGTTGAATTGTGTCTCCCAGATCTGTTTTCACAGAGCAGGCAAAAAGGATAAATTTGGAGCTAAGAGGCAATAAATAGATAACTGATACAATGTTATATTTAAACTTAATTGTCTTAGTTATCTAGTGCTGCTATAACAGAAATACCACAAGTGAGTGGCTTTAATAAACATAAATTTGTTTCCTCACAATTAGAAGGCTACAAGTCCAAACTCAGGGTGATGGCTCTAGGGAAAGCTTTCTCTCTCTGTCAGCTCTGGAGAACGTTCCTCATCTCTTCTGAGCTTCTGCTCTTGGGCAGTCTTCATGTGGCTTGGCATCTCTCTTCCCTCATCTCTTCTTCCTTCACTGGCTTGTTTAATCTCTATATCTCAAAAGAGATTGAATTAAGATACACCCTACACTAATTCTGTCTTGTTAGCATAACAAAGACAACCCATTCCCAAATGTGATTATAACCACAGGCATAGAGGTTAGGATTTACAATACATATTTTGAAGAGGACAAAATTGAATCTACAACACTAACCATACTAATAATATTATTAAATATAAATGGTCTAAAATGCCACAAAAAAGGGCAGAGATTGCCAAACTGGGTTAAAAGAAGAAAAAAAAAAAGACACGCCTGTTTGATGGCTGCAAGAAACATACTTTAACTGTAGAGACACAAATAAGTTGAAAGTGTAAGGATGAAAACGCTATGCCATTCAAACACTAGTTAAAAGAAAATTGGATACCTCACACCACACGTGTAAATTAACTCAAAATGGATTGATGACCTAAATATAAGAACTAAAACCACAAAACTCTTAGAATAAAACATAGAGGTAAAGTTTCAGGGCCTTTTAGATATGATACCAAAAACACAAGCAGCAAAAGAAAAAAATAGATAAATTGGAATTCATCAAAAGTAAAAACTTTCACATATCAAAGGCTTTATGAAGAAATTGAAGAGGGGAGCCAACATGGCACTATAGACAGAAGCACCATGCTGTCCTTCCACAGCAAAGACCCAAAAAACTAAGACAGTGACAAATGTCAGTCCTGGAACCCTAAGCGTCTAATGAAGAGATAAATAACTGAGTCAAGCACTGAATGGCATAAGAAACTGACAGAGAATGGAGAGCAAAGAGAGATATGTGCGGAAGTCCCCTACCAGCTAAAGCAGCATGGATTTGCCATCTTGGACTCCTGTCAGAGATCGGCAGAGAGGGAGTACAGTAAAGCAGCTTCACAGAACTAGCAGGAGACAGAACAACTGGTAACCAGGATACAGAACAACTGGTAACAGAACAACCAGTAACCGGTATGCTTTCCCACTCTCCATCCTTCTTACCCACCTCTGCCCCTTGTTAGCTGGCTGTGGTTGCTCGGCCAGAAGGGAAGTGCAGGATCCTTGCCGCTTGGATTCACCTGCCCAGATCAAAGAGTGGTGGACAAGAAGTACGGGAAAGCAGTTTCATGGAGCTCCCAGCAGGAGACAGAGCACCCGCTGGACCTGCCCTGCTGCACCATAGCTGAATGACTGGCCCTGCTTATTGGACAAGGAGGTGAAAAGTATCATGCCTACACACAAGCTAACAAGAAAGAATGCACAGCCCGCCCGCTCAGGCGTAACCAAATAAAACAAAAAAGCAGTACAAAATAATCTGCAATTAATAAATGAAAAGAATAACTACCGGATGTCCCAAAGACAGCAGACAATATCAAAACATATTAAAAAACATGACTGGATGGTTACAGTAGGCATCCAAAATAAAACACATGCTGACTTTCCACCAGAAGAAAAGGCACTAGAACTACCTGATAGGGAATTCAAATCTCTAATATTAAGAGCTATCCAAGAGTTGAAGCAAAAAGCAGACATAATTGAGGAAAAAATAGACAAATTCATGGAAAATGAAGACAAAATAATAGAAAATATAGACAAAACAATGGGAATATTAAGGAAAATAATACAGAAACAAAATGCCAAAATAAATTCACAACTAGAAATCATACAAAAACAATTAGAAATCCAAAAGATAAACAGATTTCAGACATGGACAATGTCATAGAAGGGCTGAGGAGCAGGTTTGAAACTGTGGAAGACAGGATCAGCGAAATTGAAGACAAACACTTGGATACAAGTTTGAGGAAAAATCAGAAAAAAGCAAAGAAAAATGAAGAAACCCTGAGAATTATGTGGGATACAATCAAAAGCAAAAATTTTCGAGTGATCCGAGTTCCAGAACGGGGAGAAAATGTAAAACACGGAGAGGATCATTGAAGAATTGCTGACAGAAAACTTCCCTAATATGAAAGATGAAAAGCTGACCCTCCAAGAAGCTAAATGAACCTTATATAGGATAGACCCCAAAAGAAAATCACCAAGGCATATCATAATCACACTCGCTAAAACCAAAGACAGAGAATCCTGAGAGCAGCTCAAGAAAAACGAAAAGTCACGTACAGAGGGGAATCAGTAAGACTAAGCTCTGATTATTTGGCAGAAACCATGCAGGCAAGAAGACTATAGGATGACATGTATAAAACCTTGAATGAAAAAAATTGCCAACCAAGAATAATATATACTGCAAAACTCTCATTCAGATGTGATGGTGAAATTAGGACATTTCCAGGTAAACAGAAATAAAGGGTAAAAACCAAACCAAACTTACAAGAACTATTAAAGGGAGTCCTTCGGTAGAGAACCAACAACATCAGACCACAGCCTGAATCTAGGACGCAAGATCGTACCAGCCAGATACCAGTCTAGGAAATGGACTCTCAAGGACTGTCCAAAATCAGAAGAATTACAGCAGGGAACCAGAGAGGTTAATCTGTAAATGACAACAGCATCAGAACAATAAAAGAGGGAATAAACAGTGTAGGTATAGAACTTCCTAATGGAGAGGAAGGCAAGGTGATACCAAGTAATAATAGACTGGTTCAAACCTACAAACCTACTCAATAAAATGAAGAAAAACATAAAGCTCAGTAAAAACAAAATGTATAAAAACAAAAGAAACGAAAAAAAAATCCACAAACAAAAGGAATTCAGGACAGGAGAGTAAGAGGAACAAAGAAAACATCGGCACTACAAAAAAAAAAACAAAAAACTACAAAATGACAGCAATAAACTCACACCTATCAGTAATCACACTGAACATAAATGACTTAAATGCACCCATAAAGAGACAAACAGTGACAGAAAGGATTAAAAAACAAAAAAAAAAACAAAAAAAAAACAGGCTTCATCAATATGCTGTCTACAAGAGACACGCCTTAGAAACAGAGGTGTAAATTTATTAAAAATCAAAGGATGGAAAAAAATATATCAAGCAAACAGCTACCAAAAAAGAGCAGGAGTGGCAATACTAATCTCAGATAAAATAGACTTTAAAACAAAATCCACCATAAAAGACAAAGAAGGACACTATATAATGATTAAGGGGACAATCTGTCTGGAAGACATAACCATAATAAATATCTACACATGCAATGACAGGGCTCCAAAATACATAAAACAAATTATAACAGCACTGAAAGGAGAAATTGACAGTTCCACAGTAAAAGCAGCTTGAACACACTGCAGTCGGTAAAGGACAGAACATCCAGAAAGAAATTTCACCAAAGACACAGAAGAGCTACAGGTCACAGTCAGCCAACTTGACCTCATAGCCATATATAGAACACTCTACCCAACAGCTGCAAAGTACACATTCTTTTCCAATGCACATGGAACATTCTCCAGAATAGACCACATCTTAGGTCACAGAGCAACCCTCAACAAAATCCAAAACAATGAGATAATACAAAGTATCTTCTCTGACCACAATGCCATCGAGATACAAATTATCAACAGGAAGAGCAAGGAAGAAAAATCAATTACGTGGAAGCTGGATAATGCCCTGCTTAAAACCACTTGGTAATAGAAGAAATCAGAGATGGAATCAAAAATTTCCTAGAATCAAATGAGAATGAAAACACATCATGCCAAAACCTTTAGGACACAGCAAAGGCAGGGCTCAGAGGTCAACTTATATAAATAGATGCACACATCAAAAAAGAAAAAAGGGACAAAATCAAAACATTTGCCACACAACTCAAATAAATAGAAAGAGAACAGAAAAAGAAGCCCACAGCCACCAGAAGAAGGGAAACAATAAAGATCAGAGCAAAAATAATAAATGAAATGGAGAATAGAAAAACAGTAGAAAGAATTAACAAAATCAAAAGTTGCTTCTTTGAAAGGGTCAACAAAAATGATAAACCACTGATCAAATTAACAAAAGAAAAAAAAGAGGATGCAAATAACCCAAAAAAGAAATGAAACGAGGACATTACAACAGACCCAACTGAAATAAAAAGGATCATAACAGAGTATTATGAAAAGCTATACTCCAACAAATTTGAAAACCTAGAGAAGATGGACAAATTTCTAGAAACACACTACCTACCCAGACTAACGTAAACTGAAGTTGAAAATCTGAACAGACCCATAACAAGAGAAGAGATTGAAAAGGTAATTAAAAAAAAAAAAAAAAACTTCTCAACAAAAAAAAGCACCTGCTCAGATGGCTTCACTGGAGAATTCTACCAGTCAGAAAAGAGCTTACACCAGAACTACTCACACTATTTCAGAACATAGAAAAGGAAGGGATAATTCTGAATTCATTCTATGAAGCCAGCATAACCCTGATACCAAAACCAGGCAAAGACACCACCAAAAAAGAAAATTACAGAGCAATAGCTCTAATGAATATAGATGCAAAAATTCTCAACAAAATTTTAGCCAATAGAATTCAGCATCATATCAAAAAAATAGTACACTGTGACTAAGTGGGACTCATACCAGGTATGCTAGGATGGTTCAATATTAGAAAATCAATCAACGTAATCCACCACACAAATAAAAGAATCACATGATCATCTCAATCAATGCAGAAAAGACATTTGACAAAGTCCAACACTCATTCCTGATAAAACGCTCAATAAAATAGGTATAGAGGGAAATTCCTCAACATAATAATGGGCATCTATACAAAACCAGCAGCTAAAATAATTCTTAATGGAGAGAGGCTGAAAACATTCCCCTTGAGAACAGGAACAAGACAAAGATGCCCTTTATCACCCACTCCTATTTAACATTGTGCTGGAAATCCTAGCTAGAGCAGTAAGGCAAGAAAAAGAAATAAAGGGCATCCAAATTGGTAAGGAAGAAGTAAAACTGTCCCTATTTGCAGATGATATGATGCTATACGTAGAAAACCCTACAGACTCCACGAGAAAACTGCCGGAACTGATAGAAAGATTCAGCAGAGTAGCAGGATAGAAGATAACAATACAAAAATCCATTGGATTCCTACACATCAATAAAGAGAATGACGAAAAGGAAATAAGGAAAACAATACCATTTATAATAGCCTCTAAAAAAAAAAATACCTAGGAATAAATCTAACCAAGGATGTAAAAGAACTATACAAATAAAACTACAAAACACTAGTGCAAGAAACCAAAAGAGAACTATGTAAATGGAAAAACATACCATGCTCATGGATAAGTAGACTCAACATTGTGAAAATGTCAATTCTACCCAAAGACGTCTACAAATACAATGCAATCCCGATCCAAATACTAATAGCATTCTTTAAAGAGATGGAAAAATTAATCATTAACTTTGTATGGAAAGGGAAGAGGCCCCAGGTAAGTAAAGCACTATTGAAGAAGAAGAATAAAGTAGGAGGACTCACTCTCTGATCTGAGAAGCTACAATACAGCTACGGTAGTCGAAACAGCCTGATACTGGTCCAATGACAGCTACACTGACCAATGGAACCGAATTGAGAACCCATATGTAAATCTATCCATCTATGGTCACCTGATCTTCGACAACAGTCCCAAGTCCATTAAATGGGGAAAAGACAGTCTTTTGAACAAACGGTGCTGACAAAACTGGATGTCCAACTGCAAAAAAAATGAAACAGGACCCATACCTCACACCATACACAAAAACTAACTCAGAATGGATCAAAGACGTAAATATAAAAACAAAAACTATAACAATCATAGAATTAAAAATAGGATCAATGCTGGACACCTTAATTCAGCATTAACAGGATACAAACCATAACTAACAACACACAAACTCCGAAGATAAACTAGATAACTGGGATCTTCTGAAAATTAAACACTTACACTCATCATAAGATTTCACCAAAAGAGTAAAAAGAGAACCTACAGACTGGGAAAAAATTTAGGCTATGACAAATCTGACAAAGGTCTAATCTCTAAAATCTACAGGAAAATCCAGCACCTCTACAACAAAAAGACAAATAATCCGATTAAAAAATGAGCAAAGGATGTAAACAGACACTTCACCAAAGCAGACATTCAAGTGGCTGACAGACACATGAAGAAATGTTCATTATCACTAACCATTAGAGAAATGCAAACCAAAACCACAATGAGATACCATCTGACCCATACATTACTGGCATAAATTAAAAAAATAGAAAATAACAAATTTTGGAGAGGCTGTGGGGAGATTAGAACTCTTATGCATTGCTGGTGGGAATGCAAAATGGTACAACCATTTTGAAAATGATACACCCCTTCCTAAAAGAGCTAGAAATAGAAATACTATGATCCAGCAGTCTGGCTGCTAGGAATATATCCTAAAGAAATAAGAGCCGTCACACGAATAGGCATATGCACACCCATGTTCATTGCAGCATTGTTCACAATAGCAAAAAGGGAAACAATCTAGATGCTCATTAACAGATGACTGGATAAACAAACTATGATACATACAGTGGAATACTATGCAATGATAAAGAACAATGATGAATCTGTGAAGCATCTCACAACATGGATGAATCTGGATGGCATTATGCTGAGTGAAATAAGTCAATCACAAAAGGACAAGTATTGTATGAGACCACTACTGTAAAAACTCATGAAAAGGTTACACACAAAAAGAACCAATCTTGGATGGTTACAAGGGAGGGGAGGGGTGGAGATGGAAAAACACTAACTAGACAATAGATAAATGGTAACTTTGGTGAAGGGTAAGACAGTACACAACACTGGGGAAGCCGGCACAACTTGTCCAAGGCAAGATCATGGAAGCTGCATGTTGTTGTTGTTAGGTGCGTTGAGTTGGTTCCAACTCATAGCGACCCTATGTACAACAGAATGAAACACTGCCATCTTCATGATCGTTGTTATGCTTGAGCCCATTGTTGGAGCCACTGTGTCAATCCATCTCCTTGAGGGTCTTCCTCTTTTTCGTTGACCCTGTACTTTACCAAGCATGATGTCCTTCTCCTGACAACATGTCCAAAGTATGTAAGATGTAGTCTCGCCATCCTTGCTTCTATGGAGCATTCTGGTTGTACTCCAAGACAGACCTGTTCGTTCTTTTGGTAGTGCATGATATAGTCAATATTCTTTGCCAACACAATTCAAAGGCGTCAGTTCTTCTTCGGTCTTCCTTATTCATTGTCCAGCTTTCACATGCATATGATGTGATTGAAAATACCATGGCTTGGGTCAGGTGCACCTTAGT
>NW_004443952.1:9111385-9118707 GCF_000243295.1 Trichechus manatus latirostris
CAACACTTTAAAGAGGTCTTTTGCAGCAGATTTGCACACTGCAGTGCATCGTTTGATTTCTTGACTGCTGCTTCCGTGGGTGTTAATTGTGGATCCAAGTAAAATGAAATCCTTGACAACTTCAATCTTTTCTCCATTTATCATGATGTTGCTTATTGGTCCAGTTGTGAGGATTTGTCTTTTCTTTACATTGAGGTGTAGTCCATGCTGAAGGCTGTGGTCTTTGATCTTCATCGGTAAGTGCTTCAAGTCCTCTTCACTTTCAGCAAGCAAAGTTGTGTCATCTGTATAACACAGGATTTTAATGATTCTTCCTCTAATCCCGATGCTGTTCTTCTTCATATAGTCCAGTTTCTCAGAGTATTTGCTCAGCATACAGATTGAATAGGTATGGTGAAAGATACAACCCTGATGCACACCTTTCCTGACTTTAAACCACGCAGTATCCCCTCGTTCTGTCCAAACAACTTCCTCTTGATCTATGTATAGGTTCCTTATGAGCACCATTAAGTGTTCTGGAATTCCTATTCTTCGCAATGTTATCCATAATTTGTTATGATCCACCCAGTCGAATACCTTTGCATAGTCAATAAAACACTGGTAAACATCTTTCTGGTATTCCCTGCTTTCAGCCAGGATCCATCTGACATCAGCAATGATATCCCTGGTTCCACGTCCTCTTCTGAATCTGGCCTGAATTTCTGGCAGTTCCCTGTCAATATACTGCTGCAGCCGCTTTTGAATGATCTTCTGCAAAATTTTACTTCTGTGTGATAGTAATGATGTTGTTCAATAATTTCTGTATTCGGTTGGATCACCTTTCTTGGGAATAGGCATAAATATAGATCTCTACTGGTCAGTTGGCCAGGTAGCTGTCTTCCAAATTTCTTGGTGTAGACGAGTGAGCACTTCCAGCACTGCATCTGCTTGTTGAAACATCTCAATTGATATTCTGTCAATTCAAAAGCTGTTGAAGCAGTACATTGACAGGGAACTGCCAGAAATTGAAGCCAGATTCAAAAGAGGATGTGGAATGAGTGATATCACTGCTGATGTTAGATGGATCTTGACTGAAAGCAGAGAATACCAGAAAGATGTTTACCAGTGTTTTATTGACTATGCAAAGGCATTGGACTATGTGGAT
Organism: Trichechus manatus latirostris; assembly: GCF_000243295.1. Lineage (NCBI taxonomy): Eukaryota > Metazoa > Chordata > Mammalia > Sirenia > Trichechidae > Trichechus > Trichechus manatus. The sequence goes on from NW_004443952.1 coordinate 9,112,530, forward strand.
CATAAGAAATTATGGATAATATTGCAGAGAATGGGAATTCCAGAACTCTTAATTGTGCTCATGAGGAACCTATACTTAGACCAAGAGGGAGTCGTTTGAACACTGCAAGGGGATACTGCATGTGTTAAAATCAAGAAAGGTGTGCGTCAGGGTTGCATCCTTTCACTATACCTTTTCAACCTGTATGCTGAGCAAATAGCCAAGAAGCTGGATGTCTTAGTCATCTAGTGCGCTGTAACAGAAATACCACAAGTGGATAGCTTTAACAAAGAGAAGTTTATTCTCTCACAGTCCAGTAGGCTACAAGTCCAAATTGAGGGCATCAGCTCCAGGGGAACGCTTTCTTCATTGGCTCTGGAGGAAGGTCCGTGTCATCAATCTTCCCTTGGTCTGGGAGCTTCTCTGCACAGGAACCTCAGGTCCAAAGGACCCGCTCTGCTCCCGGCACTGCTTTCTTGGTGGTATGAGGTTCCCATGTGTCTCTGCTCACTTCTCTCTTTTATATCTCAAAAGAGATTGGCTTAAGACACTATCCAATCTTGTATACCTCTTCAGTATAACTGCCGCTAATCCATTTTATTACATCATAGTGATAGAGTTTACAACACATAAGGAAATCAAATCAGATTACAAAATGGTACACAATCATACAATGCTGGGAATCATGACCCAGCCAAGTTGACAGATATTTTAGGGGGACACGATTCAATCCATGACACTGGACGATATGAATAAGAACGGGGCATCAGGATTGGAGGAAGACTCATTAAAAACCTACAATATGGAGATGACACAACCTTGCTTGCTGAAAGCAAAGAAGACTTGAAGCACTTACTAATGAAGGGCAAGAACTATAGCCTTCAGTATGGATTACACCTCAACATAAAACAAAAATTCTCACAACTGGACCAATAAGCAATATTGTGATAAATGGAGAATATACTGAAGTTGTCAAGGATTTCATTTTACTTGGATCCACAGTCAACGCCCATGGAGGAAGAAGTCAGGAAATTAAATGATGTATTGCAGTGGACAAATCTGCTGCAAAAGACCTCTTTACAGTGTGAAAAAGCAAAGATGTCACTTTGAGGACTAAGATGCACCTGACGCAAGCCATGATATTTTAAGTCGCCTCCTATGCATGCAAAATCTGGACAATGAATAAGGAAGACTAAGAAGAATTGATGCATTTGAATTATGGTGTTGGCAAACAATATTGAATATACCATGGACTGCCAGAAAAAAGGACAAGGCTGTCTTAGAAGAATCACAGCCAGAGTGCTCCTTGGAAGCGAAGATGGCAAGACTTTGCCTCACATACTTTGGATGTGTTATCAGGAGGGACCAGTCCCTGGAGAAGGACATCATGCTTGAAGTGTAGGGTCAGCAAAAAAGAGAAGGACCTTCAAGGAGATGGATTAACACAGTGGCTGCAACAGTGGACTCAAACATAATGATTGTGAGGATGGCACAGGACCAGGCAGTGTTTTCTTCTATTGTACGTAGGGTAAACCGAGAGTCTGGAGGGCAGGGCCATTGCCTAAATGGTCTCAGAGAATAGAGGATTATTTTCAAGGCTTGAGAGCTAGTGTAATGTGTTCTGATGACTTGCTTGGTGCCTGTCATCCCTTCTTTCCCTCCAGTTTCTCCCTTTATAATGCAAATGTCTACCTTGTGCCTTTTCCACCATTGTGCTTTAGAAGGAAATACTTGGTATGAAGAGGAATTTTGCCCCAGGATGGAATTTGGACTTGGAGTTAAGATTTTTGGGATGATATGATAGGGTGAAAGTGTTTTACATGTGGCAAGGACATGAATTTTTTTTAATTGTGCTTTAAGTGAAAGTTTACAGTTCAAGTCAGTTTCTCATACAAAACTTTATGCACACATTGCTATGTGACCCTAACTATGTGACAGCACACTCGTTCCCACCCTGGATTTCCTGTGTCCATTTAACCAGCTCCCATCCCTTTTTGCCTTCTCATCTCCTTTCTTGACAGGAGCTGCCCATTTAGTTTCATGTATCTACTTAAACTAAGAAGCACTCTCTTCATGAGTATCATTTTATGTCCCACAGTTTAGACTAATCTTTGTTGAGCTGGCTTTGGGAATGGTTTCAGTTCTGGGCTAACAAAGAGTCCGGGGGCCATGTCTTCCGGGGTCCCTCCAGTCTCAGACCATTAAGTATGGCCTTTTTACTAGAATTTGAGTTCTGCACCCCACTTTTTTCCTGCTCCGTCGGGGACTCTCTGTTGTATTCCCTGTCAGGGAGGTCATTGGTGGCAGCTGGGCACCATCTAGTTCTTCTGGTCTCAGGATAATGAAGGCTCTGGTTTATGTGGCCCTTTCTGTCTCTTGGGCTAATATTTTCCTTGTGTCTTTGGTGTTATTCATTCTCCTTTGCTCCAGGTGGGTTATGACCAATCGATGTATCTTAGATGGCTGCTTGCTAGCTTTTAAGACCCCAGATGCCACTCACCAAAGTGGGATGCTGTCATGGATTGCCTTGTGTCCCCCAAAAATATCTCTCAGCGTGGCTGGGTCATGATTCCCAGTATTGTATGATTGTGTTATCTGATGTGATTTCCTTATGTGTTGTAAACTCTATCACTATGATGAGATTATATGTGATCTCCTTATGTGTTGTAAATTCTATCACTGTGATGAGGTTATGCTGATGAGGTTGACAAGGTTAGTGTCTTTATGCAATCTGTTTTGAGATATAAAAGAGAGAGACAAGCAGAGACATATGGGAACCTCATACCACCAAGAAAGCAGTGCCGGGAGCAGAGCGTGTCCTTTGGACCTGAGGTTCCTGCGCTGAGATGCTCCCAGACCAAAGGAAGACTGATGCATCACAAGGACTTTCCTCCAGTGCTGACAGAGAGAGAAAGCTTCCTCCTGGAGCTGATGCCCTGAATTTGGACTTGTAGCTTAATGGGCTGTGAGAGAATAAACTTCTCTTTACTATATCCATCCACTTGTAGTATTTCTTTTAGAGCAGCATTAGATGACTAAGATAGATGCAAAACATTTTCTTAATAAACTTTGTTATGCCAGTGGACTTAGATGTCCCCTGAAACCATGGTCCCCAGCACCCTGCCCGTGGTACTCTGTCCGTCAAAGTGTTTGGTTGTATTCAGGAAACTTCTTAGCTTTGGTTTAGTCCAGTTGTGCTGACTTCCCCTGTAGTGTGTGTTAGGACATGAATTTGGGAGGGACAAAGTGTGGAATGTCATGGATTGAATTGTGTCCTCCCAAAATGTATGTCAATTTGGCTGTGATTCCCAGTATTGTGTGGTTGTCCACCAATTTGTGATCTGATGTGTTGTAAATCCTAACCTCTATGATGTTAATGAGGCAGGATTAGAGGCAGTTATGTTAATAAAACAGGATTCAATCTACAGTATTAGGTTGTATCTTGAGTCAATCTCTTCCGAGATATAAGAGAGAATTGAGCAGAGAGGGACCTTATACCACTGAGAAAGAAGTGCTGGGAGCAGATCACGACCTTTGAACCTGGGGTTCCTGCACTGAGAAGCTCCTAGACCAGGGAAGATTGATGATAACGACCCTTCTCCAGAACTGACAGAGAGAGAAACCCTTCCCCTGGAGCTAGTGCCCTGAATTTGGACTTGTAGACTCCTAGACTGTGAGAGAATAAATTTCTGTTTGTTAAAGCCATCCACTTGTGGTCTTTCTGTTATAGCAGCACTAGAAAACTAAGACAAAGTATATATTTGTTGGAGCAGTGAAGTTAACAGGATGGCCCCACAAAACATTGTGAATATAATTAACGGCACTAAACTATACCCTTAAAAATGGTTAAAATGGCAAATTTTAGGTTCCTTATATTTTACCACCAAAAAAAAAAAAGAAAAAAAAAAAAGAGGGTGGTCACAGACAAAGCACTATTTAAGGGGATTTGCTGATATATAGGATTACTAGCAATGAACCATATTAAAAAGTATGTCTAATTAACTTTACTCAATAATTAAAAAGCCCAATGACATGATTTCCTTCCATGCCACTCCATTTCAGAACAAGACTCAATCAGCTACTGACTAACACACAAAATGGCCATTCAAAACTGGTGAGAGGATCTACAACTTCAGTGGAATTAAGAGAAAAGATCAAACAAAAAAAAGGAAAGGAGCACAGGTGAATTCATCAGGTTAGCTAGGGTATGTGGCAAGGGAGAAGGCTTCAGGAATGTAGGCTGTGGCCACCCTTTATTAATTTCACTGCCCCATCAGTTATGTGCTTCATTTCTGACAGATGAGTACAGATTTCTCAGTATTTCTTAGTGATAATGAGCATGAAGGGGCTGCAAATGACCTCATCCAACTCCCTCAGTCACTGATGTGAAAACTAGGGTCCTATGGAAATAGTTTTTTCCAATATCCAAAGGCCTTTTAGGTAGCAACTTCACATTTTAGTGAACAGGACCCAGAATTCCTGCCTCACAATATTTTCATTTTCCCTAAAGCTTTGAAACCATTCGGAGAATGCAGAGACAGGAAAGAAATCTTTAGAAAACTTCGGTAGAAAGAGTCTGCTCGCAGTATCTGATCAGGACCCTCATGTGCCTAGAAATGACCTTGAGTTGCCAAGGGAGTTTAGAGGCTGCCACCTCCAAAGTCAGTCCAGCTAGGCTTTTTGAAGACTGGGTGTAAGGTATGAGGTCTTCAAATTCCAACCAAGGCCAATGTATGAGGAGATTTTTGTTGGCTGTTGTTAGTTGCCATTGAGTTTATTCTAACTCATGGTGACCCCATGTGTGCAGAATAGAACTGCTCTTTAGGAGGGCTTCAAACTGGAACCCCTGCTGAGAATCTGCATTTCTAACAAGTTCCCAGACAATGCAAATGCTGCTGGTTAGGGACCAATTAGAGCAGTGATTCTCAAAATCTATTAGACATAAGACTCACCTGGGGATCTTCTTAAAATGTAGATCCTGATTCAGTATATCTGGGGAGGAAAGGCAAATTCTCAGCAGGGGCTTGAACCAGAACAAACCAGTTCCAAGCCCTGATCCATAGAATTTTCAAGCCTGTGATTACTCAGAAGCAGATAGCCAGGCCTGTCTTTTGAGATTCCTCTGAGTGGGTTTGAACTGCTAATCTTTTGGCCAATAGTTGAGGGCTTAACCATTTGTACCATTCAGGGACTATTGTTGGCTGTTGTTGTTCTTGTTAGGTGCCACTGAGTCAACTTTGACTCACAGCGACCCCATGTAACAGAGTAGGCTATAATCTTTACAGGAGCATATCGCTAGGTCTTTCTCCCATGTAGTTGCCGGCTGGGTTTGAACCACCAACCTTGGTTGGCAGCCGAGTGCTTAACTGTTGTGCAACTAGGGCTCCTTTTGTTGGCTCAAAAAAAAAAAGAAAAACAAAACCCACTGCCATTGAGCCAATTCCAACTCATAGTGACCCTGCAGGACAGAGTAGAACTGCCCCACAGGGTTTCCAAGGAGTGGCTGGTGGATTCGAACTGCCAACCTTTCAGTTAGCAGCAATTTAATTTTGGTTCTGGCCTCATCCCTTCCCATTTCTGACCCTCAGTTTCCTTAATTTGTAAAACACAGATTAAATGCTCCTAACGTTGTAATTCTCAGAGATGTCAGAATTAGCTAAATCACTTAATAACATAATCGTCTTGGAGAGTGAAAGATAAGGAGTAAAAAACACTGAGTAAATTTTTTTAATTTTTTAGTTTTTATTATTGTGTTTTTAGTGAAAGTTTACAGTTCAAGTTAGTCTCTCATACAAAAATTTATACATACATTGTTTTGTGACCTTACTTGCTTGCCCTATACTGTGACAGCACACTCTTCCTTTCTACCCGATTTCCCGTGTCTATTCAGCCAGCTCCGGACCCTCTCTGCCTTCTCATCTCGCCTCTGGACAGGAGCTGCCCATTTAGTCTCATGTATCTACTTGAGCTAAGAAGCACACTCTGCACAAGTATCATTTTATGTCCGATAGTCCAGTCTAATCTTTGTCTGAAGAGTTGGCCTCAGGAATGGTTTTAGTTTTGGGCTAACAGAGAGCCCAGGGGCCACATCTTCCAGGGTCCCTCCAGTCTAAATCAAACCATTAAGTCTGGTCTTTTTACTAGAATTTGAGTTCTGCACCCCACTTTTCTCCTGCTCCATCAGGGACTCTCTGTTGTG
>NW_004443952.1:9118867-9120626 GCF_000243295.1 Trichechus manatus latirostris
GAAACCATGGTCCCCAGCCCCCTGCCCCTGGTACTCTGTCCCTCAAAGTGTTTGGTTGTATTCAGGAAACTTCTTAGCTTTGGTTTAGTCCAGTTGTACTGACTTCCCCTGTAGTGTGTGCTGTCCTTCCCTTCACCTAAGATAATTCTTGTCTACTTTCTAGTTAGTGAATACCCCTCTCCGCCCCTCCCCACCATCATAACCATCAAAGAGTGTTGTCTTCTGTGTTTAAACCTTTTCTTGGGTTATTATAATAGTGGTCTTATACAATGTTTGTCCTTTTGTGACTAAGTTCACTCAGCATAATACCTTCCAGATTCCTACATGTTATGTTTCATGGATTCATCGTTGTTCTTTATCGTTGTGTAGTAATCCTTTGTGTGAGTATACCATAATTTGTTTATCCATTTGTCTGTTGATGGGCATCTAGGTTGTTTCCATCTTTTTGCTATTGTGAACAGTGCTGCAGTGAACATGGGTGTGCATATATCTATTTGTGTGATGGCTCTTAATTTTCTAGGATATATTCCAAGGAGTGGGATTGCTGGATCGTATGGTACTTCTATGTCTAGCTTTTTAAGGAAGCACCAAATTGATTTCTGAAGTGATTGTACCATTTTACATTCCCACCAACAGTGTATGAGTGTTCCAGTCTCTCCACAACCTCTCCAACATTTATTATTTTGTGTTTCTTGGATTAATGCTAGCCTTGTTGGGGTGAGATGGTATCTCATTATAGTTTTGATTTGCATTTCTCTAATGGCTAATGATCGTGAGCATTTCCTCATATGTCTGTTAGCCGCCTGAATGTCTTCTTTGGCGAAGTACCTGCTCATATCTTTTGCCCATTTTTAAATTGGGTTGTTTGTCTTTTTGTTATCGAGGTTTTGCAGTATCTTGTAGATTTTAGAGATTAGATGCTGTTCGGAATTTTCGTAGCAAAAAATTTTTTCCCAGTCCGTAGGTTGTCTTTTGACTCTTTTGATTGGTCTTTTGATGAGCATAAGTGTATGATTTTTAGGAGCTCCCAGTTATATAGTTTCTCTGTGGTGCTTGTGCACTGTTACTTATGGTTTATATTCTGTTTATGCTATGTATTAGGGCTCCTAGCATTGTCCCTCTCTTTACTTCCATGATCTTTATTGTTTTTGGTTTTACATTTAGGTCTCTGATCCATTTTGAGTTTGTTTTTGTGCATGGTGTGAGGTATGGGTCTTGTTTCAGTTTCTTGTGTATGGATATCCAGTTATGCCAGCACTATTTGTTAAAGAGACTGACTTTTCCCCAATTAATGGAGTTTGGGCATTTGTCAAGTATCAGCTGCTCATAAGTGGATGAATTTACTTCTGGATTCTCAATTCTGTTCCACTGGTCTATGTATCTGTTGTTGTACCAGTAACAGGCTGTTTTGACTACTGTAGTGGTATAATAGGTTCTAAAATCAGGTAATGTGAGGCCTCCCACTTTGTTCTTCTTCTTCAGTAATGCTTTACTTATCTGGGGCCTCTTTCCACATGAAATTGGTGATTTGCTTCTCCATCTCATTAAAAAATGCCGTTAGAATTTGGATGGGGATTGCATTGTATCTGTAGATCGCTTTGGGCAGAATTGACATTTTCACAATGTTGACTCTTCCTATCCATGAGCAAGATCTGTTTTCCCACTTATGCAGGTCTCTTTTGGTTTCTTGCAGTAGTGTCTTGTAGTTTTCATTGTATAGGACTTTTACATCTCTGGTTAGATTTATTCCTAAGTATTT
>NW_004443952.1:9121633-9146829 GCF_000243295.1 Trichechus manatus latirostris
TGCATTTATTGCTATAAACTGACCTCTGAGCACTGCTTTTGCTGTGTCCCAAAGGTTCTGGTAGGATGTGTTTTCATTCTCATTTGATTCTATGAATTTCTTTATTCCATCCTTAATTTCTTCTATAACCCAGTATTTTTGAGTAAGGTGCCATTTTCCACGTGTTTGATTTTTTTTCTTTTCTTTTCTGTTAACCGATGTCTACTTTTATGGCTTTATTGTCAGAAAAGATGCTTTGTAATATTTTGATGCTTTGGATTCTGTCAAAGCTTGCTTTATGGCCTAACATTCTGGACAATGTTCCATGTGCACTGGAAAAGAAGGTATACTTCTCTGCTGTTGGGTGGAGTGTTCGGTATATGTCCATGAGATCAAGTTGGTTGATTGTTGCATTTAGATCTTTCGTGTCTTTATTGAGCTTCTTTCTGGATGTTCTGTCCTTCACCGAAAGTGGAGTGTTGAAGTGTCCTACTATTATTGTGGAGCTCTTTCCAGTGCTGTTAGAGTTTGTTCTATGTATCTTGGAGCCCTGTCATTGGATGTGTAAATATTTATTATAGTTATGTTCTCCTGGTATACTGATCCTTTAATCATTATATAGTGTCCTTCCTTATACTTTGTGGTGGATTTTACTTTAAAGTCTATTTTGTCAGAAATTAATATTGCCACTCCTGCTCTTTTTGGAATGTTGTTTGCTTGATATATTTTTTCCATCCTTTGAGTTTTAATTTGTGTCTTTAAGTCTAAGGTGTGTCTCTTGTAGGCGGCATATAGTGTGATCATGTTTTTTAATCCATTCTGCCACTCTCTATTGGTGCATTTAGTCCATTTACATTCAGCATAATTATTGATAGGTATGAGTTTAATGCTGTCATTTTGATGTCTTTTTTTGTGTGTTGCTGACAGTTTCTTTGTTCCATTTAATTTTCTGCGCTAAGTCTTTTTCTTTATGTATTTTCTTTTCATCTTTTTCATTGTTGTTGATTTTGTATTTGCTGAGTCTTTATGTTTTTCGGGTTTTTTATTTTGATGTGTAGGATTGTTAGTTTCCTTTGTGGTTACCTTAATATTTACTCCTATTTTTCTAAGTTTAAACCAGTCTTTTATTTGTTTATATTGTCTTGACTTCCTCTCCATATTAAAAACCTATGTCTACATTTTTTAGTCCTTTTTTGTTTTAATGTTGTCATCTTTTACATATTGACAGCTCTGTTTCCCTATTTTCAGTGTTTTAGCTTTATTTTTGTGACTTCCCTGTCTGAGTTGATATCTGGTTGCTCTGTCCTGTGTTCTAATCTTGGGTTGTTATCTGATGTTACGGATTTTCTAAGTGGAGGACTCCCTTTAGTATTTCTTGTAATTTTGGTTTGGTTTTTACAAATTCCGTAAACTTCTGTTTATCTGGAAATGCCCTAGTTTCACCATCATATTTGAGAGACAGTTTTGCTGGATATATAATTCTCGGCTGGCAATTTTTTTCCTTCAAGGCTTTATATATGTCATCCATTGCCTTCTTGCCTGCATGGTTTCTGCTGAGTAGTCTGAGCTTAGTCTTATTGACTCTCCTTTGCAGATGACTTTTTGTTTATCCCTAGATGCTCTTAAAATTCTCTATCTTTGGTTTTGGCAAGTTTGATTATAATATGTCTTGGTGACATTCTTTTGGGATCTACCTTATGTAGGGTTCAATAAGCATCTTGGATAGCTATCTTCTCAGGTGAGGAACCTGCTTAATGGGCAGACTGGTGTCAAATGTCACAAACCTGCCATTTCACAGCTGAAAAATCTGAAGTTAGACTTCAGGTATATACCCTGTTGTACTGTGGTAATGAGGGACTGTGCTGTTGAAATGGGCCCACACAAGTCTATGCAGGGGTGAAAGGCATTCAAAGTATGCAGACCCCTTATGCTTGTGCCTAGGCAAAGGAGCTGTGCCAACCCTGAGGTCCTGGCTTAGGGGAGCCGGCAGCTTACTTTTTTCCATTTGTTAATTTATTCCATCTCCAAGGCTGGGAGAATGGCTCAGGGCGTGTGATGGTTCGTACTTGGCCCAGGGGACTCAGCAATTGGCAATCACTGAAGCCGGCCCGGGACCCAGTGCAGAGTGGGGCAGAGGGAGGTAAACGGGAGACAGGTTTTTCCCAAATGGGGTGTTTTTTTTTTTTCCACCCCCACAGTAGGTCAGACACAAGTACGTATCTTTAGCCACTTGAGTGCTGCTTTTCACTGGTTCTGGACGGCTGAGTAGACTCTGTCGCTGGGCCCCTTCCAGTGTGGAAAATGCCTCCCGAGCACCACTGCTCGCCTCACCGTGCACAGGAGCTGATGAGGCCTGAAGGGATTAGGCTCCTGCCAGGTCAGGTCTGGTAACTCCTCACTACTTCCAAATCATCTCTCCCTCCCCCAGCCAGTCAGTCGGATTCCTCAACTTTGCCTTTGATGTTCAGGGCTCCTAGATTGTCATATACAATCGATTCACTTGTTTTTTTGGGTCTTTGTTGTAAGAGGGACTGCAGGAAGTGTCTGACTACTCCGCCATCTTGGCCTTGCCCTTCAGTAAATATTTTTTAACAGATTAAAATTAAAGCTGGAGTTGGTTTTTAAGTTTAGCTTTTTTTTTTTTTTTAAACCTATTAGACATAAGACTCACATTCTAATGTTCTCATTTCAAAACACTGTGACCAAGTGCACGCTTCTGGAGAGAAAATTATTTTAGATCTTTTTTTTATACTTTTAAATAGAATGCATACTGTAATTAGTTGAATTACGTTAATATTTTCCTATACATATCATACACCTGGAAAGCTAGTTAACACAATGAAAAACAGTGGTTTTTTTTTTTTTCATTTAGTATTCACAAGCAGTATTTACTAAGTAGTTTATTATGTGATTTCTGTGAAAATACATTGTAGATTTTCATTAAAATAAGCATAGAAAGGTTGAAAACACCATTAGGATTCTCAGGAGTATACAATCCAAAACTAAAAATTTTAAACAGACCAATCATTTCACATGGGAAGAAGCTATGAAAAGAGATAACTGTACTGCTTGACCCAGATTGATTGCTCATTATACTTTCCTAGAAGAAAATGGTAAATGAGATATAAGGCTCCGAGGGCAAAATTCACAAAATATAAAAACCTGAATGTCTCAGAATTCCATTTAATGAAGCTTATATATGATTAGCTGTTTTAATTACAATTTCAAGTCTTATAGAAATTCCATTTTTTCCAAGACAAACATGCATATATCCTTATTATACAATAGGGAAGAAAACATCTGATTTTAAACAGTTGGGCTTTTTACTTGTCGAGCTCAGTGGTCAACATTTTATTTTCCTTCACAGTCTGGCATTCATCTGAGTCATTAACTTATCCAATTTGATTGCTAGGGCCATGTTACCTTTAATCTTCAATTTTCCTGACATGAATGCCATTGTTGGTTTTAGTTTCCCTAAAGCAAGAAAATGAGAGAGAGAAAAGCATCAATTGGTGCCCTTAGGGATGTATCGCTTCAAGAACATGCATCATAAAAAGATCTCTTTGAGTTCTATACACCTAGGAAGCACAGAAATTTCTATTACAGCATTTTATATCAATATCTTGGGAATCCCAATTCCTACAGTTAGATGTCAACAATATTCTATAAGAGGTAATCTAAAAACAACAACAAAAGATTATAGCAATAAGCTGAAGATCTAACATTTATATATTTAGTCACAGTACACTAAAGGATACACAGTCCTCAAATGACTTGTGATAAACAAATACCATTTTAGTTAATTTTCCAGTCTACTGAAGTTCATTAAGCTTTTAATACTTCAAGTTTAAATTCAAAACAAACAGTACAAGTATATACAACATTAAAAAAAGATCTTATTTTAACGTCCTGTTCCATTTCATATTACAGTACTAATAAAGTATATTTGAATTTGAAAAAAAAAAAAAGATCTTAGTATAGTGTATGGACACAAAAGTATGTATTAGCATTATTTTAACCACAGAAATGCCAGGGTATAAAATGTAAGCACTAAAATAGAATTGTTGCTAATAACAATACCGTATATAATTAATGTAGGCTCCATGGATGGAGAGAAATTTGTTTTTATTTGTTACTCTCATTTCCAGTGCTAGTACAATGTCTGTCAAGCAGTGGAATGAATGAGGAAGTTGAGGCTCAGTGAGGTTTCTGAGACTTGCCCACAGTCACACAACTTGTATATAGCAGCCCTCCAATTCAAAGCCAGGCCTGTCTCTCATTTATAGTTTCTGCCTTATGACAGTTTATAAAACAGGTCATATCCCTTAGAAGGCAGAATACATGCTTGGTGCACCAGTAAACCTCTACTGTGCTCTTTGTAGAAAGAATGTGTGGGCTAATTTATTTTATATATTATACAGTGCCTTAGTCATCATCTAGTGCTGCTGTAACAGAAACACCACAAGTGGATGGTTTTAATGAAGAGAAGTTTATTTCCTCACAGTTAAAGTAGGCTAAAAGTCCAAATTCAGGGCGTCAGCTCCAGGGGACGTTTTTTCTCTGTCAGACTTCTCTTCAGTCTTCCCCCGGACTAGGGGCTTCTCCGCGCAGGGACCCTGGTCAAAAGGACGCGCTCTGCTCCTGGCACTGCTTTCTTGATGGTATGAGGTCCCCCCCGTCTCACTGCTCACTTCTGTCTTTTATATCTCAAGACATTGCCTCAGGATACAATCCAGTCTTGTAGACAGAGTCCTGACTTACTAACACAACTGCCGCCCATCCTCCCTCATTAACATCATAGAAGCAGAATTTACAGCTTATAGGAAAACCACACAATACCAGGAATCATGGCCCAGCCAAATTGATACACACATTTTTTGGGGAACATAATTCAATCCATGACATACAGTAAAACCTGCAAAAGCTGGAACCACCTGTGTAAGGTGGAAACCTGTCAGAGAAGGAAAACTCAGATACTTTCCACCAAGACAAGTGATAGAAAAGTGTTAAGACTGTATCCTTTCAAAGGAGGAAAACTTGCAAGACCCAGAAAAATAAGGCAGTCCTGTCGAGTTCCCTCTCTCAGGTTTCATGGTATAAATATATTAAGTACATTATATACATTTATATATATACACATATATATAATATCGAGATACTAAACACCTTTACATTATTCAAAATAGGAGTTGTAGCAAAGCAGTAAAGGTTGGCTAGAGATCAAGTCCAACTATTTTAATGAATAAATTGAACTATATAATACTTGAAGAAAATAGGATGTTAAAACACGTAAGCTTACAAATCATAGATTAAAGGATAACTAATTTACACAGAAGCTACTGGAAAATCTTTATTCTTTGAAGGAACAGAACAGCTCCCCAAAAGACTTACTAACAGTAACATTTGGGTGTCCTTCAATAAAAAACTGGTTCCATGCTCTGTCTCTCTGTCATGGATTGAATTGTGTCCCCCAAAAATATCTGCCGACTTGGCTAGGTCATGATTGCCAGTATTATATGATTGTCCACCATTTTATCATCTAATGTGATTTTCCTATGTGAAGTGAGATTAGGGGCAGTTATGTTAATGAGGCAGGATTCAATCTAAAAGATCAGGTTGTGTCTTAATTCAATCTCTTTTGAGATATAAAAGAGAGAAGAAGCAGAGAGACAAGGCGACTTCATACCACCAGGAAATAAAAGCCAGGAGAATAGCATGTCCTTTGGATCCAGGGCCCCTGTGCTTAGAAGCTCCTCCACCAGGACCTTCCCCTAGAGCCGACAGAGAGAGAAAGCGTTCCCCTGGAGCTGGTGCTCTGAATTTGGACCGCTAGCTTCCTAAACTGTGAGAGAATAAATTTCTCTTTGTTAAAGCCATCCACTTGCGGTATTTGTTATAGCAGCACTAGATAGCTAAGACAAACTCTACAGTGAAACCCACCACATACAGAGCTTCCAATCAGCTTTATAGCACTTTGCCCATAAAGATGAATTGAAGTTAAATGGAGAGAAAAACAGACAGATAAAAGGAACTTGGAGGAAAGACAGAGAATGCAGGAGCGTAAGAAAAGTAAAAGTAAGTAAATTAAGAACTTATACAAAATTCCATAACTCATGTCCTCAGAGGTAAGAGAAGATACTGGGACCATGTATCAAAAACAGGATGCTGGAGAAGGAAGGGGTAAGAGGAGGAGTATGGAGAGAAGGGGGTATTAAAAAAGGAAGGGATGAAAAGAGGAAAGGAGAAGGGAAGGAGAAAGGAGAGGGAGCTGAAGAAAGAAGTGGGAGTAGAATGAGGAGGAGGAAGTGAGGAGTAAGAGAAGAAGAAAGAATCACAAAACAAAGATGAGCTCTTGGGAATTAAAATTTTGATAGGTAGAATGAAAATGCAATAGAACGGTAGCAAGAAGGTGAAAACTAGAAAGTTGAAGAAAAAAATGATTAAACCAGAGGATCAATTTTTTCCACCTAGAAAGTGAGAATGGAGAAAATTGAGAGACACAGAGAGAGAAGTATCAAAGAAATGATGTAAGAATATTTCCAAGGGGTCCACCAAATACCCAAGGACACAAAAAGCACATCAGCCTGTATTATTGTGAAATGTCAGAACACTAGTCAAAGGGATGATTCTGACTCCAAAAGCTTTCAGAAAGGGGAGGGGTGGATGCAAAAGATTAAGAATAAGTATAGTATCAAATTCTCAGTGGTAATCTTAGAAGATGGAGTAATGACTTCAAAAATTTTGAGGGAAAGAATTTCAACCCAGAAATCTCTACTCAGCCAATCAATCAATCTTGTGTGTTGGTAGAATAAAAGTTATTTCAGATACACACAAAAAATTACCTCTTATGTATTCTTTTGTCACGAAGCTGTTGGAGAACGTATGTTGCTAAAATGAGGACATAAACCAAGAAAGAAGACACGACATCCAGAAAATAGGAGATTCAACATAGGAAAGAGTTAAAGGAATTCCTAGAACAACCCCTGTGCAGCAGGCTTACTGAGCTACCATTTAGACTAACAAGATGACAAAGGGCTCCCAAGAAAAAGAGTGAACTGATTATCTGACACATTCAAAAAAGTAGAAGATTGTATCAAGAAGTTGTGGGAAGAGATAGGAAGACTTTGCTTAGTTTCTTTATACCTATACTAATGGGGAGTGGGAGTAAAGAAGAAGAGGAGAAGGAGGAGGAGAAGGGAAAAGGGAGGGGAGGAGGGGGATGGGAAGAGGAGAAAATATGTGCACACCATGTATCTGATAAAAAACATGAATGTATAAAGAACTCTTACAACTCAATAAAAAAAAAATCAATTTAAAAATGGGCAAAGGGAGACTAAAGGGGCACAACAGCCGACAGACAAAGACTAGAAGGCACAAGGAGACAGGAAAGCTGGCAATGAATAGGGAGCCCAAGGTCAGGAAGGGAGAGTGTTGACATGTCATGGGGTTGTTAACCAATGTCATAAAAAAAAAAAAAGGGCAAAGGAGTTGAATAGACAGTTTACCAAATAAGACATATAAATAGCTATTAACCACATGAAAAGATATTCAACATCATTAATTATTAGAGAAATGCAAACTGAATCCACAATGAGACCACTACACACCCACTAGAATGGCTATAAAAAAGACAGTAATAAGTGTTGGTGAGGATATGAAGAAACTAGAGCTGCAAACAACTGATAGTTTCTTTAAAAGTTAAATGTCAAAATGTCATATGACACAGCAATTCCACTCCTAGGAATCTACACAGGAGAAATGAAAATATACGTCCACACAAAGACATGCTTGACAATATTCATAGCAACATTATCCATAATAACCAAAACCTGAAATAATTCAAATGTCCATCAGTTGGTAAGTAGATAAACAATATGTGGTATATCCATACAATGTAATACTATTTAGCAATAAAAAGGAAGTGAACTACTGACACGTTACAGCATGGATGAATCTCAAAAGCCGCCTGCTAAGTTAAAAGTAGCTAGACACAAAAGACTACCTACTGTTGGATTCCATTTATTTGAAATGTCCAAAAAAGACAAATCTATAGAGACAGAAAGCAGATTAGCAGCTGACTGGCTCAGGGGTGGAAAAGAGGATTGACATAAAGAGGCATGAAGGAATTTTCTGGGATGACAGAACTGTTCTAAAACTGAATTGTGGTGATGGTTGTATGACTTTATAAATTCACTAAAAATTATGTACACTTAGAATGGGTGCATTTTATGGTATAATTATACCTAAGCAATACTGTTTAAAAATTAACTATTTTTTAAAAACAGCTATTAAGCACAATGTACTACAGATACTCCTCTGCCCCATATATCAATCAGATAAAGCAATCTTGTACAGTTTATTTCTATCATACTGCTTTACCAGGCAGTGGCCTCTACTGGCCAAAAGAAGAGATTCTGATTATTTAATCAATTAATTACCTTAAGTTTTTATGTTTATAACATATCGACTATACAAATTAGGCCATATAAATGGTTATGGTTTCTTAAAGGAGAATGCTTAGGATATAAGGCCTAAAGTGTTATGCCCAATCAAAGGGAAGATGGAATAAAGGGTAAGAATGAAAGGACATAAGCGGCAGCAAACTTACTTGCTCCCAATCTAAACCTCTGCTATAAAATTGATCTCATAAAAAGTTAATGTTTTAAAAAAATTAATACCTGACGGATCTCCCCCAGTCAATCCAGGGGCACATTCATAGAAAGAAATAGGAAGCCCACTATTCCAAGTTTATACTACAGAAATAAAATGGAAGTTTAAAAAGTCACTTGATTCTTTCACCTTTGGAGGGCAGAATAGTGTACTGATTAAGAACATGAGCTTTAGAGTTAGCTTGGATTCAAATCCTGGCTCCAACATTTGCTCAATCACTATGTGACCTTGGGTTTATTGTTTAACCCAACAAAGCCTCAGTCTCCATTTTGGTAAAATGGAGGAAATATTTTATTGCAAAGGATTGTTAGGAAGATTGCTTACCCTATAGTGATCATACAATAATCATTAGCTATAATTATTATTTCAGTTTAGAAGCTGACAAAAGTTTTTTTTGAACATTTTATTGTTGTTTAGGTGAAAAATTACAGAGCAAATTAGTTTCCCATTCAACAATTTATACACAGCTTGTTTCATGACATTGGTTGCAAATTCCTGAATATTGTCAACACCCTCCCCACTTCCTCCCTGGGTTCCCCGTGTCCAGTCTTTCAATTTTCCTGCCCCTATCTTCCTTCTGAACTTTGCTTCCGGGCAAATGCTGTTCTTTAGGTCTCACTTAGTTCACTGTTCTGACGTATACATTCCTCACTGGTGTTATTGTTCATTTTATAGGCCTGTCTATTGTATGGCTATCAGGTAATCTCCAGGAGTCATTTCCGTACTGATTTAGAAAATAATACTGGAATCATTTATTCCCCGTCCTTGAGCATAGAGAATGTGACCCAGCTAGAGCTGGGCTCACAAGAACTCACAAGGACACATCAACTGGGCCCTGAGGTATAAAGACAATAACTAAGATAATCTTGGAAAATATCTTTTAGGGAAACTTTCACATAAAGCCAATCAAACAGAACACAAAAGACTTCCCACTCTTATCTTTTTCTATTAGCATTTAGTGAACAGAAGTTTGTTGGACCAGTGAAGACCCTCCTGACTCTGGTTACTGAAACCTGTACCAATGATTTTTAAGAAAGACAATTCAAAATGTAGGATCATAGTTTCTAGCCAATATAAAAAGGCTAAGCTTTTAATGGTTTTGCCCATTTGTAATGTTAATATATACTGATGGCTCTGTAACTGGTCTTGGGACTTGGGCAGACATAGCTGTGGCAGCATACTTACCCGTTTTCCCACTTTTGTCTATTCTGTAATGGTCTTTGGACTTGGACAGACATGGCTGTGGCAGCATGCTTGTCCGTTTTCCCATTCTTGCCTGCTCTGTAATATTCTTTGGACTTAGGCCCACACGGCTCTAGCAGCATGTTTGTCCATTTTCCCACTTTTGTCTGTTCTGTGATATTTCCTTGCACTCTGGCAGACATGGCTCTGACAGCATGGTTGTCCTTTTCCCACGTCTGCCCTTTTGAATATATGCCGAATAAAACTTTTTGCTTTACTAAGCTTTATGATGTTTTTCCCCTATAACAGTACCAAGTTTGAATGACAATAAATGTTTAAGTGGTCTTTAAGTTAAAAAAATTATATATTTATAAGATTCAAATTCACCAAATATTTATTGAGTATCTCCTATATCCAAAGCACTGTGTTTAAGCTCTATGGAGAAACAGTCGTTGAAACACTAAATAAACATGAAGGAAACTATTAAAATAATTGAAAAGATATCTATTCATTAAATGAAAAGATGTTATAATGTATTGAAAAAGGTTACCAAAAATATTAATAGTATGATCTTGTTATAAGTACAAATATACATTTATATACATTTACCAAAAAAGTACATAAGATGCTAAGCCAAAACTAACTGAGGGTAATATTTCATTGGTAGGATCCCGTTGCCATCGAATCAATTCTGACTCATAGTGACCCTGTGAGACAGAGAACTGCCCCACAGGGTTTCCAAGGCTGTAATCTTTACGGAAGCAGACTGCCACATCTTTCTCCTGTGGAGTGGCTGGTGGGTTTGAATTGCCGACCTTTTGGTTAGCAGCCAAGCGCTCAACCAGTCGGGCTCCTTCAGTGGTAGGATAAAGAATAATTTTATTTATTTTTCCTAAGTGTATTTTCTGATTTTTGTACAATGAACATTTAACACTTGTATAATAAAAAAGGGAAAGTTGAAGAAAATTTGACTATGAGTACATAATATACAGATTGCTTTAGACAGTATGTAACCCATCAGCATCCTGCATTAGAACTGGAAAGCAAGATTTACAGGGCACAAAGAGAATACTGTGATCTTAATTTATACAGATTAAAACAAAACAAACAACAAAAAATAACATTTATAACTCATTACATGAAAGATCTTTATATTAAAATGTTTTAGTTTAAAAGTAGTCAGTGCTGCTTCTAATAAATACATGTATTAATTAATTTACCATTTGGAATAGTGTTCTACGAGTTGAAAATAAGAGAAAATACCCTTAAAATTTTTTTGTGGCACAACTAGAGGTCCATGGGCAGAATAGAGAATCATGTAAAACTTTCTCCGGTTTAGGAATTCCACGGAAATCAGGGTTTCTGGGCCATAGTGTGCCTGGTGGCACAGTGGCTATGGTGATTGACTAACTGAAAGGTCAGTGGTTCAAAACCACCACTGGCTCCAAGGGAAAAAGATGCTGCAGTCAGTTTCCATAGAGATTTATAGCCTTGGAAGCCCTAAGGGGTCCCTAGGAATCAGAATCAACTCAAGGCCAGTGAGTTTGGGCCATGGTAGAGGCAGGGCTTCAAACTAGTTCGTTCTGGTTCAAACCTCTGCTGAGAATTTGCATTACCACCCCAGATATACGGATTTGGATCTACATTTTAACAAGATGGTGGGGGGGAATTCTCATGTATAATAAATTTTGAGAACCACTGCTCTACTAGTGGTTCTCAGAAATGGCCCCTAACCAGCAGTATTAGCATCACCAGGGAACCTGTTAGAAATGCAAATTCTCAGCAGGGGTTCAAACCAGAATGAACTGGTTCAAATCCCTGGGTAGAGGGCTGGTATCAGTCTCCTATTACAGCAGCTGGCAAGATTGAGGAATGGCCTTAACAGCTGTGTTAGAAGGGTGAAGAGAGTGCAGACAGCACCAGGTGACACTGTCAGAGGGGTGACACCAAAATGACTGTCTATAAAATTTTGTGCAGTATTTCAGCAGAAATTTATTTTTTATAGAAATATCTCTATAGTTAAACAATAAAAAAAATTTTCATAAGCCCAGCTTACATGTATCAGTATACCTACAAGGTTAAAACTCTAATTTACTTTTTGAACTTTCTAATGTACTCCAGTTAGAGCTGTTACTATATCCAATCACAATGACACTTTGAATCATGTGGTTTTGTCTGCATGTGCTATAAGAACGCACTGTTGTTTTCATTGCTGCCAGTGTTTTTATAGTTGCCGATTTTGTCAAATTTTCTGGTGTTTTAGCTACAATACTGTGGCAATTAGTAACACCAACCCTAGTGATGCCACGGGACCATAATCTCAATAAAGGAGCTGCAGCTCACTTCGGCACCTCTGGTGATGAAGGTCTTATTGAAAATATGATCTCTTAGTCCAGTTAGTAAAATGAAGCCTACCTACGAGTCCTTTTGAATTATCCCTCTGTTCCCAACATTTTCTTATTGGCTTCTCAGTAACACAAAATGGAAAATCTGACATCTATTCCCTGTTTGCTGGATGAGTAGAAGGGGCAGTAAAGGCAACAGTCAGAACAGCCTTCACAAGACTACAAGCTCTTCAATATCAAGGGCTGCTAAGATGCCACTGCTACATTAATGAGCCTTGATTATTTGGAAAGGGATAAAGCAAAAGGTCAGATCTAAATTTTCTTTAAATATGTAAACTAATAAAATTGAAAACTCACCAGAAAACATTTTTACAAAATCTTCAGTAGACATACTCATCACCACATCTGCCCTGTCAAGGGGCTCTCCACGTCCGACATTCCCACCCTTGCTTTTAAGATCAAGAAACCATGTTCCACCATCGTCACCTACACAGAAGATAAATATATAGAAATAAATACCAAAGAAACTCTGTTCTTCTTAAACTTTAGAATAATCTTGCATACATAATGCTGTTTCCAAAGTTAAAATCCTCAGGCTTCTAGCAATCAAATTCAGTAAATATTTATTAAGTATTTCTTAAGTGCCAGGCACTATACTAGGCTCTGAAGACTCTGTAATAAACAAGAAAAACATGGTTGTGCTTACAAAAGAAAAGGAGGAGGAGGATGTGGGAGCATATTAACAAAGAGTCAGGAAAGCTCCAATGAAGCTGGGATTTAAAAAATAAGTAAGAATTAGCTAGATGAACAGGGAAGTGGGAAAATACTTCAGGTAATGAGAACAAGACATGAAAAAAACCCGAGTCAAGAGTGTAGCAAGTTTGAGGAACTGAAGATAGTACAGGAGGACCAGGATATAAAGGTGTAGAGAGTGCCATTAGGTGAGTGAGTTGAGGTGGTCAAGGCCCAGAGAACAGAAAACCGTATAAAGGGATTTTGTCGTGGAAGGAGAATGCCCTAATAAAGTTTGTATTTGAAATGTATCAACCTAACTGCAGTGTAGATAATATACTGGAGAGGGATCAAGAGAATGCAGAAGGCTACCCAAGAGGGTGGTGGAGTAGCCCAGGAGCTTGAGGATGCGTGTCTGGATCAGGATCGTGGCAGGGGGGATGGAGAAAAGTGAACATATATGAGAGATAATTTCCAAGTAGAACCACAAGACTAAGTGACTGATTGAATAAGAAAAGGAAACAGTGGGGGAGGGTGCATAAGAATGATTTGCAAGCATGTAGCTGTGAATCTGGGTCAACACTGGTATGTTTTTTACTGAGAGAAGACTACTGACGAAGAACATTTCCAGAAGGAAACAGTGGTCAACAGCATCAACTGCTGTAAAATGGTCACAAGGTAGAAATGATAAATGCCCATGGGTGACATGGAAGTCACTGAGGACCTTGGTGAAAGCAGATTCAATGGAATGGAGAAAAACATCAGAGCAGTGTGCGTTGGGGAGAGTGAGTTGCAGATGAAAATATGTTTGGTTCTGAAAAGGAGATGAAAGATGTTGTTTTTTGTGTTCTGTTTTAAAGATAGAAGGGACCTGAAAATGTTAAAACACTGTTGGAAAGGAGGCTGCAGAATGAATAGGTTGAAGAGAAGGCATAATTAACAGAATGAATCCCTGAGAAGGCTAGAGGAAATGGGAGCTAGAACTTTGCTCCTCTAAATGTGGTTATAGACTGCAGCACTAGCTTCACCTGACAGAAAGGCAGACTCTCAGGCCCCACCCAGACCTACTATATTGGACTCTGCCTTTTAGCAAGATCCCAGGAATCAGTATCAACATTAAAGCTTGAGAGGCACTGATCTAGAGCTGAGCTCCAATCTAATGGGAGAGAAGATGGAGAGGACGGCGCCTATAAAGTTGATTTGGTATCTGACGGTAGAAAGCTGAGCAATTTCTGTCTGAAGGCTTCTATTGTCTTTTAAAGAGGAAGTGGAATTATCTGCCGACACTGGCAGAGAAACAGTGAAGGGACAGATGGGAGATCTGAGGAACACTGAAAAGGTTTAAATAGTCATTGTGAAAAATGGAGCAGTAAGCTGACCACAAAAACACGGAATTCTGAGGTGCTGCTCAGAGCCCAGTTGAAGAGGAGCAATGATGAATTTCTACTGGTACAGATGCACCAGGCGGTGTGAATTTTGTTTGTTTGTTTTCATCCAGCAGGATTTAGCAGCCTGGATCCAACTGTGGGGCAGCCAAGACATTTGATTCATCAGGACTAGGGTTTTGGCAGGTTATGACATAAGTACAGACAGTTCGGGGAGTTTAGGAGAGAAGCAAGAGAAGGATTAAGGCAATGGACCATGGATTCTATGCAGCATAGAAAATGAAGCAAAAACAAGAAGTCACTGATGGATTGAGATGAAGCAGAGGAGTGGAAGGACAGAAGTCCTGGTAAGTTAAAAGTCTGCAAATAATGAGACTAACTGAGGTCGTTAGTTCACATATATTATTAACGTGTTAATCCTATATTGGGAAGAGAACTATTGAGAGGTTTCAAAAAGCTGACCCCATTCAGACTGAACTGAGTAACCTGAAGGATTAAAGTGGCAAGGTACTTGTGGTTGAAGATAGATCACTACATTACACTACCTGCCATGATCCATATGCCCTTCTAAATTTTCTTCAATTATGTATGCCAAAGAGTTATTTAACATGGGAAGTATATAGAAATTTTAATTTACATGTATTAATATGCACTGATCTTAACTTTAAAATACAAATAAATATTTTCTATTCTCGAATGTATACTTTCTAGGGTAAGTTTTCCTGGATACAGCCAACTATCCGGGTGATTACTACTGGAGGCTGATTTTCTTCCAAAAGTAATATCCTATTTTGATTCATGGAAGCCCCAGATTACCAGACATAATTCTTACCTGAGAGTTCAAACTGATAGACTGCTTGAGTGGCTTTAACAGCATCCTCACTGAGAGTCTCCTTGACAATTCTAAATGTTTCTTCCACAGGAGAACCTCCTTTTGGTTGTGGTGCCTGCTTCCCTTCTTTGATAGCTGGAGCAGCATCTGTAAAATATTATTCAAGCAGATATCCTTAAAGTCATGGCTGTATGAGGCCACACACACACTTAATTAGCAGGACAAACTTGCTACCAATTAGATGTGTGTTTGACCAAATGACCTTAAGTACATTAAGTGGCATCTGAAGTGTATATCAAGCCGATGGAATAATAGTCAGACATCAGTTATAACTATATATGTAAATGGTTTATACTCTCCATGTAAAAGGCCGACTTAAACTGGGTTAAAAACAAAAACAAACTACTACCCTATACACTATTTATAATAAACAAAACTACTGGAGTTCTTGGGGTGATAATTAATCACTCCTTTGTCATCCCCTCTGCATTCTAAAACCAAATGAAAAACAAGACACTGGAGTCAAAAACATGGAGATCAAATATCAACTGTGTAATTAATGAAGCTAAGTTGGAGATTGTACTGAATCAGCGACCTTAAGTGAACTTCCTAATAACTTTACCTCTAAATTACATTTACTTAGTCCCTTCAACCCTGGATTGAACCTGCCTTCCCCCATCAAAAGGCAGAAATGCCTCTGTAAATAGATGTCATATGAAAACTGAGGAAACCTGCTCAGAAAGAAAAAAAGCTCAGAAAGGTTTGAACTACACAAGCTCAGTTTTTCATGTTTCCCATATCAGTTAATCAGATTGGTCCCTCCCACTGGATGAAGAGGGAGGTCAGAACATTAGTCTGAACAAGACCCTCACTGGCTGGAAACATGACGCCAGAGGAATGGAGATCACCTGCAACACTTTCTTAATTGCGTTCACTTAACCCATCAGCCTTAACAATTCAGCACAGATCACCCAGGGGAGAAGATCAACACCCCGTGGGACTGTTCTGCTCCCATATCATGAAGCTGCTCCCCCAGTACCAACCTCTGCTTCTTTATTTATCATCCTGGAATCACTAGAGGGCAGTTTAGCCGTTGCCCCCAGAAACAGATGAGACCAGTTCATTAATTAAATTAACTACAAGGCCAGCCTGTACTCTACATTGAAAATTAGCTCCCCTTTTGTCAATGCAAATTATACCCAGCCATTTTGTACAATATAACTCACCAAAGGTTATTCAATGAAATCTAATTGACAGCATAGAGATACCCGATAGTACAAAGCCAGCAATACAAAAGTATCCCAAATTTGTTGAATATAAATTGCCTTCCATTATGATGTTTCCAGGGATAAATTAATAAAATAAAATCCTTCTTCTCATAAGTTAAAATCCAAACAGATATTACAGATGAAATCCTTAAGATCCAAAGGGCAAAAAAGAGAGATTTTTTTTTTTAGTCAGTTTTATTACTGTTTTTAAATTCACTACAGACAGTGTACCCCTCATTGCCTACACCCAGGAAAACCACACCTATTGCCTCATCCTTGGTATGGCACTATTTTTTATTGAAGTATAACACATGGAAACAGTGATTATAAGTGTGAATAAATTATTGGAAAATGAACACATTGTGTCAGTACCACCTAGGTCAAGAAGCAGGACATTACAGGTGCCTAGAAGCCCACTTCATGCCCTCTCCCAAATGCTTCCCCCTCTTTACTCCCTAAAGATAACTTTATCCTGACATCTAGTACCATGGATTGGTTTTGCCTCATTTTTACTTTCATGTAAATGGAATCAATCATACAGTTTCTAATCTTCTATGCCTACTAATCCTTCACAACCTCTTCCAAAAAGTGAAAGAGGAAGGAACATCGCTCAACTCATTCTATAAGGCCAGTATTACTCTGATACCAACAGTACACAGAGATATCACAAGAAAATATGAATACAGATGTAAAAATGCTCAACAAAATACCAGCAAATGGAATCCAGCAGCATATAAAATGGATTATACACCATGACCAAGTGAGATTTATCCCAAGAGTCCAAGGCTAATTTAACATACAAAAATCTATCAATGGTAATACACCACAGTAACAGAAAAACAGACAAAAACTATACAATCATCTCAACAGATGCACAAAAGACATCTGACAAAATCCAACACCATTTCATGAGTAAAAACATTCAACAAAATCTATTGGATGTAGCCAAGGCTATACTCAGGGGTAAATGCATAGTCAGAAATCTATTGGATGTAGCCAAGGCTATACTCAGGGGTAAATGCATAGTCAGAAATTATTTCACTATTTTAAAATGAATAAAAATAAACTACTAACCCAACAAGTAAGAAAAGGAACAACAACAAATTACAACCTCAAAGAAAGCATTAAGAAGAAAATAATACAGCAAAAATTAATAATCACATTTCAACAAATAAATTGCCAGGGAAAGACAAAGAGGCATGAGAATGAGAATGAGAACCAGAGGCGGGGAGAGAGAGAGATCAAGGACCTTACTTGGATCCGGATTCAAACAAACTGTAAAAAATAATATATTGACTCAGGAACTCTACTCCTAGGTATATACCCAAGAGAAATTAAAACATATGTCTACACAAAAACTTGTACATGAATGTTCATAGCAGCATTATTCATAATAGCCAAAAGATGAAAACAACCCAAATGTCCATCAACTAATGAATGGATAAATAAAATGTAGTTTATCCATACAATGAAATATTATTCAGATATGAAAAGGAATGAAGTACTGATACATGATACAACATGGATAAACTTGAAGGGATTATAGTAAGTGAAAGAAGTCAATCACAAATGACCATATATTACATGACTCCACCTATATGAAACATTCAGAGTAAGTAAATATAGAGGAATAGAAAGTAGATTAGTGATTGCCTTGGGCTGAGGGGGAAAGGTGGAACACAAGTAGGAGTAATAAAAAAGGGTACAGGGTTTCTTTCTGAGGAGAAGAAAATGTTCTATAATTGACTGTGGTGATGATGGCTGTATGATTATGAATATACTAAGATCTGTCAAACTGTATAACTTACATGGGTAAGTTATATAGTAGGTAAATCTTATTTCAGTAAGGCTGTTACATAAAAATTAATGAATCAGATGGTTGCACAGCTCTGAGAATATACCAAATATCACTAAACTGTACTTTTTAAATTTTTTGGTATTTTTAAATTATATCTCAATAAAGCTATTAAAAATAATGAATGAAAAAAGAGAAAAGCAGTCAAATAAAAAATAAAGTAAAAAATCTGGTTCTTGGAGAAAAAATAACATATATTAAAATTGGCAACTTTCTGGCAAATTTAACCAATAAAAAAAGCAGAGAAGAAAAAATTTAAGGAATAAGACACAGAAATTTTAAAAATTATTAATGAATACTACATAAAAACCCTTCACAAATAAATTTTAAAACTTATAACTGGATGATTCTTTTTTTTTAAGCCTATCATTAAATGAGAAAATAAAATGTTTTCAAAGAAATAACTTCAGAAAAGGCTCAAATGATTTAGTAGGTGAGATATTTAAAACTTTCAAAGAAAAGAACATTAACAAAGATAAAAAGTTAACTAATTCATTTACCATATTCAAAACACCACACATTTAGTATACTAAAAAGTGTATAAACCAATCTAGCACATCTGATAAAAAAAAACAAAAGCAAAAACTATCTTATAACAATGTTTAACACCTTACTTACGGTAAAGATATTCCCATTAAAATTATGAATAAAATAGGAATATCTAAAATAAATACCTTCCATTAACCTTCTAGAAGCTCATATCAGTATATTAAGACATATGCCAGAAATAATCCTAGAAAAGAGATATTATCCAATGTAGACAGTAACTTTGTCCACTTAGAAAATTCAAGATAATTAACCCAATGATAATTACTGCAATTAATATGTATACGGAGCTCTGGTGGCACAATGATTAAGAGCTTGGCTGCTAACCAAAAGGTCAGCAGTTCAAATCCACTAGCCACTCCCTGGAAACCCTGTGGTGCGGTTCTACTCTGTCCTATAAAGTTGCAATGAGTTGGAGTCAACTTGATAGCAACATGTACGTGTGTAATATGTATATAGGATTCACTGTATCAAATGCAGAGTATGATGCACTATTGCATTTAATACTCACAATGCTCAAACAAAAAAATAAGAGATGAGAAAACTGGTTCAGAGAACTCAAGTGACTTGCTCAAACTCAGAGATATAAGTGGCAGAGCCAGGATTTGAATCCAGATCTGTCTTACTTACGCCAAAGTGTTTTCAATGACTACTGTCTCTCACTCCAAAACTATGAGAAGTTTACAAAAAAACAGTTCATGAAGGTGACCAGATATAAAATAAATATACAGTAACTCAGTTGTCCCTTTTTATTTATAATCTGCTTGTTCTAGAAAGCATTTCAATTTGTTTACTAAAATAACAATTCAAGATTAAGTTAAAGTAAGAAGTAAGTGAAGTTTTAAAACGACAACTGGAATGTTCAGCAGCTCATCGAGGTTACATGGTAGTAAGTGGCACAACAGGAATTTGAACTCAGAGCCTGCAGTTTTATCCAATGGGTAATACTTCTTCCATATCTAACTATCTAATTTTTATATAGCCAAACATAAAGGCTGAGCATAGCACTGGATCTGAACTCTCCAGAAATGGACCAGGCAGTGGCTGCTAAAGCGAGGCTAGCAAAGATACAGGCTTCTTTCATGTTGAAAGTGGCAGGAGATACACAGAAATGCAATTGATTTTAATAGTTATGCCAGAGAGAACTAGGTTTGTCATATAAATAATTGCTGGGTCTCCTCCCGTACAGTATATGACTACTTCAGGTAATTTGTGTATTAATCAAGGTACGGCGTCTCTATCATCTCAGCTGCCAAAGAGACTGCAGCAAGAACTGTAGTTTAGCCCTGAAAGTCATCTGCCAAAAGATAAATTGCATAGTATATCAGCTGGAATATTCAGACATAACCATGATGACTTTGCACAAGAGAGTGAAACTTCAGTACCATATTTGAAAGGCTCTGTCAATAGACTATAAATATGTAAACTCTAATGGGAAAGAGACCCTCAGAGCATTTCTCTAAAAAAAAAAAAAAAGACATATGGCTAGCAGCCTTTGACATAACCTCTCTTAACTTCACACTATTCACACCAAATAAATATAAAAATGTTAAAAAGTCAAATACTAAACATTTTAAACTGACATTCAACCTACTGTCAGAATCTAGGAAGAAATATTAAGTAACTAAGGTACATGAGGGACCCTGGTTGTGCAGCGGTTAAGAGCTCTGCTTGCTAACCAAAAGGTTGGCAGTTCAAATCCACCGGCTGCTCCTTGGAAACCCTATGGGGCAGTTGTACTCTGTCCTATAGGGTTCTCTATGAGTCAGAATCGACTCGACAGCAACTGGTTTGGTTTTGGTTTGGAAGGCACATGGAGTCAGCCTAAGAAACACAGGATGGCTGAGGTTTGCCTCATGAAAGATCTCAAAAGAAGAATAATTCTAACTACCTTAAAAAAGAAAGGCTCTCACATTTTTAAGCCACTGCATCAACTAGCCATTATTGTTAGTAAGACATGAGAGACACTCCTTCCAGGGGACTTCGTTAAAGATTATTTCTTCTGGCACATTTTGGTAAGCCAATGGCACAATGCCAGAACACAGACTAAAATGTAAACTCTACACCAATTCAAAGGGCCTATATTTTCTGAGTTACAAAAACAAAACTAAGTAAAAGCAAAACCTCCTTAGAAGTTAATTGCTTCTAGAGCCACATAGCATAAACTCTAAGAACGGTCTTAGATGTATTTTGATTTGACACATTTTTCCTCAAAATAAAATAACACATCTATCAGAAATACCTAAAGACAGAGCAAAGGAAAATAAGTAAAACCTGAAAAAAAGGAATTTTCAGGGAACTTTTTTTTTAGCCAATGCAAAGAATATATTAAGAAAGAATATAAAGACAACCTTCTTACTGGTAAAAGGAAAATACAACCTTCTTTACCAGAATTGACTAAGAACTCACATTACTTGTCTAGTTTAAATTACAAAATGATTTAAAAGGAGGAATGTCATTGTTACAAAATCAAGTTTATATTTTAGAAGAAATACATAAATTAGTATCTTTATTATCCTATATAAAATATGGTCTAAATCTTACCAGGTGATTCCATTTTCATATTAACTGCACCTGGGAGTTCATCTAAGAAGAAATCTGGCATCAAAGAATGACCTGAAAAATTAACCCCAAAATAATTGGGTTAATGTGATAACTACAATATATTAAGATTTTAATACCTATTTCCAAAACAACATTATATCTGTTTTTATTTTAATGATCATTTGAATGCAATGGAAAAGACTCCCATGAGAACTGTCAAACTATCTGATCTTCATTAGTCTAAACTACTTTTCCTACAAGCCAGTTACCTTCTCCTATGACAAATATCAACCTCAAGATCCAGAGTCACCTGAGTTAGAGCCTTAACTGCTTTCCCAGGAGTCTTTGCCCCCTGTCATCTTTCCTTGCAATCCTCTGTCCTATAGCCCTCCAAAGTGCTAAGGACTCATTTCTTACTATGCTCCCTGAGAGAAGGGGCCAGTCATTAAGAGGGACCACTTATTTCTCAGCATCAGTGTATTTGTCTTTTCTCCCTTTTCCTCTTGCTCCAGCGCCACAAAACTAAGCTATCCTATACCACTGGGTCTTATTTTCAACTAACAGTCATGGTTAGAAAAGGAGTTAACTATCCTAACATTATATTGATATCCCCAAGAGATGTGTCACAAAGCCTTCAAAACTGTAGTAGAGTTAGTTATTAATAATCTATCTCTTTCTCAAAAGATTACAAAAACTTTTGAAGGGCAGAAATGCATTGGTCTTTGTTATATCCTAACATATCATAGTGCCCGGTCATATTAAGTTCTCAAAATTTGATAGGGTTTTTTCATTTAGATCAAAATTTAAATGTTATACACAATGATACTATGTCTTTTAAACCTAAAGTGATAATTATACTGTACCAGGACCCAGAACACCTGGGTCTGGTTCTGGTTCTGTCTGTTGTCTGCTCTTACGCAAAGGCTTACTCTCTCTGAGCACTTTTTTTTTTTTAACTTAAATACTAACTACTGAATTTTATGAGTGTACTATATGCCAGAAACTGTGCCAAGCACATTATACACATTATTGCACTTTATTTACTGCATCCTGTATGAAAGGTATCATTCTCTTAATTTTATCAATAAGGAAAATGAGGCTCAGAAAAAGTGAGTGACATGCCCAAAGCCACAAAGCTAGAGAGCAGCAGAGCTGGGAATCTGAACCTTGGGTGTCTTCACCAAAACCCCACATTCTTAATCACTAAATAATAGTACTTCCCTCACAGGATAGCTTAGAAGGTTAAATAGATAATGTGTACAAACGTGCGCTGTAAAGTTGTAAAAAGCTATTTAATTCAATTCAGTTCGAACCGAAGAGGCAAGGATGATACAAATATAAAAGTGGTTTCTGTCACCTAGAAGCTCACTCTAATGAATAATATTTAAATATACATTAGTACAAATAAACATAACTCCCATTTATGGCTATAATGTCTATTATTTATGTATTATACAATATTTTACACATAAAGTAAAAATCCATCATCATCATCATCTGCAATTTCAGGGAGGAAGGGGTATTTTTTGAATAAGGGGTCTTCTAGGAACTTCTCAAATCACACCATTATACATAAGACCCACCTTGCACACTCACCTTCACCATTTGTCATTAAGCTACTTTAGGAGGTTAGACTCAACAGACAAACATTTGGAAAGAGTCTATGATCTTAAAAAGGTTTTTTTTTTTTTTTTTTTAACCCTCTACTGAATCATTTCTTTGAATAAAATCTTTATTCTGTGATTTTTAAGACCACCTTCAAAAACTAATTTTTATTTTTGGTTTTGAGGTGTGGAAATGGCTAGTAGCTGATGTGACCTTCTACATCTGTACAACACTTCCAAAGCCCTCAATTCAATTCTGTTGTGTTTGTTTTTTCCTTTTCGTCTTTTCTAAGTTGTGGTGTTATGGATTTTTCCATTCACTGGGGGAACAGCTTTTAAAATATATATAACTTTATTACTACTACATACAAAACCCTGGAACCCTGGTGGCACAATGGTTAAGAGCTATGGGGCTAACCAAAAAGGCAGCAGTTCGAATCCTCCAGCCACTCCTTGGAAACCCGATGGGGCAGTCCTACTCTGTCCTATAGGGTAGCTATGAGTTGAAACCAACTCAACGGCACACAAGTACAACAACAACACATAAAACAGATGTATGTTCATAGCAGAAATTTTGAAAAACACGTATCACTACTTTTAAAAAATATAAGCATTACCTGGTTTAACTGCATAGACATCAAAATTTTGTATTCCTTCTTCTTTTAAGATATTTTCATCAATAATAAAGTTTCCAGTAAAATTTTTTGGCTTTTTGAAAATGGAATATGCAGCATCTGCAATGATATCAACTTTTCTACATTGGCTTTCAATACCGGCTCCTCCCAGCATATCCATAGCAGCAGTGTGTATGGCTGTAAAGAAAACACACAAACACACATAACTCTGAAACAAATAATAGGACTGTGGAAGTAACAAGTAAGCATGACCCTCCACAATTCTCAGCCCTAATCTCTTCATCTCTCAGGTGATGAAAACAAGCTACAGTGAGCTTAAGTGATCTGTCAAATGTTCTACAGAGAGAACTGCACAGAGAACACACATTCTTTATTCTATACAACATTGCCTTATATAGAACTGCATCATTAGACTCACAGCAAAATTCAATTAGACTTCTGATTGAGAATTTGCAATTTAACATCTTTGGGCCTCAGTTTCCTATCTTAAAATATGAGTCTCCATTTCCTAAGTTTATTGTCCTTCTTTCCCGTCTATTAGAATATGTGATCCAAGAAAACAGACACTCTGATACAATGAAATATTATTCAGTCATAAAGAGAAACGAAGTCCTAATTAATACATGCTACATCATGAATAAACCTTAACATTCTGTTGAGTGAAAAAAGTCAAATACAAAAGGACAAATATTATACAATCCCACCTACATGAAATATCTAGAATAGGCAAATGCATAAAGACAAAAGTATATTAGTGGTTACCAAGGGCTGGGGGAAGGGAAAAATGGGGAGTTACTGATTAAGGGGCAGTGAGTTTCTGTTTGGAGTTGATGAAAAACTTTTGGAAATGGATACTGGTGATGGCTGCACAACATGGTTAATGTCACTGAACTGTACACTTAAAAATGGTTAAAACAGCAAATTTTTTGTTACCTAAATTTTACAATAAAGTTTAAAAAAATATAGACAGACTCTATTTTTCTAGTTCATCACTGTATTCCCAGTGTCTAAAACTGTAATAAATGCACAACAGGCATTCAATAAATGTTGGCTAAATTTTTTGCAAATACTTTTTAAAGAAATTTTTAGAACATAAAAATAAAAGGAAGAATTTTTAAACTATCTTAATCCCCCTACCCAGAGATAATTACTGTTAATATCTGCATGTATTTTTTACTGTTTTAGGTGCATATAAATTGTTAGATGTATATAATTTTTAAATTCTATGTATATATGGGTTAACTTGAAATTCCACTATTAATAGTACATTATTAATTATACATTGTCAAAATTGTGAACAGTACTTATCTCAATTTATATATGTATGTCTTAGCTTACATTTAAAGCAATGAAAATCAATTTGTTTAAATGTAGTTTAGATTTCAGAGTTTCCAGTAATTTAGATAAGACTTCTCTCCATATCATTATTAAACCATCATTTTAAACCATTATATACTGGAATAACACATACTTCTGTCTAAAGATGAAAAGTTTATACCTTTTTTTTCTTCTTTTTTTTTTATTGTGCTTCAGGTGAAGGCTTACAGAACAAATAGTTTCTCATGAAACAGTAGTACACATATTGTTTTATGACATGGGTTAACAACCCCACAACATGT
>NW_004443952.1:9147846-9174201 GCF_000243295.1 Trichechus manatus latirostris
AATTCCCTATCAGGTAGTTCTAGTGCCTTTTCTTCCACTGGGAAGTCATCTGGTGTTTTATTTTGGACACCTACTGGAACCATCTGTCCTGTTTTTGTAAATGTTTTGATATTGTCTGCTGTCTTCGGGGCATTCAGTAGTTATTTTTCTCGTTTATTGATGGTAGATTTGTTTGTTTCATCCCTTTTGTTTTTAATTTGGGTATGTCTGAGCAGGCGGGCTATGTATCTGTTGTTTGCTCATCTGTGGGCATAATACTTTTCGCCTCCTTCTCCAATTGGCAAGGTCAGTCACTCAGATATGGTACAGCAGGGCAGGTCTAGCTGAAGAAGAGTTACTGGGACGGGTCATTCGTGGCACTTACTACAGCCACCAGGGCGGGTCGGTAATCAGTGCAGGGCAGGTTCCAGTAGGCCGTGCCTGTGCTGCTCGGTGGTGTGATGTTAAGCGTGCGGTCCAGGTAGGCAGGATGTAGTGGGGAGATTGTTATGTGTGGAGCTAAGATGGATATGGGAGAGAGGAGAGAGGAGAGCGGAACAGGAGCCAAAAACATACAAACAAACAAAAAAGAATGCTAGGAGAGCTTGCCGTTGGAGTGGAGAGATGAGAGACTACGAAATGGAGAAAAACAAAAAGGGGAAGAGGAAGAAAAGAATGAATACATAAAAATCAGAAAGGGAAAAGAACAGCAAAGTTCCCAGGGATCCCACCGGTGTGGCTATGAGGTCTGGGGAAGTTGTTATCAGGTGTTGCAGTACAGCCTGGCTAGAAGGTGTAGAGGTATACAACATCAGGTATTCAGAGAACAGAAAGAGAAGGACAATATAGGAAAAGTTTATACTTTTGAAGACCTACCGACCATTTTTCATTCATTCAACAGATAGTTACTGAGCACTTATTCTAGAAGTCAGGCACTATTCTAGATACCAGGGACAAAGGAGTGAATAAAAGAGACAAAAAGCCATAGCTTCATGGAGCTTACATCCCTCTTTCAAAGAATGCTCAATTAACTTAGAGAATTTCCTAAAAGAACTGAGAAGATAATTTTCTACTTTATAACTGAACTTCCTTTACTGGGAACAATTTTTTTTTTTTTTTTTTTTAACTTAACCAACAGTTCAAGAGCTTGGGTCTCACTCTTAAAGTGAAACCTTACAAAGAAAATATAGCAGCTAACATTTATTAAGGATAGCCTGTGCTGGGCATGCTAAGTACTTCACATATATTATCTGACTTAATTCTTACAATTCTATGAGGTAGGTACTATTATTGTGGCCATTTTGCAAATAAGAGTACTCAGGCACAGAGGGGTTAAGTAATTTGTCCAAGGACAAAAGAGTTGGAATTCAAATGCCAGCAGCCGGACTCCAAAGCCAGACTCTCAGCCACCATACAACTAACAGGTCATACTTTGTTAGCCAAAGTTCTTGGGATTTAATGAGTTGTTATATCTCCCCAATAACTGCAAAATTTTCCTGTAAACCTCTCAGTATAGTTTACACTAAGACTATATAAATATATACACACGTACAGTCTCAATACGGACTATATGAATTGCATGAGAATTCTTAAAAATTCTGAACTAGAAGTCTAATAAGAACATGTTATGTACATGATACAACAAAAAATCGTTCTCCCAAATAACCTATCACTACTTTAAAAATATTTCTAAAGAAGATAAAAAAGAAGGCAAAAACAGACACTCAAAATAAAATCAGGAATTCAGCCACAGAGATATCCTCAACAAAGATTTTGCAGTGCCAACAGGTTAACCCAACAGGTTATAAAATGACAAGAAAAACAGATTAACAATAGAATAAATTAAATGAAATTTACTGATAATTTCTGGGAAAGGATATAAGCAGAATTTGTAATGAAATCAGATATGCCTTGTGTCATGGTTTGAATTATGTCTCCCCAAAAATGTATATATCAGTTTGTCTGGGCCATGATTCTTGGTACTGTGTGATTTTCCTATATGTTGTAAATCCTGCCTCTAGGATGTTAATGAGGGATGATGGGTGGCAGTTGTGTTAGTAAGGCAGGACTGGATCTACAAGACTGGACTGTGGCCTGAGGCAATCTCTTGAAACATAAAAGAGAGAAGTGAGCAGTGAGACAGGGGGACCTCACACCAACAAGAAAGCAGTGCCGGGAGCAGAGCATGTCCTTTGGACTGGGGTCCCTGTGCCGAGAAGCTCCTAGTCCGGGGGAACACTGATGAGAAGGCCGACAGAGAGAAAAAGCCTTCCCCTGGAGGTGACACCCTGAATTTGGACTTTTAGCTTACTTTGACTGTGAGGAAATAAACTTCTCTTCATTAAAACCATCCACTTGCGGTGTTTCTGTTATGGCAGCACTAGATGACTAAGACCTTGGATCACAAGAATCATAAAAGTGACCCTAAAATTTAAGTCTTATGAAGAAATAACTGGAGAAGTATCTAACACCTTCTGATTATTTCTCCTGATTACAGCTTGCTCAGAACAGACAGTAATAAGAGTGTTGAAACCAATTGAAGATTTTCTTTCACACAAACATATGGAGTTCACATTCATGCTTTAAACATCAGCTACCTTTTACTCCTTCTTCTCTGGAGAGAGAGCTTGTCTCACATCTAACACCTGCCAGTCCCCACTAAACACATACAAATACTCAAACCATATTTCATTGAACCTAAGATACCAATTATACAGTGCATCATTATTTTATGTACCACTAAGAAACAAAAAAGCTGTCAATTAACGTAAGATACATCATCAATTATAAGACACAGTCTGCTTTCAGAGATGTAAAAATGTGAGAAAACAGGTATCTCAGAATCAATGAATTATGGTATAAACTGCTGTTTAAACCAAGTAAGTCCCCTGCAAAACACGGGGACTAGTTTTGGTCTCTAGCACCAGCGAGAGGGAAGAGGCCAGCTACCACCTTGTCTCCTGGCCCTCCCTGGCTAGCTGAGTTCCCACGTCTATTTGAAATGTGGTCCCGCTGACAAAGGGTGGTAGCTGTTCTGGGCTACTTTATCTTTCTCTCTGCTGCCATTCCCAAGATCAGCAGCTGCCACTCCCAGACTCCGACCCCAGCCCACCTGAAAGCCATCTAAAAGTGGACTCTCCTGCTTCCACCACACTTGCAGACCAATGATGAAGTGAGAGGCAGTAGGTATTTTGAATAGCAACCCTCAACCCTCTTCCCTTCCCCACCCTCCATTTCGGCAAGAACCATGCAGTTGGCCTTATAAAAGATTACATTCCTGGAGGTGACCTGATTGGGGGGCTGAGATCCTCATGCTGTGAAACTACTAGACACCTGCCCTCTGATCCCTTCTCTGGCTGTGTTTCAGCAGGGTGAACATTCTAGACCCAGGAAGAGCAATGTAGCCAGTGCAGAGAAGGAACACTCAGAGGGGACAAGCAGTGGGCCAGGATACCGCTTTGGTTGTAGATAATTATGTTATACTATAAATCTTCTCTTCCTTTGAAAGGTAAAAATATTGGGAGACTACATGTGGTTTCAGGAGGTGTAAAAAGAGAGCCATTCTACACAGTCTAGGAAGAGGGAATGTGTGTTTTTTAAATAAAGGCCCCTCAAATAGCCAAGAGCCTGAACATCCTCTTCAAATCCATTTTCACTGCCTCACTCATGAATAATGCAATATTCTAGCTAGCTTTACTGTGTCCTTTCTCCACAGTCTTACAAACTATTCTATATTCAACTGCTAGATTAAACTTCCTAAACCTCAATTTCAACCATATCATTTCACTGCTCCTATTTTCCCTGTGCTTATTATTGGTCTCCTGCTATAAAAATTCTTCAATGGCTCTCCACTGAACTTAGGCTAAAATTCAAGCTCCTAATAAGTTTGGCAGACAAGACCTGGTGCTTAACTCACCATCTCTCACCACACCCTCGCACTCACCCAACATTCCAGTCAGCGATCCTGAACTACTAGTACCTGCTGTACTTCAGTGGGAAATAACAAGACCACACCCTTCCATACATACACCATACCAAATTCCTTGCAGTTCCATCAAACTCAGAGTATTTTCCCATACTGCCCACTTTGCATATGCTAGTCCCTCTGCCAGGAATACCCAGCCCAGTTCTCCTTCTTGCTAACTCCAACATCCCCCTCAAGTCTTATTTCAATTGTTTACCTTCATTACAAAGCCCCCTTCCCTGACCTTTTCATCTGAGTTGCATAACCCTCCTGCTATGTTTCAAAAGTATCCTACGCATAATTCATCATGTCATGTATCCCAAGGAACATCGGACTGTAAATCGATCTAATAGGTCCTTAAGTCTAGGATCCAACTGATACCACTGGTTCTGAGACGCATACTAAACCTTTTAAAATGAACATCTCAAAGCTAAAGCAAAGATCTTTTTTTTTTTTAATTTTTTTTATTGTACTTTAGATGAAGGTTTACAGAACTAGCTTCTTATTAAACAGTTAGTACACATATTGTTTTGTGACAATAGTTGTCAATGCCACTACATGTCAACACTCTCCCCTTCTCGACCTTGGGTTCCCCCTTACCAGCTTTCCTGTCCCCTCCTGCCTTCTTGTCCCTGCCCCTGGGCTGGTGTGTCCATTTAGTCTCGTTTTTTTTTATGGGCCTGTCTGATCTTTGGCTGAAGGGTGGACCTCGGGAGTGACTTCACTACTGAGCTATAAGGGTGCCCGGGGGCCATACTCTCAGGTTTTCTTCAGACTCTGTCACACCAGTAAGTCTGATTTATTTTGTTGTTGTTGTTGTTGAGTTAGAATTTTGTTCTACATTTTCTCCAGCTCTGTCTGGGACCCTCTATTGTGATGCCTGTCAGAGCAGTCAGTGGTGGTAGCCGGACACCATCTCGTTGTGCTGGACTCAGTCTAGTGGAGGCTGTGGTAGTTGTGGTCCATTAGTCCTTTGGACTAATCTTTCCCTTGTGTTTCTGGTTTTCTTCTTTCTCCCTTGCTCCTAAAGGGGTGAGACCAGCGCAGTATCTTAGATGGCCACTCACAACCTTTTAAGACCCCAGACACTACTCACCGAAGTAGAATATAGAATATTTTCTTTATAAACTATGTTATGTCAATTAAGCTAAATGTTCTCCCAGACCATGGTCCCTGGAGCCCCCAGCCCAGTAATTTGGTCCCTCAGGGAGTTTGGATATGTCCATGGACCTTCCATGGCCTTGTCTTGGACAAGCTGTGCTGGTTTCCCCAGTACTGTGTACTGTCTTACTCTTCAACAAAGTTACCACTTATCTATTGTCTATTTAGTGTTTTTCCCTCCCACTCCTCCCTTCCCTTGTAACCATCAGAGATTGTTTCTTTTTTTTGTGTAAACCTTTTCATGAGTTTTTATAGTAGTGGTCTCATACAATATTTGTCCTTTTGTGACTGACTTGTTTCACTCAGCATAATGTCCTCCAGATTCATCCGTATTCTGAGATGCTTTGCAGATTAATCACTGTTCTTTTATCATTGCATAGTATTCCATTCTGTGTACGTACCATAGTTTATCCATTCATCTGTTGATGGGCACCGAGGTTGTTACCATCTTTTTGCTATTATGAATAATGCTGCAATAAACATGGGTGTGCATATGTCTATTTGTGTGATGGCTCTTATTTCTCTAGGATGTATTCCTAGGAGTGATTGCTGGATCATATGGTATTTCTATTTCTAGCTTTTTAAGAAAGCACCATATCGTTTTCCAAAATGGTTGTACCATTTTGCATTCCCACCAGAAGTGCTTAAGAGTTCCAATTTCCCCACAGCTTCTCCAACATTTGTTATTTTCTGTTTTTTTAAATTTATGCCAGTAACGTCAGTGTACGATGGTATCTCATTGTGGTTTTGATCTGCATTTCCCTAGTGACTAGTGATCGTGAGCATTTCCTCATATATCTCTTAGCTGCTTGAATGTCTTAAGGCAAAGATCTTGAGAGCTAGCCGATTTCTCCCGTGTATTCTAATACTGTCCTCCACATTCCATCACACAATGTTCTCCCTCTTTCTTATATAAGCTTTAATCAGAACATCTAGTTTGGAACTAGGCAGAAGTTAATCCTACTGCACATTTATTCATTCACTCATTCATCAACTATTTATTGAATGTCTACAATAAAATGAACAAACAGAGGCCTTATCTTCAAGAAGCGTTCATTCCAGCAGGGGAGACAGACATTAAACAATAATTATTATAAAATTAATCATTTAATTACAAATGTAATAAATGATGTGCAGGAGAAGTACAAACTGCTAAATCTGATGGTCACTCCCTAACTTATATGAACTAACAGCAGCATTCGGCACAACTGATCATGTTCCCTCCTCATTGAAACATTTTTTTCACTCAGCTGCTCTGTCTCTTAACAGTCCTTTCTTTTCCTTTATTCACTCCCTAGATGATACCATCTAGTCTTGTGGCTTCAAATACCATCTATATGATGATAACCCCAAAATTTCTACGTCTAGCCTGGACCTCTCTTCTGACCTCCAGACATGGAAGCCCAGTTGCCTACTGACTATCTCCACTTGGATGCTCAAACTCAGTGCCCCAAACTGAATGCCTAACCTTCCTGCCCAACCTGCTCCATATGCAGCCTTCTCCCTCTCAAAGGATGGTAACCCCACTGTTCCTATTACTCAAGCCAAAAATCTTGGAGTCATCCTTGACCTCTTCTTTTTTCTCCCACATCCATATCTAACAAACCCACACCCTATGTATCAGCAGAATCTGTTGGTTCTACCTTCAAAATGTATCAGAATACAACTACTCTCCACATTTTTACTGCTATCACCCGGTGAAAGCCACCAACATTTTGTGCCTAGGCTACTGCAACAGCTTCCAAACTGGCTTCCCTGTTTCTGCCTTTGTCCCCTGAGAATCTATTCTCAACAGAGCAGCCAGAGAGATCCTTTGAAAATTTTAAGTTTGATCAAGACCCTCTTCTGCTCAAAACCCTGCAAAAGCACCCCATTTCACTTGGAGTAAAAGCCCAAGTCTTGACAAGACCCTATGACATCTGATCCCCATTTCCTCTTGGACATTATCTCATCGTTTCCTACCACTCTTCCCGTCTCCGCTCTGCTCCAGCCACGCTGGACTTCTCTCTGCTCTTTGATGATGTTAGGCAGCTTGTACCGTAGACCTTTGCACTGGCTAGTTCCTCTGTCTTCAATGCGTTTCCCTCATATACCCAGTGGCTAGCATATTCCCATAGCTAACTCTCTCACCTTCTTCAAATCTGTGTTGAAATATCATTCTCTCAAAAAGGCCAAGCCTTTTCATCCTCCTGAAAAATTGTAACCCACCCTCCCCAACACCTGAGACTCCAATCCCCTTTATCCTGTCCTATTTTTTTCTATAGCACTTACCATCTTCTAGCATACTCTATACTTTATTATTCATTATGTTGTTTATTGTATCTTTCCCAATTAGACTATAAGTTCTATAAGGGCAGGGATTCTTTATTAAGTTCCCTGATGTATCTTAAGCAACTACAACAGAATCTGGGCACATAATACTAGCTAATAAATATTTGTTGTATGAATAAAATCTAAAATTCTTAAGAGGCAGACTAGGCTTTTTTTAAACTTTGTTACCCCCAGGATCTCGAAGACTTACACTTTAGGGGGCAGTGGGGGAAAGGAGAGGAGGAGTAATTGCAAATGGTTATAACAAACCCCTTTATATCTCACACTAAATGGTAAACTCTCTAAGGACTGCATCACATTCATCTTAGTACTCCTAGTGCCTTGCACACAGTAGACACTTAGTAAATTATCTGCTGAATGAATAAAATGATTTATAAATGAATGACCCGTGCAGAGAACTGTGCCTGGCATATAAAAGTCTCAATGAATGTTTGGAAAATAAATAATGGAAAGTGACAGTTATCATAAGTACAAAGAGGGAAAATATTACATTAGGATTTTGTTATCTCAGAGACCTCACTTCCTACCTAACTGCCTGACTCTAACAACCTACCAGTTCCATTACCAGTAAGAGCAATGACTGGGGTGGGAGAGGAGGCTGAGAGAGGGTGAGGGAAGAAGAAGTAGAAAATGAGAGGCACAGAAAAGCGTGAGCTTTTAAACTTTGTGACTGTGACTCATAGTAAGTAACAAATTTTACCAACATGACAAATTATATACACTCACATACAAACATATACACATATATACACACACGCACATATATGAGGTTATGAAACAATACTGATCCTTACTATATTCACTCACTGATATTCTCTCTTCTATTTCCCTCTATTAGAAACAAAACAAGTCTGACTACTACCCACTGAATCAATCTCTCCATACACTAAATTGATTTCATGCCTCACCAATGAGTCCTGACATGTAGTATGAAAAACACTGTAGAAGCACTTTTTTCCCCAGTGGGTGCATATTTTTCCCGTTGTAAAGAATACCACTCTTTAGAAAATCTTAAAAGAATTGTGTCTGGTACAGAAACTTAAGGGAAAACATAAAACATGGTTCTAATCCCACAGTGGGCAAGGGGAGAAAGAAGTCTTAGTCAAACTGCAGAAGAAAAGAATTTAAGAAAATTGACTCCTAGGTCCTTAGACAAATGGTGACTGAAGAGCTGGCTGCAACAACCAAGTTTTCCTAACTTGGTGCCCCATAAATCCTCACCAACAGCCCTTCATTTCCCCAGCATCTACACCTTGCAGGACCTAGAGTCATGGCTACCTAAATCTAAATCTTTCCACATATTCTTCTAAAAACACACATAAAGCAACGTAACATCAACAAGGAACACATATTAAATCACACATGACCCATGCCTTCAGTGCTACCCACAATTATAGAACTAAGACTAAAACAAAAGACAAAAGGTCTTACGCTGTATAATAAAACGTTTGACCTGTTTCCTGACAGACTGAGGTTACTGCTGACAGTCTACTCACCTCCACTCCATGCCACTCAAGATGCATCTCAAGAGTATCAAGGACAGTAAGTGAGAATACAATAAAAAAATTTTTTAACTACATACCTGTTTTAGGCCATAATGCATTGACTGCAATTTCACCTTTAAATTCTTCTGCCATTCCAAGTACACACATAGACATACCATACTTAGCAATGGTATAAGCTAAAAGAAACCACAAAGAGAATTAATTTAAAAGGTTAATTTGTGACTATAAATAAGCAATACTTCCTTACTATTTCCTTCCTAATACGTTTTTTCAGAATTGTCTTCAATAACATAAAAGATATAATTTTTAAAATGTACTCTTTCTAAAAGAATATCTTTATGGAAGTAGCTGAATAGGGATAAACTAGTTTTATGTATTTCCATTCTAAGAAAAAAAGACAGTAATAAACTTTCACTTTTTGTAATATTAGGGGGATAAGTTACATTATTGTTTCTTAATCTGCTTTTTCTTTTCTTTTTAAAGAATGAAAGGGCTCGTTTAAAGGAAAACTACTACTAGTAAAACAACAAGAGAAAAAAAGATGCTAATTTGTTGAGCCTAGTCAATTAAAATGGATCTTGTTTTAGTTCTGTTCTATGGGTCCCTGTGCTAACTGCCTTTCAAAATCTTAGTGAATTATGTTGATATAAGGCCTACTGTGTGTGATACAACTATTTTTAAGAGGGCATCTACACAAAAATCTTGTTACTTAGCTTGTTGTTGTTGTCGTGTGCCATCAGGTCAATTCACTCACAGCAACCCAATAGGACAGAATATAACCATCCCAAAGGGTATCCTAGGCTGAAATCTTTACAGGAGCAGATTGCCAGGAGCGGCTAGTGGGTTCAAACTGTCAACCTTTTGGTTAACAGCTGAGTGCTTAACGATTGTGCCACCAAGCTTCCTTCGGTTACTTACCTTAAATCATTACTTTGCTTGGATGGTAAACTATTTGGATAGTTTTTAACCAAGTTTATCGAAGCATAAATTACATAAAGTGCACCCATTTTATTGACTGGCAAGGGACATGAGGGAGTTTTCTGGGGTGACAGAAATCCATTATCTTGATTTGAGTGTTGGTTATACAAGTTTGTACATTTATCAAACTCATCAAACTGTACCATTAAGACCTATGCATTTTACTGAATGGAAAGTATATCTCAATTTTTTAAATCACAGATAAAATTTAAGAATTTACTTTCCAAAATACTACTGATTTTGCATAGAAAATTCAATGTTGAATGCTATGTACAGATTTTATTATATCATAATATACTGATTTAATTCAAAATAAACTAACCAAACCAGTCATCCCCTCACCCTACCACCTACCACAGTGCTGTTTGAACCACAATGGATTTAGGTTCAGTGGAGGGCTGAGATTGAGGATATGAGCAATTTTACTCTTTTTCAAATAAGGAATACAAGCTTTAGATCTGAAAAAAAAAAGAAAACATAAGTCAAGTTAATAGCTTTCCAACAACTTCTCCACTTTTTAAAGTTGTATTTTAAACCACTCCTATGGGACAACTGAACTTCCTGTATAATCTGTAGGGTACATTTGTTTGTTTTTACTTTTCTAGAATGAAGACAGAAATGGCAACTAATTTACATCTTTTTAAGCTTTGCTTAGTGGCCCAAGAAGATGATCTGCTTGGTGAAAATAATCAAATCCTTGATACATTACCCTAAGCCCAACTGAGGTTATCCTCAACCACAACCTTCCCAAACTCTCCCCTCCCCAAGACACACAAAATTTTCAGTAACAGTTAATGTACTTGACAGCCAGTATTAGGGTAAAGAACATGAGTGTTCAAGTCACACCGACCTGGGTTCAAATCCTATTTCTGCCACCTTAATTGTGTGACCCTGGGCAAATTATACAGCAATCTAATTTGCAGTTTTTCTCATCTCATCTGCAATGTTGGCAATACCAGCTACCATACAGGATTGTCCAGAAGGTTAAAATGACATGATATATACGAGGTACTTACAACAATGCATAATCTAAACATGAAATTAACAATGGCTATTTTTAGTATTATATGTGCTGATTTCTTTCGTCTTAGTAGGTGCAGTAGTCCTACTACACTGGAGCTGTCATTTAGTAACATAACTCCCAGGACATTCCCAAATTTAATTTGCCACCAAGAGGTAGGTAATTTATTTTACAAAAGAATCAGGTACAGTACTTTTAAAATTTTAATTATTAAACTAAAACAATACTATAGCTCAATTATATTATAGCTTTATGTCATAGTCAATGACTTCCAGGACTCTGAACTAGTTCATTCTTCTTTCAAGTCAGTTTTTTATTACCAAATGTACAACACTGTTGTCACCACCTGCAAGCTCTTTTCAAGTTTATAAACCAAATACAGTCAATATCACTAAAAGGTTTTTTGTACATACTGTTTTTCGTTTCTAAAGGTGTGTCACTTTTATGGGAGTGAGGCAGGGGGAGGATAAACAATATTATAGCTGATTTTCATTAGAACAGTGAAACTGCATCTCAAAGCATCAACGTGAAACAAACCAAATTTATTCTAGGCAATAAGACCATATTTTAGACTCAAAAGAAAGAGCTTTTCTCATTTACATTATAAATATGAGCTTCTCCTTTGATCTAATAGACAAAACCTTTCCACCTGCATTCTGCCCACCTGGCCCTCAGCATTAGTAATCCTACGTCAGGTGCATTTTCCCCAGCAACATGCCCTGTCTTATATATTACATTGAAAATTCTTAGCACCATGCTTAGATACTAATACCCTCAGCTTAAAAAATAGTTAAATTTATTGAAA
Source organism: Trichechus manatus latirostris (assembly GCF_000243295.1). Taxonomy (NCBI): domain Eukaryota; kingdom Metazoa; phylum Chordata; class Mammalia; order Sirenia; family Trichechidae; genus Trichechus; species Trichechus manatus. The sequence continues at coordinate 9,159,591 of NW_004443952.1, forward strand.
CCTTACTGTGTGCCAGGCACTGTATGAACTGTGTGACCTAATCAGGGGTTGCCTACAGGGAATTTGAGTATAGAAATAAAGTAGGCTGGGTGTAAGAAAAATCAACTATTCAGAAATACAATCAAACTTCATTACTGAACTCTTAAAACCATGTAACATGACACAAACACATATAATACTAAATGTTATATATTAAATTAAAAGTAGAAAAATACAAATTACAATAGAAATATTTCATTATGAATTTTTCTTTCATAACTTACAGCTTTCACAGAAGGTCAAAAACCTGACACCTTTTTTGTCTGGCCCCAAAAAGCAATGTCACGTCTTTCATTTGGGATTGCAATATGCCTTTAACTGGGAGCAGTATTTAGTTGTATTAAAAAAAAAAGTGTTCATAAATATAGGAACCTTCAAAAATGAATAGAATCTTTGCACAAGGGTTTTTATTATTAAGGAAATCTCTTCCCAAAATATTTGTAGATGTGTTATTCCAACACATATTTAGTTTTTAGTACTTTAGTGCCCTACTTATAACTTCATTTGTAGTTCTTCAGTCACACTAATAGCGTTCACTGAGCAAGGTAACTAAACACGGTTAGTTCATTTTCCTAAAGTTTGAAATCAGGGTGTTTTGTTTTGTTTTGAATTGAACATTCAAATCTATAATTGTAGGAATGTGGCTTAGGCCATCACTTTCATTTTTGGAAAATGACCTCAGTATACGAAAGAGAGCCAGACTGTTCTTGCCAAATGGGTTTTTCAAAGACATAGTTTCACAAGGAATGAGCAAAGAGAATCATACATTTGTGCTTACATAAGTCAAATAAACTTTTAGTCAACTAAAAAGGCCAAGTCCTTGATCCAATCCTTGGCTGGCTGCTTGGTTGGTTGGGAACTGAGTGAGGGATTTTCTCTTAAGTGGAAAAAGAGTTGATCTCTCTCAAATTGTAAAACAAAATCTCTTCAACAATAAGCTACAGCCAACCCACCTTGTCACAGAGCAGACAATCATGTTTGTATCCAATTCAAGTAAAGCACTGGACTGTCTGTAGTTCAAACCATGGAAGTGTATTTAGTTCTCAGTATTAACAATATAGCCCATTTTTAACTTTTTAGCAAGAAGCAATTGCTAAGTGAACAATACAATGAACAAACTTAATTTCTGCACCCTTGCAAAACGTTTCAACATTAGATTTTAATAAGTCTAAAGTTAATGCTGACCATATCAGTAACACTGTCTTTAATTATGATTACTAATTTTGACCAATATACTTATACTTTCCAAGACTTTTCTCAATGCCTAACAGTAAGTCATCCTGATGTTGTTCATGTCACGGGTACTGAGTCTAAAAACTTTTTAATCACATCAAAATCATCTGACACCATACATAAATGTAACTAAGTAGGTGGTATATTTATATCTGTGGCTTCATCATCTGCAGTAGAAACTGCCACAAATGATTTAACTTTTGTATACAACGTGCCCTTCTAAGCCTTAATTCAACATGCTGATCAATAGTATTCCTGGTTAAGTTGATATTTTTAAACACTTATTTAAATAAGTGTTACAATCAATCAAAATTCTTTCATAAACTTGCCAGCTGTAAAAAATATTGATGCCCAGATGATTTTTTCATGTAACATATAACTGCGTCCCATAGAAATATTGCTTATTCTGTTTGAAGATTAAAAAAAAAAAAAAAAACTTTACTGAAACGTGAGTAATGTTTTGAATGTATTGTTTTTCATCACAACCTATTCTACATGTCTGACGTATATCTCTTACTATGGTTTGATTCACTACGGCTTCCAGTCAATAGAGATACACTTTGCATACTAAGTTTAGAAATATGCCTCACATCTACAAAGAAGCTGTCACCCATTTTACTTGAACATACGGCCCTCTTGGCATATATGCTTAATTTCCCACTTTGGATAGCTCCATGGGTATGAGAAATATTTGCCTTTCCTCTTTATGTAAGAAAAATAACAATGCAAGCACAATGATAAATGGCTATTTTTTGGCCTGACCTCAGCTTCCAAAAGACAGTGGAGTCCAGGGCCCACTTAAGGAGGCAGCTGATACTCAGCCATTAGGCTACAGTAGCTGACTGTTACCATATGAGAATGTTGTCTGTGTGCAGCCAGATTTTCCAGTATTTCAAGAAAAGTCAGAAATCTGGATTTTTATGTAAATTTCCTGATGTTTTTAATGTAGACAACTAATGAAATCTGAATGTACGTAACTAATGAAAACGAATTTTTTAACATTGTCAGTGTCCAGTTTTGCAGATCAAACAAAACACATCTGAGGGCTAGATTCAGATCTCTAACTTAAGAAACTGTACATTTAACCTTCATGATCAACCCTATGACGTAACACTTTACCATCCCCATTATACTAACGAGGAAACTGAATCTGCAAGAGGTTATTTGCCCAAAGTCATGAGCTAGAAAGTTATGGGGGGTGGGAGTAGTGCTACATGAAAAATGACAGAAACGGGGTAAATAAACAGATAAATAAACGAAAAGGCGGACTGTCTGGCTAATCCAGAAAAGAACTATATTCTCTAATTGTATATTCTACATTTCCCAATATTGCCCAAGACAGCATTAACCTTTCTGTTAAAGTGTGATTCATATAAGCTTATTGTTCTTATATAACTTAAGTTCTTATCAGAAAAAGGCAAGACTTGATGGCTTCAGCAATCAAAAGACAATATAAATGGTATACACGTATGTATTCATGGAAATATTTGAAAACGTTCAAGCTATGCATTAGTCTTTATTATATTCATAGAGAAAAGGAGCTCTAAATAGAACTATTTATTTAAAATACTATCTACTGACTTGGGGCACTTTGAGGCCTTTATAGAGACTGACTAGATCTTAAACTGTACTGCTAACCTGGTTCAACTCTGTTTACCACTAAATTCTCTAAGAAAATACTGCAACATTCCCCCCACAACTCTTCCTTCTAACTTACGTAAGGTAGGTGCCTCTGGTGTTGACGTTCATCATCAAATCCACTTTCTTTGTAGGTGTATCCAATGTGCTGCTCAAGGCAATAGCACTGGCATTATTCACCAAAATATCAATTCCTGTTTTCAAAATAATCAACTTCATTTTATTATAATTTACTTTATCACGAAAGGAAATAAAAACATTTATCTATATAGTTGAACCCTGTTTATCTGCTTCAATTGTACTGAGCCACAAATACTTCTTTTTGATAATGTGAACAACCAATATGTCAATGCAAGACCCAGTAGCTATGTCAAAACAGCACCCAAATGATTTTCACTGTCTAAGTGGAGACAGCCCATCACCATAGCTCCCTGTGAAACTAGAAGGAGGCTTAGTCCTTAGTAGTTTGTAGCTTCCACCCTTATCTGTTCTACTCTTACCTCCTGGTCTTCCCTCCCTGTCTTCAAGAACCTTAGGTCAACTTCCTTAAAGTCTTCCCTTCTCTCTAGCATCTTTCCAATGCCTGCCCTCCTTCCAAGAACACCAAGGCCCCTCACTTAAAGGAAAGGGTTCTTTTCTGGTCTTGGGAACTGGGAAAAGAGACCTCGGGTTTCAATCCCTAGTAAACCATCAAAGTAGAGCAAGCTTGTTTTGGTGACATGTAAGTATTATCATTTCTGCCTATTTTACCCAGTCTCTACCCATATACAACATACTTTGCTTATAGTTATATGCTTAGTGAAATAATGTTAAATAAAAATAGTAAAATACAAAAGTATATCAAACATTTCTCTGTGTTTCTGCATGGTCTTGATATGTTTTTATAGGGCACTTGATACTCCATCAAGCAGAAATATCACAATTTATCTAGTTTTTGACTGCAGGGGTTAGACCTTTGAAATGAACCTCTTTTCTTATCCTCTTAACTTTTCTATGCCCCTCTCTCAATAAATGGGTGATGGTTCAAATAAAGTTATTAAATTCACTAGAATATTTTACTCATGAGTACCCTTTTTTCATATACAGCAACATTATAAAATTTTGGTCATGTCTTCATTCCTCAATTTACATATGCTATAGCATTGAGTTTGTGTTCTAATGTTTTCTTAAAATGTGCCGCCAGTAAGAAGACCAGACTTAATGGTCTGAGACTAGAGGAACCCCGGAAAGCATGGCCCCTGGCTTCTCTATCAGCCCAGAACTAAAACAATTTCCGAGACCAACTCTTCAGACAGGATTGGACTGGACTGTGGGACATAAAGTGATACTCGTGAGGAGTGTGCCTCTTAGCTCAAGTAGATACAACAGACTAAATGGGCAGCTTCTGTCCGGACGTGAGATGGGAAGGCAGAGGGGGTTAGGAGCTGACTGAATGGACAGAGGGAATCAAGGGTGGAAAGGACAAGTGTGCTGCCACAATATGGGGAGAGCAATTAGGGTCACATAACAACGTATGTATAAATTTCTGTATGGGAGACTAACTTGAAATGTAAACTTCATTTAAACCTCAATAAAAAAAAATAAATAGTTAAAAAGAAAAAAAAACATGTCCTCAGAATCTTTGGATTCAACCACATTCCATTTTATAGCTTCATTATAACAAAACTCAAACTTAAGCAAACCATCTGTAAATCTGAGACAAGTTCCAGGTCCTGTGGAATGAATACAATAAAGTCAGGATAAATTTACAGGTAATCCCTGACTGACTTATGACAGGGCTCCATTCTGAGAATTCCATTGTAAGTTGGTTCTGACATAAATCAAGTATCTCCTTTTTTTTTTAGTTTTCATTATTATTGCCTTTTATTATCAATATCTTTATAGACTGGATCTTTATTTGTCTTTGGGAGTTGGAAACATTACATATAAACTCACAGATATATCTTAACACATACATAATACACAAATCATTAAAAAAAAAAGAAAGGACCGTCGTAAGTGCAGTTCATTGAAACTCGAATATGTTGTAAGTCAGGAACTACCTGTAATGAATATAATGATGGCTGCCTTCACAGGTGGCAAAGACCAGTGAGAAGAATTTTTAAATGCAGGATATGCTTCTCAATCCACAAAGCTAGGAGTTACTCAACCACAATACTACAAGATAATCACCAAGTGGCTACTCTACACAAGGTACTCTGCTAGGGCCTAAGAGACAAGGAAGATAATGTTCACTAAAGATTAGCCAGGTGGGAGCAGAGCAAACTGAGTCTAGGTCTGGGTGAGATGCTGGACTGATGGGTATATATACCACCTGTATAGAATTACCTTACTCAGGGAAATAAAGCTAGTTAAGACTGAGACAATCATTGGATGCTTCAGACAAATCCAGAATTTACTGACTTCTCTCTCACTATGGGATAGAAGGTGGTAAGTACATAGCAAAATAAATATTTGGGCCTGAGGAATGAACATATGTTGAACTTGGCAAACTGTATTTGACTTACCTATGATAGAGAAAAAGTAGGTCCAATTTAAGAGGCAGGTTAAAATTTCCAAACTCAAATGGGACAGATTAAAATGGATTGGGGAATAATTGTGGGAAATGATGCACAAAAGGCTTATATGTGCCTGCTGTAAGAAAAAAAAATGTGGCAGAAAAGAATGTTTCTGTAGCTTATGAAATAGCATAATTTACTCAAGGCCTGAGAAACTCTGAAGCGGAGGGAAGACAAGGTGATAGGGAGTACCCTGTGGCAAAGGATCCTGAGGCACAGGTTTGAAAGCATCACCAGCTCAGAATTTTGTTAAGGGTGATTCTCTAGCAAAGACAAATACCAGAACAAAAGTAAAGTCTCTCCTAAAAGGCAGAATTCAAAAGTGTACAGAATTCAAGAACAGTAGACAATAACAGTAGCAACCACAGTATGGAACTGAAATCAAACAAACTCTTAGGATCTCTGTTGAAAATGAACACATAAAAAAAGAAAAAGAGCAGCTATGAATTATCTGTTATAAATATGGTGTCCATCCTGATTAGGAGAGAGGAGAGGCAGGTAACTCACTCTTAATTCCTCACTAGAATGGCAGGAAAGCAGAATTTAACAGGGAAATAGAAAACAAAAAATTTTACATTCATCTGTCTTAGTCATCTTGTGCGGCTGTAACAGAGATACCACAAGTGGATGGTTTTAACAAAAAGAAGTTTATTCTCTCACAGTCCAGTAGGCTACAAGTCCAAATTCAGGGCATCAGCTCCAAGGGAACGCTGTCTCTGTTGGGTCTGGAGGAAGGTCTGTGTCATCAATCTTCCCTTGGTCTGGGAGCTTCTCTGCACAGGAACCTCAGGTCCAAAGGACGTGCTCTCCTCCTGGCACTGCTTTCTTGGAATTGATATACACATTTTCAGGGGGATATAATTCAATCCATGACATTCCACCCTTTGGCCCCCAAAAAATCACATTCTTGCAACATGCAAAACATATTCATCCTATCATATCATAGCAAAAGTCTTAAATCAACTCCAAGTCCAAAATCCAAAAATTTTTCATCATCCGTGAAATCTAGAATACAAGTTACCTGCTTCCAAAGGTACAATGGCAGAACAGGCACAAGCTAGACATTTCAATTACAAATGGGAGAAACTGGAGGAGAAGAAGGGATAACAGGCACCAAGCAAGTCAGCAGAACACATTACAATAGCCCTCAAGGCTTTGAGAACAATCCTCTGTTCTCTGAGACAATTTACACAATAGCCCTGCCCTCCAGACTCTAGGTACTGGCCATACCTTTTGAGACTGAGGCAGCTTGGCTTCTTGTGTTCCTTATCTCTTCAGCTTCTGCGTCCTGTGGCCTCTGGACCCTCGGGCCTCATACCCGCATCTGCCCTGCTGGGGCAAGTGTTCCAAAGCTCTACAGCTCCGCCAGTAAGTGCCCGTAGGCACCCTACTCTGCCAGGAAGCCTCCTGCACACAGGCACTCAGCTCCCTCGCTCCATGGGTCGGCTCCAGCGCTGTCTGGTGCTGGTCTCCTGGTTCTGCTGCTGCTGGTTTTCTGCCACTTCCACTTCTCTGCTGCTCCCGGTCCTCTATCCATTCACAGTTTCAAAACCGCTTCCACATTTTAGGTATTTGTTAGAGCAGCACCCCACTCTTGGTACCAAATTCTGTCTTAGTCATCTAGTACTGATCTAACAGAATTACCACAAGTCGATGGTTTTAACAAAGAGAAGTTTATTCTCTCACAGTCCGGTAGGATACAAGTCCAAATTCAGGGCATCAGTTCCAAGGGAACGCTTTCTCTGTCGGCTCTGGAGGAAGGTCCATGTCATCAATCTTCCCTTGGTCTGGGAGCTTCTCTGTGCAGGAACCTCAGATCCAAAGACACACTCTGCTCCTGGCACTGCTTTCTTGGCAGTATAAGGTTCCCATGTGTCTCTGTTCTCTCTTTTATATCTCAAAAGAGATTGGCTTAAGACACTATCCAATCTTGTACACCTCATCAGTATAACTGCTACTAATCCATCTTATTAGATCATAGTGATCAAGTTTACAACACATAAGGAAATCACATCAGATTACAGAATAGTACACAATCATACAATACTGGGAATCATGACCCAGCCAAGCTGATACACACATTTTTGGGGGGATATAATTCAATCCACGACAACATCAAAGGGGACACAAAGGGGGATAGAAAGAAACCTTAGGAAAGACACCATACAGAAGTAACTCCACTACAAATTTACAAATTTAACAAGAAGACAGGAGTGTTTCAGATGTCCCCCTCCATGACAGGTAGCAAAATATACAGGGAAATTTTATTTTCCTCAAAGATATGGGAAGCACATCCTCTTAACTGACGATTTCTACCAACTGAGTTTAAATTCCTGGCTCATGAATGCCAGATTAATGACATGGATCAACTGCAGAAGCAAAAACCAAGGTTTCATTTTCTCTCTTCCATTTTCTCTGTTTACTCCTGGAAACGTAGATTACATGATAGACAAAGTTGCATTAACCCAATTTTGAAGATGCTAAAGGAACAATACCAGGTCCAGTGGAAGATACCTAAAAAGAAATCCAGGTCATGGATGCATCTGAGTGAAACTCCTTTGACTGGGACCAAGTAGAATAAGAAAACTGGAGAGGGGAAAATTTCTGGGCTTTAATTTTTCCAAGAAAGAGGAGATTTCAATTTTGGTCTTTAAGTTCTCTGTGGCAACAAGAGAAAAAGTTAATTGGTGAGACTTCAAGTTGTCTGTGAAAGCCCAATACTAGAAGCAGAAGTACTTCACATTTTGACACTCAGGTATATATATACTCCTGGAGCTATGCTGTCATGTAAGGCATAATGTATAAATTTCTGGTAAACCAGGATGAACAACACAGCTAGAATTCAAGAAGAGAAATTAAACAGGGAGTAAATTCTGGGCCTGTACAGCAACGCCTTGGACTACACTTAATTATGTCCTGTTTTGACCTATTTCAAATGTCTCTTGCAGAGCTCTGGTGGCGCAGTGGTTAAGCATTCAGCTGCTAACTAAAATGTTGGCAGTTCGAAAACACTACCATCTCCTTGGAAACCCTCTGCGGCAGTTCTACTCTATCTTATAGGGTCACAATGAGCGACCCTATAGGACACAGTAGAATTGCCCAGGGGATTTCCAAGATGTTTCTTGGGACAATGCCAGACAATGGCTGAACTGTTGATTATCAGTGGAATCACTGAAAAGAAATAAAGATTGAGGAAGCACTTAGACAAGAGTGGCAGATCTGATGGTCTCATTCCTCAAGGACAATAAACTCACCAGTTGACCAAGAGAAAGAACTAAAACTGGAAGAATATAGGGAACCCCCATCTACCTTCTCCCCTTAGTTCCTCCCTAAAAGGAAGGGATAAACTAATCAGGTCAGATCCTAGGACATTAATTTGGCCACTTTTACCAGTATGTGGAGTCAGTGGATAAAAGGTCATGCACACAAATGTGGTTCCCTGTTCCTTCTCTTCTACATTTGTGACATTAGTAAGAAAAAAATAATTAATTTGCAATCTCTTCTTCTCACATGAGCAGTCACATTACTTTGGGAAAAGCCACTAGCCAGAGGTAAAATTTTGGATTTAAAGGAGAGGCCCAACTTAAGCCAAAGCCCTGGGTTCTGCTCCAGTACACCACAGCACTCTGCACTGGGGCTTAAAAGCACAAGCCTGGCTAACAATAAAGCACTACCTTGTTTCCTATTTGCCAATGTCCTTCATGTGTACATATGGTCCCCTGGAACATTAGGGAGGGAGAGTGGTAATGGTTTGGACAGGATTTGGACATGCCTAGCTGCCTGGCCATAACATCATTAAGCCTTACGCTAGCCCCTAACATCTGCCTTCCAGGAGCTTATGAAGTAATTGGGGAGATAAAAGAAATACTAAGATCTAAAGTAGTGTAAGACAAGGATCAAGGAATGTCTTAGGAATTCAGAGGAAGAAAAATATACTTCTGATTAGTTAGTATGGTCTGGGAAAGGGTCTCATGTAGAAGATGAGATTTAAGCATAGAAAGTAGGATTTCAAAAGACAGAGAAGGGGAATATTTCAGGAAGGACTGGCGATAGACGGCTGGGCATTGGAGAAGTCTTGGGAAGGGGAAAAGAAAAAGTTAAGTGGTAGAAAAATTCAAGGTAAAAGAAATGGAAGTAAATGATTTGGGCTGGAGTAGAGAGTTTATATGGGAGTAAAGAAGAAAAAATGGAACCAAAAAAACCTCTGTTGAGATCAGTGTGAAATATCTTGAATGCCAATAAGGTATCTGTACTTTCTCCAATAGATATCAAAAAGTCATCAGATGATGGTTACTTCAACTGGGGAGAGGTAAGCGGATGGGAAGGAGCCCTGGTATGCAGTGGTTAAAGTGCTCAGCTGCAAACCAAAAGGTCAGTGGTTCAAACCCACCGACCACTCTGAGGGACAAAGATGTGACAGTCTGCTTCCGTAAAGATTTAGAGCTTTGGGAACCCTATGGGGCAGTTCTACTCTGTCTTATAAGCTTGCTATGAGTCGGAATCCACTCGACGGCAGTGGATTTGGGTTTTTGGTTTAAGCGGATAAGAACTGGGGAACCACTTGGTTAGGTGTATGTTATTGTCAAGGTCCTAACTTTATTTTGGGTGATAGATTTGCAGGTACTTGTTACAGTATTCAAAATAATTTCTAATAATTAAATAGAAAAGTCATCAGATGGTATGATATGACACTTCCATACGAGCAAATACTCAGTTAAGGTTATACTCCAAAGACCCAGAAAATTAAAAGAAAAAATTTTTTCTTTAAAACTTAGTTACACCTATATTTTACCCAATACTTAATAATGATTTCAGAATTAAGGCACTACCTCCAAATTTCTCGACTGCTTTCTCCACTGAATCACTGATTTGCTGTTCATCTCTCACGTCAACAACACATGGCAAGGCCTTTCCTCCAGCTGCTTCAACTACAAAGGATAAACAAACCAAAAGGCATTATAGCATTCAACTGTTAAACCTTTCATTCTGATACAACAGTTACAAGGAAAGAAGTACCCTATTTTCACAAAATCAACAGAAATAACTGTCTTATAACCAAAAGTGACTCCACCCTTAAAGTAGGACAGACTGACTAGCTCATCCAGCTTCAGACTGGCCAGGACAACTCTTAAAAAACAAAAAAAAGACGTTAACTTTTCTAAAACTTCTACTAAAAAGCAAAAAAAAGAGGGTAATTAAAAAAAAACCAACCTTTTTCCTATGAAAAACTTCAAAAATTGTACAGAAGTATAAAGAATAGTATGCTGAACTAGGACCATGAATCCATCGCCTATCTTAAACGATTGCTAGTGTTTTGCCAGTTGTTTAGTTTCTCTCTCCCTACCTTTTTCATTTTTTTCCTGGTGTACTTCAAAACAAATTCAAAGAATCATTTCACTCATAAATAGTTCATACGCATTTCTCTAATATAACCACAACACCATTACATTAACTAACAAAACTAGCAATATCAGCTGAAGTTGAATTTTTAAACCATAAAATCATTCTCTTGGTGCCTTCTCTTCTGGCATGGAGCCTAGCACAATGCCTTGAATAGAAGCACTCAATAAATGTTTGTGAGCTTAAAGTATTAAAATAAGGACTTACAAATTGTGCAGAGAATAAATAACATGAAAAGCTTTTTCAAAGTGTTTACACCATCTATCCTCAGAGTCTATCCTCTCCACTTCCACCCCCATCCCCCACTCCCATCTAAGAACCACTGCCCTGGGAGACAGGATTTTTAAGGGAAGTCTCTTGTACCACTCAAAAGTGCTGAAAGAGAAAAAGATTCAAAAACACAGCTCTAAAGTGACAAAGAATACATGCTTACTTCCTAATTATAAAATTATTGTCAGGATAGCTTTCATATAGCTGGAAACCCTGGTGGCATGGTGGCTAAGTGCTACATCTATTAACCAAAAGGTCAGCAGTTCAAATCCACCAGGCGCTCCTTGGAAACTCTACAGGGCAGTTCTACTCTGACCAATAGGGTCACTATGAGTCAGTTTTGGTTTGGTTTCATACAGCTACAACTAAATTCACCAGCAAATTCTCTACATATTGAAACCGCTGTGATGTATTTTATGAAATGGCATTGTCACACGCACTCACTTTCTTCAGCAGCAGTATAGATCGTGCCTGGAAGTTTAGGGTGTGCTTGGGCAGTCTTCGCGGCAATGACAATGTTTGCTCCATCCTTTGCTGCTTTTAACGCAATAGCTTTGCCAATGCCACGGCTTGCACCTGTGATAAAAAGTGTACATCCTGCTAGCCTCCTACAACAGAACAAATGTGACCTTATTAGAAACGTCAATGTTTTAGTTACTAACTAGTATCACATGAGTTGGAATCAACTCAATGACAATGGATTTGGTTTTTGGCTTTCTATTAGGAACTCATGCACATTTTCATAATATAAGTGTTCCCTCCTTGGTGAAATGTTACCTGAAACTCACTCCCACCCATCTGATAGCTAATAGCTCCATTGCACTCCCATTGTACAATGATTTAAAAATTATTTATTAGAACTGCAATTGGCCAGCCATGCTGTCATTTGGCAAACAAAATCTGCTCACATGCAAGGTAAATCTTAAAGAGAAATGAGGAATTAATAAAATAAACTACACATACTTTTTTTTCCACAGAAGCGTTAACAAGGCTTATTTTTGAGTGGCGGGATTAGGAATAAGTTTTATCATATTCTTTATAGTCTTCAGTATTTTTCAAATATTCTACAATGAACATATACCACTTAAAAGAAATTACCCCCACCAAAAAAATTGTTCATGAATGATCATCATCAGTATCAGACACATTATTAGGTACCCTGAAGAAAAAATTACATTATAGGGTAAAAATATAAGTATTTAAAGAATTAAGGCCTACTTTTCTTCATAACCTAACAGCCAGTTTTCTGTATGCCAGGTGGGTAAAAGGTAGAGTCCAAAGGCCATTTACTAGCCTTATGCTTCATGAAACATCACTGTTTTTATGACCTTCCATCCTGATATATTCTATCAACTGAAAACAATTTTTTCAGCAGAAACATTTTTTAACTACGTAGCACAGCAGGAATTACTGGTGTAGTAGAAGTGAATGCATTTTTAACCAGGGGCACATTAAATTACAAACTGGTTATCAATTACCCACACTTTGCACTATTACAAAGTATAGTCTAAAACATACTACGCATGTAGACCCACGACAAAACTTATAAATTTGCCTTTTAAAAAACCCTGCAGAGTAATGAAAATGTTCTGGAACAAGACAGTGGTAATGGTACCACAACAGTGTGAAGGCACCACATGCCATTAACGGTAAATTTAATGTTATATGTATTTTACCAAAATAAGAAAAAACAAATAAATTGGGGGGAAAAAGAAAACTTACAGAGATTAAGCAGAGTTACCACATGGCCTAGCAATTCCACTCTCACATATATACCCAAGAGAAATGAAAACATATGTCCACACAAAACTTAAACGTGAATGTTCACGGCAGCATTATTCATAATAGCCAAAGAATGCAAACACAAATGTTCATCAACTTATGAATAGAAAAAATTAAAATATGGTATATAAAATGGATTATCATTCAAAATTAAAAAGAAATGAAGTACTGATAGATGTTACAACGTGGATGAAACTTGAAAACATTATGCTAAGATAAAGAAGTCGGTCACAAAGGAATAGCTTTCTATGATTCTATTTATATAAAATGTCCAGAATAGGCAAATCTATAGCAACAGAAAAATTAGTGGTTGCCTAGGGCTAGGGGATGATAAGGGGTAAGGGAGTGAGACGGGAGGTTGACAGCTAAGTGATGTGGGGTTTTTTGGGGGGGATGATGAAAAGGTGAAGGTTGTACAACTCTGTGAATATACTAAAAACCACTGAATAGTATACGTTTAATGGGTGAACTGCATGGTTTATGAATTATATCTCAATAAAGCTGTTTAAAAAAACAAAAGTCACAAGCCAGTTCCCTTAGGCGGCTTGTAAAGAACTCGGTATTTATCAAAGATTCTCTGATTCAAATGTACTGATGAGTTCTCTGTGCCCATTCATTCCTTACATCCTTCCACCTAACTTTAAACTTTCTACGTAGTTGTCAGGTGAGAAGCAAGTATCTAAAATTAAGTAAGATGGGGGGAGGGGGATACCCACTTTCTTGTTTACTTTCTAAAGGCAAAAAAAATGCTTGCCTAAGCAGAAGGATGAAGAGAGGTCAGCAAAAGTAACCAAGATAAAGAGAAAAGGGGACAGTACCCTGAGACAGGGGTAATAGATAAGCAGATTTGTAACATAAGGCTCAAGCCAAGATCCAGAGGATTACACAACTGAAAAAAGAGATCAGAGGTGAAAGTGGGAGAAGTGGGTTTTAAAATAAGCAATGGTTAGGTAAGAAGTCAGGGGAATGGAGAAGTGGGAAGAGACAAGAGAGGTTGAGGACTGCTTTCTGTGAAATACAGCACACATACAAAAAAGGATATAAAAACATGAATAGTTAGTAATACTTGCGTCACAAAATGGTCGGGCAGTGTTTCTTCTTTTTCTTTTTCTGATGAAGTCTATGTAGGACTGGCATTACTTCTTCCCTAAATGTTTGTTAGAAAATTCACCAGTGAAGCTACCTGGGCCTGGAGTTTTCTTTGGGGAAAGATTTTTAATTACTTATTCATTGCCTTTACTGGACATAGGTCAATTCAAACGTATTTCTTTTTAAAGTCAATTCTGGTAATTTGTGTTTGTCCAAGAATTTGTCTATTCCATTTAATCTGTCAAATTTGTTGGCACAATTATAATGTTCCTCTTAATGACTGCAGGGTTTCTGTGAGGTTCCCTCTTCCATTTCTAATATCAGCTTGGACCTTCTCTCTTTCTTTCCTGATCAAGTTGTTTAGAGCAGAATTGTCCCACAGAACTTTCTGCGATGATGGAAATGCTCCCTATATGCACTGCCCAACGCTGGAGCAAGAGCCACCAGCCACGTGTGGCTACTGAGCTATGAAATGTAGTTAGTGTGTCTGAGGCAGTCGATTTTTTTTTTTTATTGTACTTCAGGTGAAGGCTTACAGAACAAATAGTTTCTCATGAAACAGTAGTACACATATTGTTTTATGACATTGGTTAACAACCCCA
>NW_004443952.1:9175399-9202889 GCF_000243295.1 Trichechus manatus latirostris
TGAGTTAGAATTTTGTTCTACATTTTTCTCCAGCTCTGTCCAGGACCCTCTATTGTGATCCCTGTCAGAGCAGTCAGTGGTGGTAGCCAGGCATCATCTAGTTGTGCTGGACTCAATCTGGCAGAGGCTGTGGTAGCTGTGGTCCATTAGTCCTTTGTGTCTTTGGTTTTCTTCATTCTCCGTTGCTCCAGATAGGGTGTCGCTCATCGTTTTCTAGCTTAGATGATTGATTTTAGACCTGCCTTCCTTTCTATTATAAGCATTTAAAGCTATAAACTTACCTCTAAGCGTTGCTTTAGCTGCATCTCACAAATTTTGATATATTGTTTTCTCATGTTCATTTAATTCAAAATATTCTTCCAATTTCCCTTGTGATTATCTTCTTTGACCCATGGCTAATATTAAGAAATGTATTTGGGGATGCCCAGATTTTTTTTCCCTTATTTTAATTTAATTAAATGAATTAAATTTTCTATTACTGATTTTGACTTTAATTTCATTGGGGTTGGAGGACATTTCCTGTATGATTTTAGTCTTTTTAAATTTATTAAGACTTGTTTTATGGCTCAGCATACAGTCTATCCTGGTTAATGTTCCATGTGTGCTTGAAAAGAATGTGTATTTGCTGTTGTTGAATGAATTGTTCTATAATGTCTATTAGGAAGTTGACTGGCAGTATTGTTCAAGTCTTTTATATCCTTACTGATTTTCTCTCTACTTGTTCTATAAATTATTGAAAGAGAAACACTGAAATCTTCAACTATAATTGTTGATTTGTCTATTTCTCATTTCGACTCTGCTAGTTTTTGTTCATGTGTTTTGGCACTCTTTGATTCCAATCCAATACACAGGCCTCTTCCTTTCCCTCCCTCATTCCATATGTTACCTCACTTCCTTCACAGTGAGAATCGTGGTTTCTAACAACACCAGTATATTTATTCATTTGCCCTGTAGGACATTCACAATGGTATTGGAATTATTACACCCATACCACGACCAATAAAAAACTATTAAGTTTAAGATTTTTCAGGTTTTTTTTTTCTTCAGAACAAATCCCTGAAGCTGTGCAGTCAAATTACTATGTTAAAAAAAAAATCACTTGAATTAGCTCTTTTTCTCCGTATGTTTATGTGATAAATTATGTATAGTTCATTTATTTATGCTGCCATTCAATTTTACTTTTTCTCTTTCTCCTCTTCTTTACTGATGGATGTTATAAAACATGTATATATGTCTTATAGAAATGTACACTCAGTGAAATATCCTTACTTGTAAAGTAACCAGTTAATTTCTAGTTTATCTTTTCTATTTTTTTCAAAAATATGCAAATACACACATGTACAATACGTATTTTATACATCTGTATGTGTGTGTGCGTTTGTAATTTTCCCTTCTTTTTTATACAAAAGGTACTATAACTAGAGTATTAAAGTGATATTTAAAATATTAGTATTTAAATGAAAACATCTAAACTATTGCTTTAAAAAACCCTGTCCCCTTGCCTTGGTATAGCTGGACTGATTCCCAGTAGACAAAAGGGCATTCTCCTCCTCAGAGTTCCAGGCATTGGCAGAAAGGCAACAGCAGCTTCTCTTAAACTGCAGCCAAGATCTGTACTAAAAAATGCTTCTAAAAAAAAAAAAGTGCTTCCAGCCCAAAAGGTTTAGAACTAGAGTATAAAAGGCCACAGCACCTAAAATTTCCAAATTTCTCAGTTCCATTGAGAAATGGCTAAAACTTGCTAATGTAGTGTTAATCAACACTTCTATTTACTAAAATTCTCTAGAAATAGACCCCTAAACATACAAGAATTTGGTTTATGAGAAAGGTGGAATTTCAAACAAAAGAGAAAGTTAACTATTCAGCCAATAGTACCAGAACAACTTGACAGTCATCTGAACCAAAATGAAGTGGCTTTCCTAACTTCCTATAACAAAATAAATCTCAGGTAGATAGAAACTCTAAGTGCAAAAAATAAATAAATATATATTAGAAGAATTCTTACCAATTAAAAAAAAACTTGGTTTAAGGAGGCCTTAAAGGCTTGTAACAAAAACTCAAAAGCCTTAAAACAGTAAGTCTGACTTCATAAAAACAAACGTTTCTGCAAATAACATAATAAAAGTCAAGAGACAATGAAAAAGACTAAAAAAAAATCTTTAACACATATGATAAAGGACTAATCTTTTAAATATACCGAACTCTAAATAATCAATCAAAATCTAATTGTTCACGCCAGGCAAAGAAAAAGATACACAAATGGCTTCAAGCCAGGGTTTCTCAACCTTGGCAATAGTGACATTTTGGACCAGATAATTCTTTGTTTTAGGGGGCTGGCGGTCCTGTGCTTTGTAGGACATTAATAACCAGCATCCCTGGACTCTACCCACTAGATGGCAGTAGCACCCCTTTGAACTGTTAAGAATCAAAAATCTCCCCAGACACTGCCAACTATCCTCTGGAGGGCAAAAATGGCTCTACTTGAGAACCACTGCTTTAAACACATAAAAACATCGTTCATCCTCACTCATGATGAAATAAATGTAAATTTTAACTACTGTAACGTGGTGTCATTCTTTTTCCCTCTAATTAGATGTTATTAGCAAACATTTTGGTGTTTGCCTATGTGCTGGATTAGGAAATCTCATTCATCCTTTTGGGTGTGCAACCTCTTTGGAGCGTCATCTTGGCAGTATCTATCAAAACTTAAAGTGCATATACTCTTTGATCTAGCAATTTCACTTTCAGGAATTCATCCTACAGATACACTCACATAGGTGCAAAAAGATGAATACAAGGTTAGTCACTGCAGCAAAGATGGAGTAACAAAAAACTGAAAATTATGTGGTATCCAATGAGACTGGTTAAATAAATTACGAAAATATATATTTAACATATGAATATGAAATATATATATATAATGTGAAAAAACTAAAATATTAAAAAAGGAGGTGTTAGATATACATATACTGAAAAAGTATGTTCCACGACATATTAAAATAGCAAGGCCCAGAATGGAGTTTGCTACTTTTTAAGGTGATGTGTGTGTTTAGGGTGTGTACAAAATTTATAGATGTACGGAGTATCTGGAAACTTAACAGGAAGTAACTGGAGGGTCTGGATGTTAAGGACTGGGAACTCACTTTTTACCGCACCGTTTTAAATTGGTTAAGTCTTCTGGACATGTGCCGGTATGTTTCAAGCAAATAGCAAAATGGACATGTCACTCAGCTCCAGATACACATACTTTATGATTACTCCAATTTGTTGCTAATTTGAAAATCACTTTTTAAACATCTGATTATTTTATTATTCCAGAATTGTGCATGCAGAACAAGTGAAGACTCACTGAGGTTCAGGCGCTGTTCCCCATGACCCTTTCACCCAGAACTCGCCCAGGTTCAGCTAGAGGCAAACATTCCGCCCTGGAAGCTACCGTTGACGGCAAACAAGTTCTGGGTGAAAGGTCACAGGGACTGCTATTGAACCTCAGTGACTCTCCACTTACACCGCAGACACAATTCTGGAATAACAAAATAATGGGATGCTACCCTGCAGTAGGAGCCCTGGTAGTGCAGTGGTTAAGACCTCAAGCTGCTAACCAAAAGGTCGGCGGTTCGAATCCACCAAGCCGCTCCTTGGAAATCCTACGGGGGCAGTTCTACCCTGTCCTATAGGGTTGCTGTGAGTCGACCGCAATGGGTTTGATTTTGGGGGTGTTTACCCTGCAGTACATAACTCTGGGTTACTTTTCGCCCGTTACCGCAGACTGTAGGTACTCTGTGTCGGACGTTGACCAGAGTTCCGGAAATCGCCACTACGCTGTAATGGCTTATTTTACCCTCCCACCGCCCAAGCCCAGCCCACCCGGGAACTCCACTCAGCCACCCATCAAACCGCGCGCTCCGCCTGGCCAGGTCTGTCTCCCCGTGGCGCCCCCATCCCCTTACCCGGTATTGGACAGCATGACTCTTGCAGATCAGAGGCAGTGTCAGCGACGACGACGGTGGCTGTGACGGGTTAGCGAGACGCAGACCTTCTAGCTACATTTAGACTCACCCCTAATACGGCGCCCCCTGAGGCCCCACCCCGAGGCCTGTGGGGGATGGGCGCTTTAGGAGGCGGAGGATCGCTGAGTGCGCCTGCGCACGCAGTAAGTCTACCCGGCGCTTGGCGCTAGTTTCTGCCTCTTCCCAGCTTGGCTGCTGGGAATCAGCAATCAGAGCAAACGCTTGAGAAGCAGCTCGGCCCCACGCCTCTTACAGGGCACTGCAGTTACGATCGGTCTCCCGCCAGCGTCTAGTACAGTGACCGCGTCAGCCTCTACGCAGGGCTTTCCTGAGGGTTCCTTGCTGCGGCTCGGTGTGCCCCTGCCATCCCCGAGCTGGCAGGGTGATCATTTGAGTAGTGCGCCAGGGACCATGAACAGGGCTGTCCGGCTCCTTGGCAAGCCCTGAACTAAGGTGCTCTGAATCTCAAGTCTTTCCCACCACACCCGAGCCTGGGCGCCTGCCTGGCTGCAGACTTTCCTCGGAACACCTCCTCAAGAACGTTTTCCCTCGGCATAAATTCACTTTCTAACAGAGTCTGGCCATCATCGTATTCGGGACTGTTACACCGAATCTGGACTAAAGCC
Source organism: Trichechus manatus latirostris (assembly GCF_000243295.1). Taxonomy (NCBI): domain Eukaryota; kingdom Metazoa; phylum Chordata; class Mammalia; order Sirenia; family Trichechidae; genus Trichechus; species Trichechus manatus. The sequence continues at coordinate 9,180,036 of NW_004443952.1, forward strand.
GGCCAGACGTCGCCGCGTCTATAAATGCTGTCCTGTGGTGAGGAGTCTGCTTTTGGAGCAGATCTCTTTGCAAAAGTCGTGCCGAAGAATGCAGTCTCATAATAAACTGTAGTTTTTCTATTCCTTACCAATACCCGGGCAACAGAAGCCGAATTTAGTGAAGGAAGTTTTTACCCCCAGACTCATTGCTGGAATGACGTAAGTTCTGGGATTCGGTATCGCTTCTGGAAGTATACCTTGGGCATGCCTTAACTACTTTAAGGCACTAAGGACTGGCACATTTGAAAGAAGACATGAAGAAATTGGTTGGTATTTTGAACGGTTAGAACAGGACGCTGAGGAGCTTGTTGTACGAAGACTAGTTAAAGAAGCTGGCCTGAAGATGGGATGTGTGTATTCTCCAATTTATTGTAGTCCCTAAATGACTGGACTATATGAATTTATTGCAGTCCCTAAATGAAGCTGGACTATGTGAAGGAGAACACAGCATCAGGATTGGAGGAAGGCTCATTAACAACCTGTGATATGTAGATGACACAACCTTGCTTGCTGAAAGTCAAGAGGATTACTGATGAAGATCAAAGACCACAGCTTTCAGTATGGATTACACCTCAACATAAAGAAAACAAAAATTCTCACAACTGGGCCAGTGAACATCATGATAAACGGAGAAAAGATTGAAGTTGTCAAGGATTTCATTTTACTTGGATCCACAATCCACACCCATGGAAACAGCAGGAATCAAAGGACTTACTGCATTGAGCAAATCTGCTGCAAAAGACCTCTATAAAGTGTTAAAAAGCAAAGATGTCACTTTGAGAACTAAGGTGCACCTGACCTAAGCCATGGTATTTTCAATTGCCTCATATGCATGTGAAAGCTGGACAATGATTAAGGAAGACAAGAAGAATTGATGCCTTTGAACTAATGGTGTTGTCAAAGAATATTGTATATACCATGGACTGCTAAGAGAACGAAAAAATCTGTCTTAGAAGTACAGCCAGAATGCTCCTTAGAAGCAAGGACAAGGCTTCGTCTCATGAACTTTGGACGTGTTATCAGGAGGGACCAGTCCCTGGAGAAGGACATTATGCTTGGTAAAGTAGAGGGTCAGAGAAAAAGAGGAAGACCCTCTACAAGATGGGTTGACATAGTGCCTGCAACAATGGGCTCAAACATAACAATGATTGTAAGGATAGCACAGTACCAGGCACTGTTTTGTTCTGTTGTACATAGGGTCACTATGTGTCAGAACCCACTTGATGGCAGCTAACAAAAACAACAACGAAATGTCAGCAGAAGTGAGTTGGGCAACTTGTGCAATACTTAATTAGAAGTATATTGCTTGCCTCCACTTTCTCTCCTAACTCCTTCCTGCGGGTTGGAATGTGGATATGGACCTGAGTCGATCTTGACTATGCAAATGAAGACAATACCTTAGGACAGTAGTTCTTAAACTTTAGTATACATCAAAATTGCCCGGAGAGCTTGTTAAAACACACTTTGCCAAGTTCCACCCTTAGAGTTTGATTTTGTAGGTTGGGTTAGGACTGAATTTGCTAATGCTGCTAGTCTAGAAACCACATTTTGAGAACCACTGCTTTAGGGATGATGGAGAAACAAGATGGAACAAACTTCAGTCTCTGAATAATCTCAAAAGACAGAGTTGCCTTTTCACCTTGGCCTGCATATCTAACTCCAAACTGTTACATGAAAAAGAAATAAACATATCTTTTTTGAAGGCCTGTGTATTTTGGCTTCTTTTTACAGCATCTTGGCCTATAACTTCATTAGCATTAACAGGGGAAGACAGGCATCTCAAACTCAACATATTAAAAATTGCTATGGGACATCCAAATGAAGATATTGACAAGATAGTTGTAGAGCAAGGACATATCAAAAATAGAAATAATTTGGTAGGCTTTAGCATATAGATTTTGAAGACATCTGGATGAGATTGCCCAATGTATTAGTTTCCTGTGGCTGCTGTAACAAATTACCACAAACTTGGTCGCTTAAAACAATAGAAATTTATTCTCTCATAGTTCTGGAGGCCAGAAGTCTGACATCAGTATCACTAAGCTGAAATCAAGATGTTGGTGGCCTGAGACAAATTGAGGCACTATTTAAGAGGATTTGCTGATATATAGGATTACTAGCAATGGACCATGTTAAAAAGTGTGTCTAATAAACTCTATCCAATACTTAAAAAGCCCAGTGGCGTGATTTCTTTCCGTCACTCCAATTCAGAACAAGACTCAGGACTAACACACAAAATGGTCATTCAGAACTGCTGGGAGGATCTACAACTTCAATGGAATTAAAAGACAAGATCCAAAAAAAAGGAAAGGAACACAGCTGAATTCATCAAGTTAGCTGGGAGATGTGGGCAAGAAAGAAGGCTTCAGGAATGTAGGCTGTGGCCACCGTCTGTTAACTTCACCGCTCCATCAAATATGTGCTTTATTTCTGATAGATGAGTACAGATTGCTCAGTATTTCTTAGTGATAATGAGCATGAAGGGGCTGCAGATGACCTCATCTGGCTCCCTCAGTTACTGATGTGAAAACTAGGGTCCTATGGAAATAGTTTTTTCCAATATCTGAATGCCTTTTAGGTAGCAACTTCACATCTTAGTGAACAGAACCCAGAATTCCTGCCTCACTTTTTATTTTCCTAAACCTCTGAGACCATTTGGACAATGCAGAGAAAAGAAAGAAATCTTTAGAAAACTTCAGCAGAAAGAGTCTGCTGGCAATATCTGATCAGGACCCTCATGTGACTAGAAATGACCTTGAGCTGTCAAGGGAGTTTAGAGGCTGCCACCCCCAAAGTCAATCCAGCTGGGCTTTATGGAGACTAGGGGTGAGGTATGAGGTCTTCAAATTCCAACCAAGGTCAATGTATTGGGAGATTTTTGTTCCTGTTGTTGTTAGTTGCCATTGAGTTGATTCCAACTCATGGTGACCGCGTATGTGCAGAATGGAACTGCTCCATAGCAGGGCTTCCTTCTGGTTGGAACCCCTGCTGAGATTTGCATTTCTAACAAGTTCCCAGGTGATGCTAATGCTGCAGGTTAGGGACAAATTAGAGCAGTGGTTCTCAAAGTTTATTAGACATAAGAATCACCTGGAGATCTTGTTAAAATGAGATTCTGATTCAGTATATCTGGGGTGGAAAAGAAAACTCTCAGCAGGGGTTAGAACTGGTTTGAACCTCTGCTACAAAGGGCTTTCAAGCCTGTGACCACTCAGAAGCAGATAGCCAGACCTGTCTTCTGAGGCTTCTCTGGGTGAGTTTGAACTGCCAACCTTTCAGCTAGTAGTTGAGTGCTTAACCATTTGTGCCACCCAGGGACTCTTGTTGGCTGTTGTTCTTGTTAGGTGCCATTGAGTCAATTTTGACTCATAGCCACCCACGTGACAGTAGACTATAATCTTTACGGGAGCAGATCGCTAGGTCTTTCTCCTGTGTAGCTGCTGGGTGGGTTGGAACCACCAATCTTTTGGTTAGCAGCTGAGTGCTTAGACATTGCACCACTAGGGCTCCTTTTGTTGGCTAGGACTTGTTAATTTTGGTCTCAGGCTCGTCCCTTCCCATTTCTGACCCTCAGTTTCCTTATTTGTAAAATACAGATTAAATGCTCCTAACATTGTAATTCTCAAAAATGTGAGAATTAGCAAAATCACTTAACAGCATAATTATCTTGGAGAGTGAAAGATGAGAAGTAAAAGAATTAGACTGAGTAAATGTTTTTAACTAATTAAATTAATGGCAAAGTTTTTTTTTAAACCATCTATTCCAGTGTTTTCATTTCAAAACTTTGTGATCAAGTGCATGCTTCTGAAGAGAAAATTATTTTAGGTCATTTTTTAAATACTTTTAAATAGAATGCATACTGCAGTTAAATTACATCGATATTTTCTTATACATATCATACACCTGGAAAACTAGTTAACAAAATGAAAAACTCAGTGTTTTTGTTTCACTTAGTATTCACAAGTAGTATTTATTAAGTAGTTTATTATGTGATTTCTGTGAAAATACATTGTAGAAGATTTTCTTTCAAATAAACATATAAAAAGATAGAAAACACCATTAAGATTGTCACTGGTATACAATCCAAAACTAAAAATTTTAAACAGACTAATCATTTTACATGGGAAAAAGCTATGAAAAGAGATTATTGTACTGCTTGGTCTGCACTGATTGCTCATTATACTTTTCCTAGAAGAAAATGGTAAATAAGATATAAGGCTCTGAGAGCAAAACTCACAAAATATAAAAATATGAATGTCTTAGAATTCCATTTAATGAAACTTATATTTGATTAGCTAGCTTTTTTAATTACAATTTCAAGTCTTACAGATAAATTCCATTTTTTCCAACACAAACATGCATATATCCTTATTATACAAAAGGGAAGAAAACAAAGGATTAGATTTTAAGCAGTTGAGGTTTTTACTTGTTGAGCTTAGTGGTGAACATTTTTTTCCTTTCCTTCACAGTCTGGCATTCATCTGAGTCATTAACTTATCCAATTTGATTGCTAGGGCCATGTTACCTTTAATCTTCAGTTTTCCTGACATGAATGCCATTGTTGGTTTTAGTTTCCCTAAAGCAAGAAAATGAGAGAGAGAAAAGCATCAATTAGTGCCCTTAGGAATGTATTGCTTCAAGAACACGCATCATAAAAAGATTTCTTTGAGTTCTATACACCTAGGAAGCACAGAAATTTCTATTACAGCATTTCATATCAGTATCTTGGGAATCCCAATTCCTACAGTTAGGTGTCAACAATATCCTATAAGAGATAATGTAAAAACAACAATCAACAAAAGATTATAGCAATAAGCTGAAGATCTAACATTTATATATTTAGTCACAGTACACTAAAGGATACATAGTCCTTAAATGAATTGTGATAAACAAATACTATCTATTTTAGTTAATTTTCCAATTTATTATAGTTCATTAAACTTTTAATACTTCAAGTTTCAATTAAAAAAAATCAAACAGTACAAGTGTGTACAACGTTCAAAAAAATGATCTTAGCATAGTCTATGGACACAAAAGTATGTGTTAGCATTCTTTTAACCACAGAAATACTAGGGTATAAAATGTAAGCACTAAAATAGATTTGTTGCTAATAACAATACAGTATATAATTATCGTAAGCTCCATAGAGGGAGAGAACTTTGTTTTTATTTGTTACTCTCATTTCCAGTGCTAGTACAATGTCTGTCAAGCAGTGGAATGAATGAGGAAGTTGAGGCTCAGCAAGGATTTTGAGACTTGTCCACAGTCACACAACTTGTATTTGGCAGCCCTGCAATTCAAAGCCAGGCCTGTATGACTCTCATTTATGATTTCTGACTCATATTATGATAATTTATAAACAGGTCATATCCCTTAGAAGGCAGAATACATGTTTGGCGCACTACTAAACACCTTTATGTTATTCAAAATAGTAGTTGCAGCAAAGCAATACAGGTTGGCTACAGTTCAAGTCCAACTCCTTCATTTTAATGAATAAATTGAGTTATACACTAGTTCAAGGAAATAGGATATTAAAACACCTAAACTTACAAATCATAGATTAAAGGATAACTCTAATTTACATGGAAGACACTAGAAAATCTTTATTCTTTGAAGGAACAGAACAGCCCGCAAAAAACTTACTAACACTGACATTTGGGTATCTGTCAGCTGAAAAACCGGTTCCATGCTCTGTCACTCTATAGTGAAGCCTGCCAGTCCACAAGCCCCACTCATGCATACAGAGCTTCCAATCAGCTTTATAGTGCTTTGTCCATAAAGAAGAATTGAAGTCAAATGGGGACAAAAACAGATCAAAGGAACTTAGAGGGAAGAGAGAAAATGCAGGAGCATAAGAAAAGTAAAAGTAAGTAAATTAAGAACCAATAAAAAAATCCCATAACTCATGTCCTCAGACATAAGAGAGATATTGCAGCCATGTATCAAAAACAGAATGCTGGAGGAGGAAGGGGTAAGAGGAAGAGTATGGGGTGGGGGGGAGATAGGGATGAAAAGGGGAAAGGAGAGGGAGCTGAAGAAGGGGAAGTGGGAGTAGAATGAGGAGGAGGAAGTGAGGAGTAAGAGGAGATGAAGAAGAAAGAAGAACCAGAAAACAAAGGTGAGCTCCTGGGAATTAAAATTTTGATAGGTAATATGAAAATGCAATAGAATGGTAGTAAGAAGGTGAAGAAATCTCCTAGAAAGTCAGAGAAAAAATATGATTAAATCAGAGGATCAATTCGTTCCCCCTACAAAGTAAGAATGGAGAAAATTGAGAGAGAGAAGTATCAAAGAAATGGTGTAAAAATATTCCAAGAGTCCACCAAATACCCAGGGAAATGAAAGAAAAAGAGACCACCCCAGCCTGTATTATTGTGAAATTTCAGAACACTACAGTGAAAGGGATGATTCTGATTCCAAAAGCTTTCAGAAAAAGGAGGGGTGGATGCAAAAGATTAAGAATAAGCATAGTATCAAATTCTCAATGGTAAACTTAGAAGATGGAGTAATGGCTTCAAAAATTTTGAGGGAAATGAATTTCAACCTAGAAATCTCCACTCAGCCAATCAATCAATCTTGTGTTTTGGTAAAATAAAAGTTGTTTCAGACACACAAAAAATTACCTCTTATGTATCCTTTCTCAGGAAGCTGTTGGAGAATGTATGTTGCTAAAATGAGGACATAAACCAAAAAGAAGACACAACATCCAGAAAAGAGGAGATTCAACACAAGAAAGAGTTAAAGGAATTCCTAGGACAACCCCTGTATAACAGGCTTAATGAGCTACCATTTAGATTTAACAAGATGACGCAGAGGGCTCTAGGAAAAAGAATGAATTGATTATCTGACACATTCGGAAAAAGTAGAAAATTGTATCAAGAGGTTGTGGGAAGAGATAGGAAGACTTTGCTTAGTTTCTTTGTACCTATCCTAATGGAGCGTGGGAGTAAAGAAGAAAAAGAGGAGGAAGAAGAGGACATGAAGAAGAAGAGGGAGAAAGGAAAAGGGGGGGGATGGGAAGAAAAAGGAGAAAATATTTGCACATCATGTATCTGATAAAAAAAAAATGAATATATAAAGAACTTTTACAAGTCAATAAATATAAAAACGCAATTTAAAAATGGGCAAAGGATTTGAATAGATAGTTCACCAAATAAGATATGTAAGTAGCTATTAACCACATAAAAAGATACTCAACATCATTAATTATTAGGAAAATCCAAATTAAATCCACAATGAGATACCACTACACACCCACTAGAATGGCTATAAAAAAGACAGTAGTAAGTGTTGGTGAGGATATAAAGAAACTAGAGCAGCAAACAACTGGTAATTTCTTTAAAAGTTAAATATCAAAATGCCATATGACACAGCAATTCCACTCCTAGGAATCTACCCAAGAGAAATGAAAATATATGTTCCACACAAAGACATGTTTGAGAATATTCATAGCAACATTGTCCATAATAACCCAAACTTGAAATAATTCACATGTCCATCAGGTGGTGAGTAGATAAACAATATGTAGTATATCTATCCAATGTAATACTATTTCACAATAAAAAGGAACTGAACTACTGATACATGTTACAGCATGGATGAATCTCAAAAGCCTTCTAAGTAAAAGCAGCTAGACACAAAAGACTACCTACTGTTGGATTCTATTTATTTGAATTGTCCAGAAAAGACAAATCTATAGAGACAGAAAGCAGATTACTGGTTGACTGGCTTGGGAGTGGAAATGAGGAGTGATGATAAAGAGACATGAAGGAGTTTTCTGTGGTGATGGAACTGTTCTAAAACTGAATTGTAATGACGGTTGTACAAGTGTATAAATTTACTAAAAATTATGTACACTTACAATGGGCAAATTTTATTGTATAATTACACCTAGGCAATACTGTGAGAGGTCCCAAGTTCATATCCCGGATGAGCCCTAACTTTGGAAAACCTAGTGGCATAGTGATTAAGAGTTCAGCTGCTAACCAAAAGTTCGGCAGTCTGAATCCACCAGGCGCTCCTTGGAAATCCCATGGGGCAGTTATACCCTGTCCTATAGTGTCAGAATCGACTCGATGGCAATGGATTTAGTTTGGTTTTAACACTGTCTAAAAATTGACTATTCTTTAAAAACAGCTATTAAGCACAATGTACTACAGATACTCCTCTGCCCCATATATCAATCAGATAAAGCAATCTTGTACAGTTTATTTCTATCATACTGCTTTACCAGGCAGTGGCCTCTACTGGCCAAAAGAAGAGATTTTGATTATTTGATCAATTAATTACCTTAAGTTGTTATGTTTATAACATATTGACTATACAAATTAGGCCATATAAATGGTTATGGTTTCTTAAAAGAGAATGCTTAGGATATAAGGGAAAATGGAATAAAGGGTAAGAATGAAAGGACATAAGCGGCAGCAAACTTACTTGCTCCCAATCTAAACCTTTGCTATAAAATTGATCTCATAAAAATAGTTAATGTTTAAAAAAAAAAATTACTGAATACCTGACTGATCTCCCCCAGTCAATCCAGGGGCACATTCATAGAAAGAAATAGGAAGCCCACTATTCCAAGTTTATACTACAGAAATAAAATGGAAGTTTAAAAAGTCACTTGATTCTTTCATCTTTGGAGGGCAGAATAGTGTACTGATTAAGAACGTGAGCTTTAGAGTTAGCTTGGATTCAAATCCTGGCTCCAACATTTGCTCAATCACTATGTAACCTTGGGTTTATTGTTTAATCCAACAAAGCCTCAGTCTCCATTTCTGTAAAATGAAGGAAATATTTTATTGCAAAGGATTGTTGGGAAGATTGCTTACCCCATAGTGATCATACAATAAACGTTAGCTATAATTATTATTTTAATTTAAAAGCTGGTAAAAAATTTTTTGAACACTTTATTGTTGTTTAGGCAAAAATTTACATAGCAAATTAATTTCCCATTCAACAACTGATACACAGCTTGTTTCATGACATTGGTTGCAAACCCCTGAATGTTGTCAGCACTCCCTCCCTTCCTCCCTGGGTTCCCCGTGTCCAGTCATCCAGCTTTCCTGCCCCAACCTTCCTTCTGAACATTGGTTTTGGGCAAATGTTGTGTTTCAGTCTCATTTAGTTGATTATTCTGAGATATACATTCCTCACTGGTGTTATTGTTCATTTTATAGGCCTGTCTATTGTATGGCTATCATGTGATCTCTGGAGTGATTTCTGTACCAAGTTTGAAGGACAATAAATGTTTAAGTGCTCTTTAAGTTCAACAAATTATATAAGATTCAAATTCACCAGATATTTATTGAGCATCTACTATGTCCAAAGCACTGTGTTTAAGCACTATGGAGAAATAGTTGTTGAAACACTAAATACACATTAAACAAAACTATTAAAAATAATTGAAGAGATATGTATTCATTAACATGGAAAGATGTTAAAATGTGTTAAGTGAAAAAGGTTACCAAAAGTATTAATAGTATGATCCTATTATAAGTACAAATATATACTTATATACATTTACCAAAAAAGTATATAAGCATTTACTAAAAAAGTATATAAAGTACTAAACTAAAACTAACTGAGCGCAACATTTCATTGGTAGGATCCCACTGCCATCAAGTCAATTCTGACTCATACGGACACTACAGGACAGGGTAGAGCTGCCCCATAGGGTTTCCAAGGCTGTAATCTTTACTGAAGCAAACTGCAGCATCTTTCTCCCATGGAGCAGCTGATAGGTTCGAATTGCCAACCTTTGGTTAGCAACTGAGTGCTTAAACACTGCACCATCAGGGCTCCTTCAGTGGTAGGATAAAGAATAATTTTATTTATTTTTCATAAGTGTATATTCTAATTTTTGTACAATGAACATTTAACACTCGTATAATAAAAAAGGGAAAGTTGAAGAAAATTTGACTATTAGTACACGATATGCAGATTACGTCAGACAGTACGTAATCCATTAGCATCCTGTATTAGAATTGAAAAGCAAGATTAACAGGGCACAAAGAGAATACACTGTGATCTTCAATTTATAAAGATTAAAACAAAAAAGAATAATAATATAACTCATTACGTGAAAGATTTTTATATTAAAATGTTTTAGTTTAAAAGTAGTCAGTGCTGCTTCTAATAAATACATGTATTAATTAACTCACCATTTGAGTAGTGTTCTAAGAGTGAAAATAAGAGAAAATACCCTTAAAATATTTTTTCTGGGACAAGTAGAGGTCCATGGGCAGAATAGAGAATCATGTAAAAGGTTCTCTGGTTTAGGGATTCCACAGAAATCAAAGTCACTGGACCATAGTGTGCCTGGTGGCACAGTGGTTAAATCGATCAACTGCTAACTGAAAGGTCAGCAGTTCGAAACCAACAGTGTCTCCATGGGAGAAAGATGCAGCATTCTGCTTCCGTAGAGATTTATAGCCTTGGAAACCCTATGGAGTGGCTATGAGTCAGAACTGACTTCTTGAGGGCAGTGGGCTTGGGCCATGGTAAAGGCAGAGCTTTAAACTGGTTTGTTCTGGTTCAAACCCATGCTGAGAATTTGCATCGTTGTTGTTGTTGTTAGGTGCCACTGAGTTGGTTCTGACTCACAATGAACTTATGTACAACAGAACAAAACACTGCCTGGTCCTGCGCCATCCTCACAATCACTGTTACGCTTGAGCTTATTGTTGCAGCCACTGTTGGCAATCCACCTCGCTGAGGGTCTTCCTCTTTTTCGCTGAGCCTCTACTTTACCAAGCATGATGTCCTTCTCCAGGGACTGATCTCTCCTGAAAATATGTCCAAAGTATACGAGAAATAGTCTCGACATCCTTGCTTCTAAGGAACATTCTGGTTGTACTTCTTCTAAGACAGATTTGTTCATTCTTTTGGCAGTCCATGGTATGTATATTCAATATTCTTCGCCAACACCTCGATTCAAAGGCGTCAATTCTTCTTCAGTCTTCCTTATTCGTCATCCAGCTTTCATATGATTATAAGGCAACTGAAAACACCATGGCTTGGGTCAGGCACACCTTAGTATTCAAGGTGACATCTTTGCTTTTCAACACTTTAAAGAGGTCTTTTGCAGCAGATTTGCCCAACACAGTGCGTTGTTTGATTTCTTGACTGCTGCTTCCATGGGGGTTGACTGTGGATCCAAGTAAAATGAAATCCTTGACAACTTCAATCTTTTATCCATTAATTATGATGTTGCTTATTGGTCCAGTTGCGAGGATTTTTGTTTTCTTTATGGTGAGGTGTAAGCCATACCGAAGGCTGTGGTCTTTGATCTTCATCAGTAACTGCTTCAAGTGTTCTTCACTTTCAGCAAGCAAGGCTGTGTCATCTGCATAACGCAGGTTGTTAAGTCTTCCTCCAATCCTGATGCCGCGTTCTTCTTCATATAGTCCAGGTTCTTGGAATATTTGCCCAGCACACAGATTGAATAAGTATGGTAATAATTAATAAATAACACCTGAGATACACTGATTCAGAATCTACATTTTAACAAGATTCTCAGGTGATTCTTATGTATAACAGATTTTTTTTTTTTTTTTGAGAACCATTCCTCTACTAGTGGTTCTCAGAAATGGCCCCTAAGCAGCAGCATTAGCATCACCTGGAAGCTTGTTAGAAATGCAAATTCTCTGCAGGGGTTCAAACCAGAATGAACTGATTCAAATCCCTGGGTAGACGGTTGGTATCTTCTATCAGCACAGCTGGCAAGATTGAGGAATGATCTTAACAGCGGCATCACTAGGGGAGTAAGGGAGGTACAGACCATACCAGGTGACATTGTCAGAAGGGGTGACACCAAAATGACTGTCTATAAAATTTTTGTGCTGTATTTCAGCAGAAATTTATTATTTTTATAAAAATATCTCTATAGTTAAACAACAGAAAAATTTTTCATAAGCCCAGCTTACATGTATCAATATACTTACAAGGTTAAAAGTCTATGCTAATTTACTTTGTGAACTTTCTAATGTGCTTTGGTTAGAGTTGTCATTATTATCCAATTACATGATGCTTCGAATCATGTGGTTTCGTCTGCACGTGCTATAAGAATGTGCTGTTGTTTTCATTGCTGCCAGTGTTTTGATAGTTGCCAATTTTGTCAAATTTTCTGGTGTTTTAGCTACAATACTGTGGCAATTAGTAACACCAACCCTAGTGATGCCACGGGACCATAATCTCAATAAAGGAGCTGCAGCTCACTTCGGCACCTCTGGTGATGAAGGTCTTATTGAAAATATGATCTCTTAGTCCAGTTAGTAAAATGAAGCCTACCTACGAGTCCTTTTGAATTATCCCTCTGTTCCCAACATTTTCTTATTGGCTTCTCAGTAACACAAAATGGAAAATCTGACATCTATTCCCTGTTTGCTGGATGAGTAGAAGGGGCAGTAAAGGCAACAGTCAGAACAGCCTTCACAAGACTACAAGCTCTTCAATATCAAGGGCTGCTAAGATGCCACTGCTACATTAATGAGCCTTGATTATTTGGAAAGGGATAAAGCAAAAGGTCAGATCTAAATTTTCTTTAAATATGTAAACTAATAAAATTGAAAACTCACCAGAAAACATTTTTACAAAATCTTCAGTAGACATACTCATCACCACATCTGCCCTGTCAAGGGGCTCTCCACGTCCGACATTCCCACCCTTGCTTTTAAGATCAAGAAACCATGTTCCACCATCGTCACCTACACAGAAGATAAATATATAGAAATAAATACCAAAGAAGCTCTGTTATATTTTTTTTATTGATGTGCTTTAATTTAAAGTTTACAATTCAAGTTAGTCTCTCATACAAAAACTTACATATACATTGTTTTCTGACCCTAGTTGCACTTCCTATACTGTGACAGCACTCTCTTCCTTTCCATCCTGGATTTTCCATGTCCATTCAACCAGCTCCTGACCCTCTCTGCCTTCTCATCTCACCTCTGGACAGGAGCTGCCCATTTAGTCTCATGTATCTACTTGAGTTAAGAAGCACACTCTTCACGAGTATCATTTTATGTCCCACAATCCAGTCTAATCTTTGTCTGTAGAGTTGGCCTCAGGAATGGTTTCAGTCCTGGGCTAACAGAGAGTTCAGGGGCCATGCCTTCCAGGGTCCCTCCAGTCTCAATTAAACCATTAAGTCTGGTCTTTTTACTAGAATTTGAGTTCTGCACCCCACCTTTCTCCTGCTCTGTCAGGGACTCTCTGTTGTATTCCCTATTCCCTGTCAGGGCGGTCACTGTGGTAGCCAGGCACCATCTAGTTCTTCTGGTCTCAGGCTAATGCAGTCTCTGGTTTATGTGGCCCTTTCTGTTTCTTGGGCTAATACTTTCCTTGTGTCCATGGTGCTCTTCATTCTCCTTTACTCCAGGTGGGTTGGGACCAATTGATGCATCCTAGATGGCCACTCACTACCTTTTAAGACCCCAGATGCCACTCACCAAGGTGGGACGCAGAACATTTTCTTAAAAAACTTTGTTATGCCAATTGACCCAGATGTCCCCTGAAACCATGGTCCCCAGACACCCAACCCTGCTACTCTGTCCCTTGAAGTATTTGGTTTTACTCAGAAAACGTCTTAGCTTTGGTTTAGTCCAGTTGTGCTGACTTCCCCTGTAGTGTGTGCTGTCCTTCCCTTCACCTAAGATAATTCTTGTCTACTTCCTAGTTAGTGAATACCCTTCTCCCTCCCTCCCCACCCTCATAACCATCAAACAGTGTTGTCTTCTGTGCTTAAACCTTTTCTTATGGTCTTATAATAGTGGTCTTATACAATATTTGTCCTTATGCGACTGACTAAGTTCACTCAGCATAATACCTTAGCCTCGTTCTTCTTAAACTTAATAATTAGCATAACCTTACATAATGCTGTTTCCCAAGTTAAAATCCTCAGGCTTCTAGCAATCAAATTCAGAAAATACTTATTAAGTACTTATTATGTGCGAAGCACTACACTGGGCTCTGAAGACTCTGGAATAAACAAGAAAGACATGGTTCTGCTTACAAAAGAAGAGGAGAAGGATGTGCAAGGCATCTTAATAAAGGGTCAGCAAAGTTCCAATGAAGCTGAGATTTAAAAAATAAGAATTAGCTAGATGAACAGGTAAGCTGGGAAAATATTTCAGGCAATGGGAATGAGATATGCAAAAAACCAGAATCAAGAGTGCAGCATGTTTGAGGAACTGAAGATAGTATAGGAGGACTAGGATGTAAAAAAAAGTGGACAGTGCCATTAGGTGAGCCAGTAGAGGTGGTCAAGGCCCAGAGCACAGTAAACTATGTAACGGGATTCTGTTATGGAAGGAGAATGCCCTAATAAAATTTGTATTTTAAACACATCACTCTAACTGTAGTGTAGATAATATACTGAGGGAGGGATCAAGAGAATGCGGAAGGCTACCTAAGAGGGTGGTGGAGTAGTCCAGCAGCTTGAGGATGCATGTCTGGATCAGGATCGTGGCAGGGGGGATGGAGAAAAGTGAACGTATATGAGAGATAATTTCCAAGTAGAACGACAAGACTAGGTAACTGATTGAATAAGAAAAGGAAACAGTGGGGGAGGGTGTATAAGAATGATTTGCTAGCATGTAGCTGTGAATCTGGGTCAACACCGGTGTGTTTTTTACTGAGAGAAGACTACTGACGAAGAGCATTTCCAGAAGGAAACAGTGGTCAACAGTGTAAAATGCTGCAAAGTGGTCACAAGGTAGAGATGACAAATGACCACTGGTGACATGGAAGTTACTGAAGACCTTGGTGAAAGCAAATTCAATGGAATGGAGAAAAACATCAGAGCAGTGTGTGTTGGGGAGAGTGAGTTGCAGATGAAAATGTTTGGTTCTGAAAGGGATATGAAAGATGTTGTTTTTTGTGTTTTGTTTTAAAGACAGAAGAGAACTGAAAATGTTAAAACACCATTGGAAAGGAGGCTGCAGAATGAATAGGTTGAAGAGAAGGCATAATTAACAGAATGAATCCCTGAGAAGGCTAGAGGAAATGGGAGCTAGAACTTTGCTCCTCTAAATGTGATTATAGACTGCAGCACTAGCTCCACCTGACGGAAAGGCAGACTCTCAGGCCCCACCCAGACTTACTAAATTGGACCCTGCCTTTTAGCAAGATCCCAGGAATCAGTATCAACATTAAAGCTTGAGAGGCACTGATCTAGAGCTGAGCTCCAATGTAATGGGAGGGGAGGTGGAGAGGACGGCACCTATAAAGTTGATTTGGTATCTGACAGCAGGAAGCTGAAGCAATTTCTGTTTGAAGGCTTCTATTATCTTTTAAAGAGGAAGTGGAATTATCTGCCGACACTGGCAGAGAAACAGTGAAGGGACAGATGGGAGATCCGAGGAACACTGAAAAGGTTTAAATAGTCATTGTGAAAAATGGAGCAGTAAGCTGACCACAAAAACACGGAATTCTGAGGTGCTGCTCAGAGCCCAGTTGAAGAGGAGCAATGATGAATTTCTACTGGTACAGATGCACCAGGCAGTGTGATTTTTGTTTTCATCCAGCAGGATTTAGCAGCCTGGATCCAACTGTGGGGCAGCCAGACAGTTTTGATTCATCAGGACTAGGGTTTTGGCAGGTGATGACATAAGTACAGACGGTTCGGGGAGTTTAGGAGACAAGCAAGAAAAGGATTAAGGCAATGGACCATGGATTCTATGCAGCATAGAAAATGAAGCAAAAACAAGAAGTCACTGATGGATTGAGATGAAGCAGAGGAGTGGAAGGACAGAAGTCCTGGTAAGTTAAAAGTCTGCAAATAATGAGACTAACTGAGGTCGTTAGTTCACGTATATTATTAACATGTGTTAATCTTATATTGGGAAGAAAACTATTGAGAGGTTTCAAAAAGCTGATGCCATTCAGACTGAACTGAGTAATCTCAAGGATAAAAATGGCAAGGTATCCATGGTTGAAGATAAATCACTGCATTACACTGTTACGACCCATAAAAAAAAAAACCTTTTGCTGTCAAGTCGATTCCAACTCATAGTGACCCTATAGGACAGAGTAGAACTGCCCCATATGGTTTCTAAGGAGCAGCTGGTGGATTCGAACTGCTGAATTTTTGGTTGGCAGCCGAATTCTTAACCACCACACCACCAGGTTTTCCATATGCCCTTCTAAATTTTCTCTGAGTTCCGTATGCCAAGGAGTTATTTAACACTGGCAGTATATGGAATGAAATTTTAATTTACCTGTATTAATATGCACCGATCTTAACTTTAAAATACAAATAAATATTTTCTATTCTTGAATGTATACTTTCTAGGGTAAGTTTCCTGGATACAGCCAACTATCCAGGTGATTACTACTGGAGGTTGATTTTCTTCCAAAGGTAATATCCTATTTTGATTCACGAAAACCCCAGATTACCAGACATAATCCTTACCTGAGAGATCAAACTGATAGACTGCTTGAGTAGCTTTAACAACGTCCTCACTGAGAGTCTCCTTGACAATTCTAAATGTTTCTTCCACAGGTCTAGAACCTGCTTTTGGTTGTGGCACCTGCTTCCCTTCTTTAAATGCTGGAGCAGCATCTGTAAAATATTATTTCAGTAGCTATCCTTAAAGTCTTGGCCATGTGAGGCCACACACAGACTTAACTAGCAGGACAAACTTGCTACTGATTAGATCTGTGTTTGACCAAAATGACCTTAAGTACATTACGTGGCATCTGAAGTATATATCGAGCTGATGGAATAACAATCAAAAACATCAGTTATAACTGTAAGTGTAAATGGTTTATACTCTCCATGTAAAAGGCTGATTCTTAGACTGGGTTAAAAAAAGACACAAAAACAAACTACTAACCTATACACTATTTATAATAAACAAAATTAAAGTATTGGAATTTTGGGGGTGATAATTAATCACTCCTTTGTCATCCCCTCTGAATTCTAAAACCAAATGAAAAACAAGACACTGGAGCCAAAAAGATGGGGATCAAATATCAACCGTGTAATTAATGAAGCTCAGTTGGAGATTGTATTGAATCAAGGACCTTAAGTGAACTTCCTAATAACTTTACCTCTAAATTACATTTATTCACCTAGTCCCTTCAACCCTGGATTGAACCTGCCTTCTCCCATCAAAAGGCAGAAATGCCTCTGTAAATAGAGGTCATATGAAAACTAAGGAAACTTGCTCAGAAAAAAAAAAAAAAAATGCTCGGAAAGGTCTGAACTACACAAGCTCAGTTTTTCATGTCTCCCCGTATCAGTTAATCAGATTGGTCCCTCCATCTGGATAAAGAGGGAGGTCAGAATATTAGTCTGAACAAGACCTCCCCTGGCTTTGAACATGAGGCCAGGGGAATGGAGGTCACCTGCAACATTTTCTTAATTGCGTTCACTTAACCCATCAGCCTTAACAAATCAGCACATGATCACCCAGGGGAGAAGATCAACCCGTAGGACTGTTCTGCTCCCATATCATGAAGCTGCTCCCCCAGTACCAACCTCTGCTTTTTTATTTATCATCCTGGAATCACTAGAGGGCAGTTTAGCCGTTGCCCCCAGAAACAGATGAGACCAGTTCATTAATTAAATTAACTACAAGGCCAGCCTGTACTCTAAATTGAAAATTAGCTCCCCTTTTCTCAATGCAAATTATACCCAGCCATCTTGTCCAATATAACTCACCAAAAGTTATTCAATGAATCTAATTGGCAGCATAGAGACACCTCATAGTAAAAAGCCAGCAATATAAAAGTATCCCAAATTTGTTAAATATAAATTGCCTTCCATTATGTTTCCAGGGATAAAAATAATAAAATCCTTCTTCTCATAAGTTAAAATCCAAACAGATATTAAAGATGAAACCCTTAAGATCCAAGGGGCAAAAAAGAGAGATTTTTTTTTTTTGTCAGTTTTATTACTGTTTTTAAATCCACCATAGACAGTGCACCCGTTATTGCCTGCACCCAGGAAAACCACTCCTATTGCCTCATCCTTGGTATGGCACTATTTTGCATTGAAGTATAACACATGGAAACAGTGATCGTAAGTGTAAATAAATTATTAGAAAATGAACACATTGTGTCAACACCACCTAGGTCAAGAAGTAGGACGTTACAGGTACCTAGAAGCCCACTTCATGCCCTCTCCTAAATGCTTCCCTCTCCTTACTCCCTGAAGATAACTTTATCCTGACATCTAATACCATGCATTGGTTTTGCCTCATTTTTACTTTCATATAAATGGAATCAATCATATAGTTTCTAATCTTTCATGCCTACTAATCCTTCACAACCTCTTCCAAAAAGTAGAAGAGAAAGGAACATCTCTCAACTCATTCTGTGAGGGCAGTATTACTCTAATACCAACACTACATGAAGACATGACAAGATAATATGAATACAGATGTAAAAATGCTCAACAAAATACTGTAAACAGAATCCAGCAGCGTATAAAATGGATTATACATCATGACCAAGTGGGAATTACCCCAGGAGTGCAAGGCTAGTTTAACATATAAAAATCAATTGATGTAATACACCACAGTAACACAATAAAGGACAAGAACTACATAATCATCTTAATAGATGTACAAAAGACATTTGACAAAATCCAACACCATTTCATGAGTAAAAACACTCAACAAACTAAGAATCGAAAGGAACTTCCTCAATCTGATAAAGAGTATCTACAAAAAAACCACAGCTAGAATTGTACTTAATACTGAAAGACAGAAAGCTTTCCCTCTAAAATCAGGAACAAGGCAAGGATATCTGTTATTGCCACTTCTATTCAACATGTACTGGCAGTTCTATTAGGGCAACTGGGTCAGAAAAAGAAATAAAAGGCATCCAGATTGGAAAGGAAGAAATAAAACTATAGCTATTCACAGGTAATATCAACTTGTATATTCTTTTATGTCTGGGTTTTCTTTGCTCAACTTGTCATTTTGATTCTTTTGTCTGTCGCTTCTTTTGATTTTCAACTAAAGAAGATTTTTTTAATAGTGATAAAATTTTATTATAACCAATTAATAATGTTAAATTCAAAACCATTAGAAATATAAGCAGGAATTGATAGAAACTCAAATGAAGCAGGAGACTTTAACACACCACTACTAACCTGGTTTTATTTATCAAGAAAACCAAACCAAACCAAACAAAATGAGATAAAACACATATGGGATTTTAATAAAATGTATTAATTTTTCATCAATTATTTATTGTCTGTTATGTACTCAAGAACGGAATTATGCTGAACAAAGTCTCTACCCAAAAGGGTTATACTCTAAAGGTGTAGACAGACAATATGCAAATACATACATGTTGTTGTTTTGTGCTCTCAAGTCAATTCCAACTCACAGCGATCCTATAGGACAGGGTATAACTGCCCAATAGGGTTTCCTAGGTTGTAATCTTTACAGGTGTAGACTGCCACATCTTTTTCCCACGGAGCAGCTGGTGGGTCGAACCACCAACCTTTTGGTTAGCAGCTGAATGTTTAACCACTGCATCACCAGGGCTCCTTAAATAGATACATACATAAAATTATGTCAAGAAGTAGGTGTTAATAATTCTGGAAAAGAATTTGGTACCAGGAGACTTAAAAAATGTCTTTCCCTTTGCCTAATCACTCACTTTCAGTAATCTACTTTAAGGAAGTCATATAAGGGCAAAAACTCATGCAGTAATATTTCTAATGGAGTATCTGGATAGTGCAAATGGTTATCATTTGGCTAGTAACTGAAAGGTTGGCAGTTCGAATCCACCAAGAGTGCCTCAAAAGAATGGTCTGGCGATCTACTTCAGAAAAATTAGCCATTGAAA
Organism: Trichechus manatus latirostris; assembly: GCF_000243295.1. NCBI lineage: Eukaryota > Metazoa > Chordata > Mammalia > Sirenia > Trichechidae > Trichechus > Trichechus manatus. The sequence continues at coordinate 9,199,881 of NW_004443952.1, forward strand.
ACTCTATGGAGTACAGTTCTACTCTGATGCATACAGGGTCACCATGGTCAGAATCTACTCCACAGCAACTGTTTGTTTTTTAATATTTACAATAAGCAACAATTACAAACCACTAAAAGGTTACTACATTCATGTAATATAATACTAACTTGCCATTTCAAAAAATTGTTTTTAAAGGCATGAAAAATATTAACAATATAATGTTAAGCCAAAAAGGTGACATTAAAAAAAAGGCAGCACATATAATTAAATATAATCTAATCTAATCTGGTAAAAATACATATTTTGGGGTATGCATTTTAAATTATACTTGCAGAGGAAAAAATGACTAGAAGGAAATAAACCAAAATACATACCCTGTTTAGATTTGGATGGTGGATTATAGGTGATTTTTAAATTTTTCTTTTTTTTTTTTACTTATCAAATATTCTGTCATAAACATGTTTTATTTTTATAATTTTAATTTTTGCTTAAAAAAAATACCAGAGAGGATACCTCCTGGTAATAAAGCAGTGCAAAGAGAGGGAGAGATTTTAAAAACAAAATAAAACCATTTGAAAACTTAGAACTCTACTTTTAAAACAACTGTATCAAAAAGAAATCCCAATTACAATTACAGACTAATTTAAAGTGATATCAAGATTAAGTAAAGTGTATCACAGAATCTATTGGATGTAGCCAAGGCTATAGTCAGGGATAAACAAATAGTCAGAAATTATTTCATTATTTTAAAATGAATAAAATTAAACTACTAACTCAACAAGAAAAGGAACAACAACAAAATACAACCTCAAAGAAAGCATAAAGAAGAAAATAATAAAGCAAAAATCACAAACTAATGAATCACATTTCAACAAATAAATGGCCAGGGAAAGACAAAGAGGACTAAGAATGAGAATGAGAACCAAAGGCGGGGAGAGAGACAGATAAAGGACCTTACTTGGAAACTGTTTCAAACACACTGTTAAAATAATAATATATTGACTCAGGAACTCCATTCCTAGGTTATACCCAAGAGAAAACATATGAAAACCTATGTCCACACAAAAACTTGTACATGAATGTTCATAGCAGCATTATTCATAGTAGCCAAAAGGTGAAAACAACCCAAATGTCCATCAACTAATGAATGGATAAATAACATGTAGGATATCCATACAATGGAATATTATTCAGATATAAAAAGGAATGAAGTACTGATACATAATACAACATGGATGAACCTTGAAAACATTATGCTAAGTGAAAGAAGCCAATCACAAATGACAGTATATGATTCCAACTATATGAACATTGAGAATAAGCAAATACAGAGGAATAGAAAGTAGATTAGTGGTTGTCTAGGGCTGAGGGGCGGAGAGAGGATGGAGACAGAGTAATAAACAAGATTACAGGGTTTCTTTCCGAGGGGATGAAAATGTACTATAATTCAGTGTGGTGATGATGGCTCCACGACTATGAATATAGTAAAATCCATCAAATTGTACAATTTATATTGGTGAACTGTTTGGTATGTAATCTTACTTCAATAAGGCTGTTCCATAAAAATTAATGAATCAGATGTTTGCACAACTCTGAGAATATACGAAATATCACTAAACTGTACATTTTAAGTTTTTTGGTATTTGTAAACTATATCTCAATAAAGCTATTAAAAATAATGAATGACTTCTGGCAAATGGCACTCTAGGCAGAAGCACCATGCCGTCCCTCCACAGCAAAGATCCAAAAAACTAAGCCAAACAGAGAAAACAGCAATCCTGAAACCCTAAAACATCAAATGAAGAGATAAAGAACTCAGCCAAGCACTAAATGGAGTGAGAAAACTGACAGAGAATGGAGAGCGAGCGAGGAGAGATTCATGCAGAGGTCCCCTATCAGCTAACGCAGCGCAGATCTGCCATCTTGGACTCCTATCAGAGACCAGCAAATAGGGGGTACGAGAAATCAGCTTTACGGAGCTTCCAGCAGGAGACAAAACAACTGGTAATTTGTGATATACGCTTTCCCACCCCCCACCCTTCTTCACCCCCACTCAGCGTCCTCTGTTTCCCGCAGCCACAGTCTCTTGGCCAGGAAGCACCGGCTGCTGGAATTCCACCTGCCCACACTGGCCGGCTCCCTGAGTGCCATTTGTTGGCTGCGGGTGTTGCTTTTTTCCGCTTCTTTTGATTTCTTCCTTACCTCTCACCACCTCCCCTCCTTTCGCTCAAATACCTGGCTCCGTGCACCATCTTTGCTTCTTCCTAAGGGGCTGTGGAGCTCCATTCGAGTGTGGAACTGCTTCCTGTTCTGGGCTGCCATGGCGGTGGGATCCCAGGGCTGTTGTTTCTTTATATTGAATTATTTCTTGTTTTTCTTTTCCTTTTCTCGAGTTGGGAGCCCGTTCTGGCTGGGCTATGCTACACGGCTTGGGACCTACCACCTCAGCTTGCGCAGACGTGCAGACGGATCCCTGAGAGCATTTCTTTTTTCGCGGTTTTTTGTTTTGTTTTTTTTTTTCTGTTTTTTGGGGGGCTTTTCTTGTTTTTTTTTTTTTTTAATTTGTTTTCTTTTCTTTTCCCTTTTTGTCTTTCTTCATTACTCAGTTTCTCATCTCTCTATACCTTCTTCTCTTCCTGTTCCCTGAATACCTGGCACTGAATGCCTCTATGCCTTCTAGCCAGGCTCTACTGCAACACCTGGGAACAACCTCCCCAGATCTTGTAGCAGCACCGGTGGGATCCCTGGGAGCTTTGCTGTTCTTTTTTCTTTCTAATTTTTCTCTATTCATTTTTTTCTTTTCTTTTTTTTTTCTTCCCCTTCTTGTTTTTCTCCATTTCATAGTCTCTCATCTCTTCACTCCAAGGGCAAGCTCCCCTAGCACTCCTTTTTGTTTGTTTCTATGTTTTTGGCTCCTGTTCCTCTCTCCTCTCTCCCATATCCATCTTAGCTCCACACATAACAAGCTCCCCTCTCCATCCTGCCCACCTGCACCGTGTGCTTAACATCACACCACCAAGCAGCACA
>NW_004443952.1:9202989-9210533 GCF_000243295.1 Trichechus manatus latirostris
AATTGAAGAAGGAGGCAAAAAGTATCGTGCCCACAGACGAGCAAACAACAAAGAACACACAGCCTGCCTGCTAAGATATAGCCAAATTTAAAAAAAAAAGGATGAAACAAACAAATCTACAATCAATAAATGAGAAAAATAACTACTGAATGCCCCAAAGACATCAGACAATATCAAAACATTTACAAAAACAGGACCGGATGGTTCCAGTAGGTGTCCAAAATAAAACACCAGATGACTTTCCAGCGGAAGAAAAGGCACTAGAACTACCTGATAGGGAATTCAAATCTCTAATACTAAGAATTATCCAAGAGTTGAAGCAAAAAGGAGACAAAAACGAGGAAAAATAGACAAATTCATGGAAAAGGCAGACAAATTCACGGAAAATACAGACAAAAAAATGGAAGAATACAGGAAAATAATGAAGGAACAAAATGCCAAAATAAATTCACAACTAGAAATTATACAAAAACAACCATTAGAAATCCAAAAGATAAACAACAAGATTTCAGAAACGCAAGTCAGTTGACCCTTTTTATTTATAACTTGCTTGTTCCAGAGAGCATTTCAATTTGTTTACTAAAATAAAAACAATTCAAGATTAAGTTAAAGTAAAAAGAAGTGAGTGAGGTTTTAAAACGACAACTGGAATGTTCAGCAACTCACTGAGGTTACATGGTAGTAAATGGCACAGCGGGAATTCGAACTCAGGTAGTCTGACTCCAGAGCCTGCAATTTTATCCAATGGGTAATACTTCTTCCATATTTTCTTCCATATCTATCTAATTTTTATATAGCCAACATAAAGGCTGAGCATAGCACTGCATCTGAACTCTCCAGAAATGGACCAGGCAGTGGCTGCTAAAGCAAGGCTAGCAAAGATACAGGCTTCTTTCATGTTGAAGGTGGCAGGAAATACACAGAAATGCAATTGGTTTTAATAGTTATGCCAGAGAGAACTAGGTTTGTCATATAAATAATTGCTGGGTCTCCTCCCTTACAGTATATGACTACTTCAGGTGATTTGTGTATTAATCAAGGTACGGCGTCTCTATCATCTCAGTTGCCAAAGAGACTGCAGCAAGAACTTTAGTTTAGCCCTGAAAGTCATCTGCCAAAAGATAAATTGCATGATATATCAGCTGGAATATTCAGACATAAGCATGATGGCTTTGCACAAGAGAATGAAATTTCAGTACCATATTTGAAAGGCTCTGTCAGTACACTACAAATATGTAAACTCTAATGGGAAAGACACTCAGGGCAATTCAACAACCTAAAAAAAAAAAAATATGGCTAGCAGCCTTTGACATAGCCTCTCTTAACTTCACACTAAATAAATATAAACCTTAAAAAAAAAAAAAAGTCAAATACTAAACATCACCTACACTGGTGTGCTATCTACTGTCAGAATCTAAGAAGAAATATTAAGTAACTAAGAAACATGGGGAGCAACAGGTTTGGTTTTGGTTTGGAAGGCACATGGAGTCAGCCTAAGAAACACAAGATGGCTGAGCTTTGCATCATGAAAGATCTCAAAGGAAGAATAATTCTAACCACCTGTCACGGATTGACCTGTGTCCCTCAAAAATATCTGTCAACTTGGCTGGGTCATGATTCCCAGTATTGTATAATTGTGTACCAATTTGTCATCTGATGTGATTTCCTTATGTGTTGTAAATTCAATCACTATGATCTAATAAGATGGATTAGGGGCAGTTATACGGATGAGGTATACAAGATTGGATAGTCTTAAGCCACTCTCTTTTGAGATAGAAAAGAGAGAAGAGAGCAGAGACACATGGGAACCTCATACTATCAAGAAAGCAGCGCCTGGAACAAAGAGCGTCCTTTGGACCTGAGGTTCCTGCGCTGAGAGGCTCCCAGACCAAGGGAAGACTGACGCATCACAAGGACCTTCCTCCAGAGCCTACAGAGAGAGAAAGCCTTCTCCTGGGGCTGATGCCCTGAATTTGGACTTGTAGCCTACCGGACTGTGAGAGAATAAACTTCTCTTTGTTAAAGCCAACCACTTGTTGTATTTCTGTTATAGCAGCACCAGATGACTAAGACACCACCTTAAAAAAGAAGAAAGGCTATCATATTTTTAAGCCAATGTATCAACTAGAAGACTAGAAGCTGTCCCTCTGTTTTACAGATACTGCTTTTCATGAAAGCCTCAATATTATTCCTCATTTCCATCTTTCAAATCCAATTTCAAAGTAAAGAGCTCCCAAATAGCACAAGAGCAGGCAGTAGGTGGAGTCCTACTGGTGGTGCACCCTGGGAAGCACACGCCCCAAAGCATGGCTGCTAAAGATGCAAAGAGGAAGAACCCTGGCAGCAGTGCATGCTGGGGAGAGTAGTTTTAAAGCAAAGGAGGTAAAAGACGGTCTCATGTCAGCCTCACACATTGGCACTAGCTATATGCCCAAGAGATACCATACCAGAAACTACAGCTCTGAGAAAGGATTTCTACCAGATGTACAGGGAGTAGAACTGAAAGTAACCTAAACTTCCTCATCATTCAACTACAGTAGGTCTCAAGATATTTCCTGATATGAAAATGAATTAACAGGGGGAAGAAAAGCTAATGCCAATAGACAATATGTACCACAAGGGTAACAGGTTATTCTGAATAGCAAAAGTCTTATCTCTAAAAATGATTTACTGTGGAAACAACAAGAATTCCTCCACTATAAGAAACAGACTATATGAAACAGGGACAGAAAGTCACAAGTCTTAAGTAATTAAACTGGCTGAGATGAAAAGATAACAGGATGAAATGAAAAAATAGATATCATGAGAAGCAAAAAGCACAATAGAAAAATTAACATAAACATTTGAAGCAATATGGAACAGAATTTAAAATGCAGAAAATTAGTAATTAGTAATATAGAAGCTAATTGAGATTTGTACCAGATTTCCTCCCAGAATGCAGAAGAACAAAAAGAACAAATAATGAGAGATGATGATAACTTACAGGGTAAAGGCAAAAAGCATTCAAGCTAAGAATAAATGTATATAAGGAGAATACAAAACAACTGGAACAGAAGCAAAACTATAAAGAAATTAAAATAATAAACTGGAGGAATAAAAGGCTGAGTGGGCTCCCTGGGTTTCAGTGGGAAAAAAAAAATCTATGAAGAAATAACAGCTATACACATTCTGGCAAAAAGTCCTTCAAACAGGGAGACGAAAGCTGGTGATAGGGAACCCAAGGTTGAGTAAGGATAGTGTTGATGTGTTGTGAGGTTGTTAACCACTGTCATGGCAACATGTGTACTGTTTAATGAGAAACTATTTTGTTCTGTAAACCTTCATCTAAAGTGAGAATAGCAGCACATTTGGAAGAGTGTAGTCAATGTCACTGAACTGTGCATGTAGAACTTTTTGAAATGGTGTATCTTTGGCTATGTGTATTTTCACCAAAAAAAAAAAAAAAGGTCGAGAAGGGAGAGGGTTGACATGTCGTGATGTTGTTAACCAATGTCATAAAACAATATGTGTACTACTGTTTAATGGGAAACTATTTGTTCTGTAAACCTTCACCTTAAGTACAATAAAAAAAAAAAATTAAAAAAAAAAGTCCTTCAAACAATCTGGCATAAAAAAGATTACCTAGAAAGGAAGACATCAAATTGTTTTAGAGTTCTCTTCAGAACCATGCTTTGGGGCATGTACATCCTGTGGTGCAGTACATCACCCACCAGGACTCCACCAAGTGCCAGGAGACAATGAAGCAGTTGTCTATAGACTTTTCATGCGGAAAAGTTGTTAATATAGGAATTTCACATGAAAAAAAAATATATATATACACACAAACACATATATATACATGCACACACACACACATATACACACACACACACATATATCTATATCCCTCCAATGTATTCTTTCTGAAGGTTGACTTGAAGACATATTCTAGCTAAGATGGGAATCAAAATTAAAAACTCAAGAAAATACGTATTCGTGGTATAAAAGGATGATAGGGTCTTTCATTAATCAGTCTGGACCCAAACTTAGGAATCCCAGGGAACTATATTTTCTTAGGTCAATTCTGTGAAAAAGGAAGACTGAAGAAGAACTGACACATTTGAATATGGTGTTGGTGAAGAATACTGAATAAACCATAGGTTGCCAGAAAAACGAAGGATGATAAGATTTTGTCTAACGTACTTTGGACATGTTATCAGGAGGGGCGGGTCCCTGGAGAAGGACATCATGCATAGCAGAGGGTCATCGAAAAAGAGGGAGACCCTCAACAAGATGGACTGACACAGTGGCTGCAACAATGGGCTCAAATATAGCAACGATTGTGAGGATGGCAGAGGACTGGAAAACATTTCATTCTATTAAACTTGGGGTCACTATGAGTGGGAGCTGACTCTACAGCACCTAACGTCAATTCTAACACCCAGGGGGTGAAGCTAGATTCAGCACTGCTTCCCTCAGCTGTTCTTTTTCCCTCCTCATTTCCCAGCACCAAGAAATACATTCCTTGAGACAGACACTTCTCCCCAGAGTTCAGATGTTTGATAACAACCTTAAATATTAATAGGTGATCTTCTGTTCTCATGCTCATTAACAATGGCTTACAAGATTGGGACACTTTATTATTTTGCTTCCACAGAAGTTGGTTAGAGCAATATAATGGCCATTTCCTTTGGTAATTAATTTTAGATCACCACCTTAAATTTTATTAAACAATCTAAGATTATGAGTTTTTTTTTTATTTTAGAGAAAGATTAACAATCTACCCAGTGATTCACCTTATCTCTCACCAAGCTCCATACCATTAACTCTTCATTCAGTCTTATAAATATTCCTGTTAACTATGGTTAAAAATTAGTATATCAATTGGAATTTCAACTACTGTTTAAAGTATGCAAAAGATGCTATAAGGCAAGAAATAACATCAAAATGTTAATGGTAGCTACAATGTTGTACTATAGTTCACTGCAGAACTGGGTGAAAGGTAGACAGGAGGATCTTTCTGTATTAGTTTTTATAACTGCATGTGAATCTACAATACTTCACAATAAAGAGTAAAAAAAGAAAACCAAAATGTTAATGGTGTATCTCTCTTAGTAGTGGGATTCAGGGCTATTTTCCTTTTATTTTTCTAAATTTTTTAAAATTACAATAAGTATTGCTTTTATAATGAGAAAACCCATCAACTTAAAATAATGTGCAGTTTTACAATGCATTATATAATTACATATATATTACATAAAATAAATAACAGAGAAAATACAATCAAAGATTAACAGGGGCTATTATAAATAGGGGGCCCTGGTGGTGCAGTGGTTAAAAGTTGGGCTGCTAACGAAAAGGTTGGCAGTTCAAATCCACCAGCCGCTCCCTGGAAACCCTACAGGGCAGTTCTACTCTGTCCTCTAGGGTCGCTATGTGTTGGAATCAACTCGATGGCAATGGGCAATGGTAATGGTAATTATAAATAGAGGGTGCAAAGAAAGGTGAACCTCTCCCCCGTTGGAAATGAGGGACACTGCCCTCTGAGAGGTAAACTGTGAAGTCAACATACAATGGATCTGGATATGGACATGAAAAATCACCTGAAAGAGATAAGTTAGACCCCAGACCAAACAAACTGGACTATTACCTATATGACTGTATTAATATACCTACAGAAGATGTTAAATAGAATCATCATTGACTCAACCAGGAAGGATAGGAAAAAGCAAACTACAGAAGTAAATGCTCTCTCTAGCATGGCATGGGGAAAGAAGCTTTAGTCAAAGGAATTTGAGTATTCTAACTGTCATGGATTGAATTGTGTTCCCCAAAAATATCTATCAACTTGGCTAGGCCATGATTCCCAGTGTTGTATGATTGTCTACCATTTTGTCATCTGATGTGATTTTCCTGTGTGTTGTAAATCCTATTTCTCCAATGTTAACGAGGTGGGATTAGCGGAAGTTATGTTAGTGAGGCAGGACTCAATCTACAAGATTAGACTGTGTTTTAAGCCAATCTCTTTTGAAATATAAACGACAGAAGCGAGCAGAGAGACAGGGGGACCATATACCACCAAGAAAGTATAGCCAGGAGCGCACGTCCTTTGGAATCAAAGTCCCTGCACTGAGAAGCTCCTAGTCCAGGGGAAGATTGATGACAAAAACCTTCCTCCTGAGCCAACAGAGACAGAAAGCCTTCTCCTTGAGCTGGCGCCCTAAATTCGAACTTCTAGCCTACTACACTGTGAGAGAATAAACTTCTGTTCGTTGAAGCCATCCACTTGAGGTATCTCTGTCATAGTGGCACTAGACATTGACCTAAAGGGTGACGGCACCCTCATGTGGAGATGGAAGTAGGGGTTGTAGTCAATGGACTTAACATATTCTGATCCTATGGCAAAATCATCCCTATCAAAACTTGATGCCAGTAAACACATGACTGACATTTTACTTATCTAACTCCTCTGTTCTGATTTCATGGTCATCAAACAACCTTCTGATTATGACTGTTTCCTATGCAATTATGCCTAAAGGCAGAAAATATGCTGATCATAACTAAAGTAGTCTAGTCCATGAGATGGGAACTTCTCATTATAAAGTAATAAATTGGATTACCGTGGGAAACAATATACTAATTTAACGTCTTTAAGTATTCAAGAGTTAGGAAAGCAGTTCTTATTGGAAATTAAGTTTACTGGCTAAGGACTTGGGCTTTGGAATTAGAGAAATACAAGTTCAAATCCTAGCTCTGCCACCTGCCATCTATGTGATGTCAGGTGTAAAATGAGAATAGTATCTGTTTTGTAGGATCATCAGGATTAAACTAAACAATGCGCGAAACTAACACAGTGTTTGGCACATAGTAGGTGCCTAATAAATATTTGTTGAACAGACAAAATTGATATATGTGATCAACAGGTGCTTCTTAATATTTAAATCTGGAACTTAAATGAGCTCAGTTCATGAACATCTTCCTCTAAAAGATAGATCCAATCTGAGGGTGTTGGCAAGAATCAAGGATTTGGGACTTCTTAACTTGAAGACCAGACTCTTCTAGACTTTGAAGAACCCTGTAGGTAATATCTGCCATTCTGTAAGAGGCTTTTGGGGAAAAAGATTGCCAGCCTTGTCTTTTCTGATTTCAATAATCTGATGCAGCCATGTGGCAAATAAATCAAAGACCTATTTTTTTTTTTATTGTTGTAGTTTAGATGAAGTTTACATTTCAAGTTAGTCTCCCAGACAAAAATTTATACATACTTTGTTATGTGACCCTAATTGCTCTCCCCATATTGTGACAACACACTCCTCCTTTCCACCAGATTCCCCATGTCCATTCAACCAGCTCCTAACCCTCTCTGCCTTCCCATCTTATCTCCAGACAGAAGCTGCCCGTTTAGTCTCTTGTATCTACTTGAGCTAAGAGGCACACTACTCATGACTATCACTTTATGTCCCACAGTCCAGTCCAATCCCTGTCTGAAGAGTTGGCCTTGGAAATTATTTTAGTTCTGGGCTGATAGAGAATCAAGACACCATGCTTTCCGGGGTTCCTCCAGT
>NW_004443952.1:9211607-9254783 GCF_000243295.1 Trichechus manatus latirostris
GAAGTGCCTGTTCATATCCTTTGTCTATTTTTAATTGGGTTATTTGTCTTTTTGTTGTTGAGGTTTTGCAGTATCTTGTAGATTTTAGAGATTAGACGCTGATTGGATTTGTTGTAGCCAAAAATTTTTTTCCCAGTCTGTAGGTTGTCCTTTTACTCTTTTGGTGAAGTCTTTTGATGAGCATTAAGTGTTTGATTTTTAGAAGCTCCCAGTTATCTAGTCTCTCTTCTAGTGCTTGTGCATTGTTACTTATGGTTCGTATTTTGTGTTTATGCCATGTATTAGGGCTCCTAGCGTTGTCCCTATTTTTTCTTCCATGATCTTTATCGTTTTCTATTTTATATTTAAGTGAAAGACCTAATTGTTAAAAGAGCTCTCTCTAGGTAGTAGGACTATGAGTAATCTTTTCTTTTCTATATTTTTCAAGTTTTCTATAGTATAAAAGAATGTTGCCTTTTTTATTACCTGAGTAATTTTTTAAGCTATTTCAAAAAATTTGGACAAAGTAAAAATAAAGATAGAAAAGGTCAGATTAAGCTTGGAATAAGGTTTGGCACTAAAATGCATTGCAGAAATGTTCCATGGATTTGCTAAAGATATAGAGGAAATCGTTCCTAAATTTTCTAGCAGCCTTCTAAAGAACCTATGATCCCTTAGGGATTCACAGTGTCTATACGATAAAAACAAGGCCAGGGCCCAGAAGAAGCATAGCCATTATTGTTAGTAAGACATTAGAGACACTCCCCCCATGGGACTTCATTAAAGAGTGTTTCTTCTGGTATCTTTCAGTAAGTCAATGGCAAAATGCCAGAACAGACTACAAGGTAAACCCTATATCAATTCAAAGAGGCTATATTTTCTGAATTACAAAAACAAAACTAAGTAAAAGCAAAACCTCCTTAGAAGTCAATTGCTTCTATAAAGTAGTCACATAACACAAACTCTAAGAATGGTCTTAGATGTATTTTGATTTGACACATTTTTCCTCAAAATAAAATAACACATCAATCAAAAATACCTAAAGACAGTGCAAAGGAAAGTAAGTAAAACCTGAAAAAACGGAATTTTCAGGAACTTTTTTTATTTTTTAGCCAAACTCAAAGACTATATTAAAAAAGAATATAAAGACAACCTTCTTACTGGTAAAAGGAAAATACAACCTTCTTTACCAGAATTGACTATGAACTCACATTACTTATCTAGTTTAAATTACAAAATGATTTAAAAGCAGCAGAAATGTCATTGTTATAAGACCAATTTTATATTTTAGAAGAAATACATAAATTAGTATCTCCATCGTCCTATATAAAATATGTCTAAGTCTTACCAGGTGTTTCCATTTTCTTGTTAACTGCATCTGGGAGTTCATCTATGAAGAAATCTGGTATCAAAGGATGACCTAAAAAATTAACCCCAAAATAATTAGGTTAATGTGATAACTACAATATATTAAGATTTTAATACCTGTTTACAAAACAACATTATATATTTTTATTTTAATGATCATTTGAGTGAAATGGAAAAGACTACCATGAGAACTGTCAAACTATCTGATCTTCAATAAGCTAAAATATTTTTACTACAAGCCAGTTATGTTCTCCTGTGACAAATTTCAACCTCAAGATCCAAAGTCACCTGAGGTAGAGCCTTAACTGCTGTCCCAGGAGTCTTTGCCCCCTCACATCTTTCTTTGCAACCCTCTGTCCTATAACCCTCCACAGTGCTAAGGACTCATTTCTTACCTTGCCCACTGAGAGAAGGGATCAGTCATTAAGAAGGACCACTTGTTTCTCTGCATCAGTGTATTTGTCTTTTCTCCCTTTTCCTCTTACTCCATCACCACAAAAATTAAGCTATCCTATACCACTGGGTCTTACTTTCAACTAAGAGTCATGGTTAGAAAAGGAGTTAACTATCCTAGCATTATACTAATATCCCCAGGAGGTGTGGCACAAAGCCTTCAAAACTGTAGTAGAGTTAGTTATTAATAATCTCTCCCTCTCTCTCAAAAGATTAAAAAAAAACTTCTGGAGGGCAGAAATGCATTGGTCTTTGTTGTATCCTAACACTTATCATAGTGCCTGGTTATATTAAGTTCTCAACATTTGATAGGATTTTTTTCATTTAGATCAAAATTTAAATCTTATGCACAATGATACGGCTGTCTTTTAAACCTAAAATGATAATTACACTGTACCAGGACCCAGAACACCTGGGTGTGGTTCAGGTTCTGCTGTCTGCTCTTAGGCAAAGGCTTAATCTCTCTGAGCATATTGATTTTTTTCAACGTATAAATACTAACTACTGAATATTATAAGCGTACTATATGCCAGAAACTGTGCCAAGCACATTATACACATTCTTGTACTTTATTTATTGCATCATATATGAAAGGTATCATTCTCTTAAATTTATCAATAATGAAAATGAGGCTCAGAAAAAGTGAGTGACATGCCCAAAGCCACAAAGCTAGTGAACTGAAGAGGCAAGGATGATACAAATATAAATGTGGTTTCTGTCACTTAGAAGCTTACTCTAATGAATAATATTTAAATATACATTAGTACAAATAAACATATCTCCCATTCATGGTTGTATTGTCTATTATTTATGTATTATATAATATTTTACACATAAAGTAAAAATCCATCATCATCACCATCATCTGCCATTTCAGAGAGGAAGGGGTATTTTTTGAACAAGGGGGTCTTCCAGGAACTTCTCAAATCAATGCCGTTATACATAAGACAGACCCTGCACACTCACTTTCACCATCTGTCATTAAGTTATGAGGTTAGACCCAACAGACAAACATTTGGAAAGAGTCTATGATCTTAAAAAGGTTTTTTTTTAAACCCTCTATTGAATCATTTCCTTGAATAAAATCTTTATTCTGTGATTTTTAAGACCACCTTCAAAAACAAATTTTCGTTTTTGGTTTCGAGGTGTGGAAATGGCTAGTAGCTAATGTGACCTTCCGCATCTGTAGAACACTTCAAAAGCCCTCAACTCAATTGTTGTTTGTTTTGGTTTGTTTTTTCCTTTTTCTCTTTTCTAAGTTGTGGTGTTACACATTTTTCCATCCGTTGGGGGAGCAGCTTTTAAAAAATATATAACTTTATTACCACTGTACACAAAACAGATGTGTGTTCATAGCAGAAATCTTGAAAAAATATACCACTACTTTTAAAAAATATAAGCATTACCTGGTTTAACTGCATAGACATCAAAATTTTTTATTCCTTCTTCTCTTAAGATGTTTTCATCAATAATAAAGTTACCAGTAAAATTTTTTTGCCTTTTGAAAATGGAATATGCAGCATCTGCAATGATATCAACTTTTCTACATTGGCTTTCAATACCGGTTCCTCCCAGCATATCCATAGCAGCAGTGTGTATGGCTGTGAAGAAAACACACAAACACACACAACTCCAAAACAAATAATAGGACTGTGGAAGTAACAAGTAAGCATGACCCTCCACAATTCTCAACCCTAATCTCTTCATCTCTCAGGTGATGAAAACAAGCTACAGTGAGCTTAAGTGATCTGTCAAATGTTCTACAGAGAGAACTGCACAGAGAACACACATTCCTTATTCTATACAACATTGCTGTCATGGATTGAATTATGTCCCCCCAAAAATGTGTGTGTCAATTTGGCTGGGCCATGATTCCTGGTACTGTGCGATTTTCCTATATGTTGTAAATCCTGCCTCTATGATGTTAATGAGGGAGGATGGGTAGCAGTTGTGTTAGTGAGGCAGGACTCAATCTACAAGATTGGATTGTGTCCTGAGGCAATCTCTTGAGATATAAAAGACAGAAGTGAGCAGAGAGACAGGGGGACCTCATACCACCAAGAAAGCAGTGCCAGGAGCAGAACGCGTCCTTTGGACCTGGGGTCCCTGCATGGAGAAGCTCCTAGTCTAGGGGAACACTGATGAGGAGGCCAACAGAGAGAGAAAGACTTCCCCTGGAGCTGACCCCGTGAATTTGGACTTTCAGCCTACTTTACTGTGAAGAAATAAATTCCTCTTTGTTAAAGCCATCCACTTGTGGTACTGCTGTTACTAGATGACTAAGACAATTGCCTTATACAGAACTGCATCATTAGACTCACAGGAAAATTCAGTTAGACTTCTGGTTGAGAATTTGCAATTTAACATCTTTGGGCCTCAGTTGCTTATCTTAAAATACGAGTCTCCCTTCACTAAGTTAATTGTCTCTCTTCCCCCTCTGTTAGAAAACGTGATCCAAGAAAACAGACACCCTGAACAATGAAATATTATTCGGTCATAGAGAGAAATGAAGTCCTAATACATGCTACAACATAAATGAAACTTGACAATATTATGTTGAGTGAAAAAAGTCATACAAAAGGACAAATGTTGCCAGATCCCACTAAAAAAATACCTAGAATAGGCAAATGCATAGAGACAAAAGTATATTAGTGGTTACTAGGGGCTGGGGGAAGGGGAAAATGGAGAGTTATTGATTAAGGGGCACTGAGTTTCTGTTTGGGGTGATGAAAACTTCTGCAAATGGAGAGTGGTGATGGCTGCACAACATGGTTAACGTCACTGAACTGTACACTTAAAAATGGTTAAAACAGAAAATTTTTTGTTACCTAAATTCTACCACTATAAAGTTAAAAAAAAAATAGAGACTCTAGCTTTCTAGTTCATCACTGTATTCCCAGTGCCCAAAACTGTAACAAATGTACCACAGGCATTCAATAAATATTGATTGAATTTTGTGGAGGTACTTTTTAAATTAAAATAATACTTTTTAAAAAGTTTTTTAGAAAATAAAGAGAAAAACAGAAGGAAGAATTTTTTAATTATCTTAATCCCTCCACCCAGAGATAATTACTGTTAATATCTGCATGTACTTTTTACTGTTTTAGGTGCACATAAATGGCTAGGTGCATATAATTTTTAAATTCTCTGTATATATGAGTTAACTTGAAATTCCACTACTAATAGTACATTATTAATTATACATTGTCAAAACTGTGAACAGTACCTATCACAATTTATTTACATATATCTTAGCTTACATTTCAAGCAATGAAAGTCAATTTGTTTAAATGTACTTTAGATTTCAGAGTTTCTAGTAATTTAGATAAGACTTCTCTCCATACCATTGTTAAATCAACATTTTAAACCATTATATACTAGAATAACACATACCTCTGTCTAAAGATGAAAAGAGTAACTTGGAAGAGCCACTGACCATTTTTCACTCGTTGAACAGGTAGTTATTGATCACTTACTCTAAGTCAGGCACTATTCTAAGTATCGGGGACAAAGGAGTGAATAAAAGAGGCAAAAAACTATAGCTTCATGGAGCTTACCATCTTGCATACATCCCTCTTTGAAAGAATGCTCGATTAACTTAAGAATTTCCTAAAAGGACTGAGTTAGAAAATAATTTTCTACCTTATAACTGGACTTCCTTTACTGGGAACAATTTTTTTTTTTTTTACTTAACCAACAGATTAAGAGCTCAGGTCTCACTCTTAAAGTGAAAGCTCATTAAGCTTTAACATTTATTAAGTATATCCTAGCTGGGCATGCAAAGTACTTTACATTTATTATCTGACTTAATCTTAGAATCCTATGAGGTAGGTACTATTATTATTGCCACTTTACAGGCAAGAGTACTCAGGCACAGAGAGGTTAAGTAATTTGTCCAAGGACAAAGGAGCTGGAATTCAAATACCAGCAGCCTGACTCCAAAGCCAGACTCTTAGCCACCATGCAATTAATAGGTCATATACTTTGTTAGCCAAAGTTCTTTGGGTTTAATCAGTTATTATTATATCTCCCTAATAACTGCAAAATTTTTCTGTGAATATTTCAATATAGTCTACATTGAATTATATGCATACATGTATACACATATAATCTTAACATACACTATATGAATCATGTAAGAATTCTTAAAAATTCTAAATTAGAAGTCTAGTAAGAACATGTCATGTACATGACAACGAGAAATAGTTCGTCCAAATAACCTATCACTACTTTAAGAATATTTCTAGGAAAGATAAAAAGAAGGCAAAAATAGACACTCAAAATAAAATCAGGAACTGAGCCACAAAGTTATCCTCAACAAAGATTCTGCAGTGCCAACAGGCTAACCCAACAGGTTATAAGATAACAACAAGAAAAACAGGTTAACAATAGAATCAATTAAATGAAATCTATTGATAATTTCTGAGAAAGGAAATAAGCAGAATTTGTAACGAAATCAGATATGCTTTGGATCACAAGATTCATAAAAGTGACCCTAAAATTTAAATCT
Source organism: Trichechus manatus latirostris (assembly GCF_000243295.1). Lineage (NCBI taxonomy): Eukaryota > Metazoa > Chordata > Mammalia > Sirenia > Trichechidae > Trichechus > Trichechus manatus. Next base: position 9,217,918 of record NW_004443952.1, read on the forward strand.
TATGAAGAAATAACTGGAGAAGTATCTAACACCTTCTGATTATTTCTGCTGATTACCAGCTTGCTCAGAACAGACAGTAATAACAGTCTTGAAATCAGTCAAAGATTTCCTTTCACATAAACATACAAAGTTCACTTACAGGCTTAAAACATCAGCTACCTTTTACTCCTTCTCTGGAGAGAGAGCTTGTCCCATCTCTTTAACACCTGCCAGCCCCCACCAAATACATACAAATACTCAAACCGTAATTTCAATGAACCTAATATATTATCAATTATAAAGTGCATCATTATTTTATGTATCGCTAAGAAAAAAAAAACTGCCAATTAAACTATGATACATCATCAATTTTAAGATAATCCTGCTTTCAGAGACGTGAAAATGTGAAAAAACAGGTATCTCAGAATCAATGAACTATGGTATAAAAAGCTGTTCAAATCTAGTCAGTAAGTCCCCGGCACAATGGGGAAACTAAAGTTGGTTTCTAGCACCAGCCAGAGGGAAGAGGCCAGCTACCACCTTGTCTCCTGGCCCTCCCTGGCTAGCTGAGTTCCCATGTCTATTTGAAATGTGGTCCAGCCGACAGAGGGTGGTAGCTGTTCTGGGGTACTTTCGTTATCTTTCTCTCTGCTGCCATTCCCAAGATCAGCAGCTGCCATTCCCAGACTTCCACCCCAGCCCACCTGAAAGCCATTCAAAAGTAGACTCTCCTGCTTCCACCACACTTGCAGACCAATGATGAAGTGAGAGGCAGTAGGTATTTTGAATAGCAACCCTCAACCCTCCTCCCTTCCCCACCCTCTATTTTGGCAGGAACCATGCAGTTGGTCTTATTAAAAAACTACATTCCTGGGGGTAACTTCGTTGGGGGGCTGAGACCCTTATGCTGTGAAACTAGTAGACGCCTGCCCTCTGATCCCTTCTCTGGCTGTGTTTCAGCAGGGTGAACATTCTAGATCCAGGAAGAGCAATGTAGCCAGGGCAGAGAAGGAACACCCAGAGGGGACAAGCAGTGGGCCAGGATACTGCTTTGGTTGTAGATAATTATGTTATACTATAAATCTTCTCTTCCTTGGAAAGGCAATAATGTTGAGAGATTACCTGTGGTTCTAGGAGGCATAAAGAGAGAGCCATCCTACACAGTCTAGGAAGAGGGAATGTATGTTTTTTAAATAAAAGCCCCTCAAATAGCCAAGAGCCTGAACATCCTCTTCAAAATGCATTTTCACTTCCTCAATCATGAATAATGCAATATTCTAGCTAGCTTTCCTGCCTCCTTTTTCCAATCTTACAAGCTATTCTACATTCAACTGCCAGATTAAACTTCCTAAACCTCAGTTCCAACCGTATCATTTCATTGCTCTATTTTCCCTCTGCTTATTATTGGTCTCCTGCTATAAAAATTCTTCAATGGCTCTTCACTGAATTTAGGTTAAAATTCAAGCTCCTAAGTTTGTCAAACAAGACCTGAGGCTTCACTCATCCATCTCTCACCACACCTTCACAACCACCCAACATTCCAGTCAGTCAACCTGAACTACTACTACTTGCCAAATTCAGTGGGAAATAACAAGCCCACACCCTACCATACATGTTGTTGTTTTTAAGTACAGTCAAGTTGGTTTCGACTCATAGTGACCCTACATACAAAAGAATGAAACACTGCCCTGTCCGCACCACCCTCACGATCCTTGTTATGTTTGAGGCCATTGTTGCAGACACTGCATCAATCCACTTGTTGAGGGTCTTCCTCTTTTTCACTGACCGTCTACTTTACCAAGCGTGATGTCCTTCTCCAGGGACTGAGCCCTTCTGATAATATGTCCATACCAAACTCCTTGCAGTTCTATCAAACTCAAATATTTTCCCATATTGCAGGCTTTGCATATGCTAGTCCCTCTGCCAGGAATGCCTTGTCCAATTCTCCTTCTTGCTAACTCCAACATCCCCTTCAGGTCATATTTCAATTGTTTACCTTCATCAAGAAGCCCCCTTCCCTGACCTTATCATCTGCATTGTGTAACCCTTCTGCTATGTTTCAAAAGCACCCTGTACATAATCCAGCATGCCATATAGCCCAAAGAATATTGGGCTGTAAATCGATTTACTGTCATCAAGTCTAGGACCCAATTGATACCACTGCTTCCAAGATGCCTACTGAACCTCTTAAAAGGAGCATCTCAAAGCTAAGGCAAAGATCTTGACAGTGAGCTGATTTCTCCTATGTATCCTAATACTGTCCTCCACTTTCCCTGTCATACAATGTTCTCCCTCTTTCTTATATAAGCTTTATTCAGAACGTCTAGTTTGGAACTAGGCAAAAGACAATCATACTGCACATTTATTCATTCACTCATTCGTAAACTATCTATTGAATATGTACAATAAAATGAACAAAAACACAGTCCTTATCCTCAACAAGCATTCATTGCAGCAAGGGAGACAGACATTATTGTTGTTGTTAGGTGCCGTCGAGTTGGTTCCTACTCATAGCGACCCCACGTACAACAGAACGAAACACTGCCAGTTACTGTGCCACCCTCACAATCATTGCTATGCTTGAGCCCACTGTTGTAGCCACTGTGTCAATCCAAGGGTCTTCCTATTTTTTGCTGGCCCTCTACTTTACCAGGCATGATGTCCTTCTCCAGGGACTGATCTCTCCTGATAACATGTCCAAAGTATGTGAGGCATAGTCTCGCCATCCTTGCTTCTAAGGTGCATTCTGGTTAATTACAAATATAATAAATGATGTGAAGGAGCGGTACAAACTGCTAAATCCAATAGTCACTTCCTATTTTATATGAACTAACAGCAGCATTGGGCACAATTAATCATGTTCCCTCCTCCTTGAAACACTTTTTTCACTTGGCTTCCTGATCTCTTAACAGTCCTTTCTCTTCCTTTGTTTAACTCCCTAGATGATACCATCTAGTCTTGTGGCTTTAAAAACCATCTATATGCTGATGTGATGATTAAGACTGTGTGTCAACTCAGCTGGGCCATGATTGTCAGTGTTTTGGCAGTCATATAATGTTGTGATCACTTCCCTGTTGAGATCTGATATGTGATCACCCCCATGATGGGATCTGCCATGAGTAGCCAATCAGTTGAAGGGGAGTTTCCTTAGGTGTGTGGCCTGCATCGAGTGTGGACAGACATCCTGGCAAGGCTTGGGGGCTTTTGCTCATTCTGGATCCTGCAGCTGGCTCCTGGTCTTCTGATCTCCGGTCCTTGGGACTTGAGCTAGCAGCTTACCTGTGGTCTTGCCTGCCCATCTTGAGATTCCTCGATATTCATAGCCTGTGAGCAACAGCCCTGCTCTCTGGCCTGCAGATCTTGGGTTCACCAGTCCCTGCAACTACGTGAATCAGGAGAAGCCTCTTTCCTGACCCACGAACTTGGGACGATATAGCCTCTACAACCATGTGAGCCATTTCCTTGATATAAATCTCTCTCTCTCTATATATATATATTTATATACTTTACTGGTTTTGCTTCTCTAGAGAACCAGCCTAAGATAGCTGATAACCCAAAAATTTCTAGGTCTAGCCCAGACCTCTCTCCTGACCTCCAGATATACAAGCCCAGCTGCCTACTGACTACCTCCACTTGGATGCTCAAACTCAGTGCTCCAAACTGAATGCTTAACCTTGCTTCCCAACCTGCTCCATATGCAGCTTTCCCCCACTCAGGTGATGGCAACTCCACTGCAGTGTTCCAGTTACTCAAGCCAAAAATCTTGGAGTCATCCTTGACTCTTCTTTTTCTCGCACATCCCATGTCTAACAAACCCACACCCTATCTATCAGCAGATTCTGTTGGTTCGACCTTCAAAATACATCAAAATCCAATTACTCTTCACACTTTTACTGCTATCACCTGGTGAAACTCACCAACATTTTGTGCCTGTTGTTGCCGTTGTTGTCAGGTGCTGTCGAGTTGGTTCTGACTCATAGTGAGCCCTATGTACAACATAACGAAATACTGCCCGATCCTGCCCCATCCTCACAATCGTTGTTATGCTTGAGCGCACTGTTGCAGCTACTGTGTCAATCCATCTCATTGAGGGTCTTCCTCTTTTTTAATAATCCTTACTTTACCAAGCATGATGTCCTTCTGCAGGGACTGATTCCGCCTGGTAACATGTCCAAAGTATATGAGACGTAGTCTCGCCATCCTTGCTTCCAAGGAGCATTCTGGTTGTACTTCTTCCAAGACAGATTTGTTCGTTCTTTTGGCAGTCTATGGTATATTCAATATTCTTCACCAACACCACAATTCAAAGACATCAATTCTTCTTCGGTCTTCCCTATTCACCATACAGCTTTTGAATGCATATGAGGTGATTTAAAATACCATGGCTTGGGTCAGGCGCACCTTAGTCTTCAAGGTGACATCTTTGCTTTTCAACACTTTAAAGAGGTCTTTGGCAGCAGGTTTGCCTGAAGCAATGTGTCATTTTATTTCCTGACTGCTGCTTCCATGAGTGTTGATTGTGGATCCAAGTAAAATGAAATCCTTGACAACTTCAATCTTTTCTCCATTGATCATGATGTTGCTTATTGGTCCAGTTGTGAGGATTTTTGTTTTCTTTATGTTGAAGTGTAATACATACTGAATTCTGTGGTCTTTGATCTTAATCAGTAACTGCTTCAAGTCTTCTTCACTTTCAGCAAGCAAAGTTGTATCATCTGTATAACGCAAGCTGTTAATGTACCTTCCTCCAATCTTGATGCCCCGTTCTTCTTCATATAGTCTAGCTTCTTGGATTATTTGCTCAGCATACAGATTTAAAAGGTATGGTGAAAGGATACAACCTTGATGCACACCATTCCTGACTTTAAACCACACAGTATCCCCTTGTTCTTTTCCAACAACCGCCTCTTGATCTGTGTACAGGTTCCTCATGAGCACAATTAAGTGTTATGGAATTCTCTTCTTCTCAATGTTATCCATAATTTGTTATGATCCACACAGCTGAATGCCTTTGCATAGTCATATTTTGTGCCTAGGCTACTGCAATAGCTTCCAAACTGGCCTCCTTGTTTGTACCTTTGCTCCCTGACAATCTATTCTCAACAGAGCAGCCAGAGAGATCCTTTGAAAATTTAAGTTTGAGCAAGTCCCTCTTCTGCTCAAAACCCTGCAACAGCTCCCCATTTCACTCAGAGTAAAAGTTCAAGTCTTGACAAGGCCCTATGACATCTGACCCCCATTTCCTCTTAGACATCATCTCATCATATCCTATTACTCTCCCCGTCTCCACTCCGCTCCAGCCACACTGGACTTCTCTCTGCTCTTTGATGATGCCAGGCAGTTTGTACCACAGGACCTTTGCACTGGCTATTTCCTCTGTCTTCAACGGGTTTCCCTCATATATCCCATGGCTATCATATCCACATGGCTAACTCCCTCAGTTTCTTCAAGTCGATCTGAAATCTTACCTTCTCAAAAAGGCCAAGCCTTTTCACCATACTGAAAAATTGTAACCCACCCTCCCCAACACCTGAGACTCCAATCCCCTTTATCCTGTTCTATTTTTTCCATAGCACTTATCACCTTCTAACATACTATAGAGTTTATTATTCACTATGTTGTTCATCGTATTTCTCCCAATTAGACTGTAAGTTCCATAAGGGCAGGGATTCTTGTCTATTAAGTTCCCTAATTATCCAGCCACTAGAACAGAATTTGGGCACACAATAAAAAAAAAACAAAAAACCCACTGCCGTTGAGTCGATTCTGACTCATAGCAAACCTATAGGACAGAGTAGAACTGGCCCATAGAGTTTCCAAGGAGTGCCTGGTGGATTCGAACTGTCGACATTTTGGTTAGCAGTCACGCACTTAACCACTATGCCAGTAGGGTTTCCTGGGCACATAATAGTATCAAATAAATATTTGTTGTATAAATAAAATCTAAAATTCTTAGAGGCAGACTAGCCTTTTTTTTTTTTTTTTTTAACTTTGTTACCCCCAGGATCTCAAAGACCTACACTTTAGAGGACAGTGGAAGAAAGGAGGGAAGGAATAAAGTGCAAATGGTTGTAACAGAACTCCTTTACATCTCACACTAAATGGTAAACTGTGTGAGTGTAAGGACTGCATCACATCCTTATTAGTAGCCCTAGTACCTTGCACACAGTAGACACTTAGTAAATTATCTGCTGAATAAATAAAATGATTTATAAATGAATGAACAGTGCAATGAACTGTGCCTGGCATACAAAAAATCTCAATGAATATTTGGAAAATAAATAAATGGAAAGTGACAAGTATCACACGAGAAGTACATAGACAGAAAATATTATGTTAGGACTTTGTTACTTCAGAGACCTCACTTCCTACCTAACTGCCTGACTCTTACAACCTACCAGCTCCATTACCAGTAAGGGCAACGATTGGGGTTGAGGAGGAGGCTGAGAAAGGGTGAGGGAAGGAGAGGAAGCTGAAAATGAGAGGCACAGAAAAGTGTGAGCTTTTAAACGTTTTGACTGTGATTCATAGCAAGTAACATTTTTTACCAACATGACCAATTATATACACTCACATACAAACATATACACATACACACACACACATATATATAAAAGTTTATGAAACAATACTGATCTTTACTATATTCACTGCTCTGATATTTTCTCTTCTATTCCACTCTATTAGAAACAAAACAACTCTGGCTGCTACCCACTAAATTAATCTCTCAATACACTAAATTGATTTCATGCCTCGCTAAATTGATTTCATAACTCATCAATGAGTCCTAACATGTAGTATGATAGTATGAAAAACACTGTAGAAGCACTTTTTTCCCCATTGGGTGCATATTTTCCCCATTGTAAAGAATATAACTCTTCAGAAATTCTTAAAAGAATTGTGTCTGCTACAGAAGCACAAGGGAAAACATAAAACATGGTTCTGATCCCACAGTGGGCAAGGGGAGAAAGAAGTCTTGGTCAAACTGCAGAAGAAAAGAATTTAAGAAAATTGACTCCTAGAGTCCTTAGAAGAAAAGAAAGATGGTGACTGAAGAGCTGGCTGCAACAACCAAGTTTTTCTAACTTGGTGCCCCATAAATCCTCACCAACAGCCCTTCATTTCTCCAGCCTCTACACCTCGCAAGACCCAGGATCATGGCTACCTAAATCTAAATCTTTCCACATAGTCTTCTAAAAACACCATAACATCAACAAAGAGCACATATACACATGACCCACGCCTTCAGTGTTACCCACAAACAATTACAGAACTAAGACAAAAACAAAAGACAAAAGGTCTTATGCTGTATAATAAAAAGTTTGACTTGTTTCCTAACAGACAGATGGAGGTTACTGTTGACAGTCTACTCACCCCTACCCCATGCTACTCAAGATGCATCTCAAGAGTGTCAAGGACAATAAGTGAGAATCCAATAAAAAAACATTTTTTAAGTACATACCTGTTTTAGGCCATAATGCATTGACTGCAATTTCGCCTTTAAATTCTTCTGCCATTCCAAGTACACACATAGACATACCATACTTAGCAATGGTATAAGCTAAAAGGAACCACAAAGAGAATTAATTTAAAAGGTTAATTTGTGACTATAAATAACCAATACTTCCTTCCTATTTCCTTCCTGATATATTTTTTCAGAATTCTCTTCAATAATATAAAAGATATAATTTTTAAAATATACTCTTTCTAAAAGAATATCTTTATGGAAGTAGCTCAGTAGGGATGAACTGGTTTTATATATTTCCATTCTAAGAAAAAAGACAGTAATAAACTTTCACTTTTCTTAATATTATGGGGATAAGTTACATTATTGTTTCTTAACCTGCTTTTTCTTTTCTGCTTAAGGAATTAGAGGGATCATTTAAAGGAAAACTATTACTAGTAAAACAACAACCTCGTCAATTAAAACAGACCTTACTTCAGTTTTGTTCTATGGGTTTCTATCCTAACTGCCTACCCAAATCTGAATTATGTTGAATTATGGTGAAATAAAGCCTACCATATCTGATACAACTATTTTTAAGAGGCCATCTACACATAAATCTTCTTACTTAGCTTGTTGTTATTATTACGGTGTGCTATCAAGTGTGCCTATAGGACACAGGAGAACTGCCCTGTAGGGTTTCCAAGCAGTGCTGGTGGATTCAAACTGCCAACCTTTTAGTCAACAGCCAAGTTCTTCATCACTGCAACACTAGGGCTCTGATCCTATAGGACAGAGTATAACTGCCCCATAGGGTTTTCTAGGCTGAAATCTTTACAGGAGCAGATCGCCAGGAGCAGCTGGTGGGTTTGAACTGTCAACCTTTCGGTTAGCAGCTGAGCGCTAAACCACTGTGCCATCAAGCCTATTTAGATTACTCACCTTAAGCCATTAGTTTGCTTGAATGGTAAAGTATTTCATGGATAGTTTCTAACCAACTTCATTGAAGAATGGAGTTCTGGAGGTGCAGTGGTTAAGAACTCAACTGCTAAGCAAAAGGCTGGTGTTCAAATCCACCAGCTGCTCCTTGAAACCCTATGAGACAGTTCTACTCTGTCCTATAGGGTCACTATGAGTTGGAATTGACTCGACAGCAAAAAGTTTGGAGTATTGTGGAATAAATTACCTACAATAAAATGCATCCATTTTATTGACTGGAAAGGGACATGAAGGAGCCTTCCAGGGTGATGGAAATACATTATCTTGATCTGGGTGTTGGTTATACAAGCTTGCACATTTATTGAACTCATCAAACTGTACCATTAAGACCTATGCATTTTATTGAATGTAAAGTATATCTCAATTTTTAAAATTACAGATAAAAATTAAGAATTTACTTTCCAAAATACTACTGATTTTGCATAGAAAATTCAATGTTGAATGCTATGTATGGATTTTACTGTATCATAGATATACTAATGTAATTAAAAATAAACTAACCAAACAAATTATCCCCTCACCCTACCACCTACCACAGTGCTGTTTGAACCACAATGGATTTAGGTTCAGTGGAGGGCTGAGATTGAGGATATGAGCAATTTTACTCTTTTTCAAATGAGGAATACAAGCTTTAGATCTGAAAGCAAAAGAAAACATAAGTTAAGCTAATAGCTTTCTAACAACTTCTCCACTTTTTAAAGTTGTATTTTAAACCACTCCTACAGGGCAACTAAACTTGCTCTATAATCTGTAGGGTACATTTGTTTGTTTTACTTTTCTAGAATGAAGACAGAAAAGGCAACTAATTTACATCTTTTGAAGCTTTGCTTAATGGCCTGACAAGATGATCTGGTTGGTGAAAATAATCAAATCCTTGACACATTAGCCTTAAGCTCAACTGAAGTTATCCTCAACCACAACCTTCCCTAACTCTCCCTGCCCCAAGATACACATATAATCTTCAGTAACAGTTAATGTACTTGTCAGTCAACATTATGATAAAAAAACATGAGTGTTCAAGTCACACAGACCTGAGTTGAAATCCTGTTTCTGCCCCCTTAATCGTGTGACCCTCAGCAAATTATATAGCAATCTAATTCTCAGTTTTTCTCATCTGTAAATGTTGGCAATACTAGCTACCATATAGGATTGTCCAGAGGTTTAAAATGACATAATATATATGAGGTACTTATAACAATGCATACGCTGAACATGAAATTAACAACGGCTATTGTTAGTACTACACGTGCTGATTTCTTTCATCTTAGTAGAAGCAGTACTCTTACTACACTAGGACTGTAATTAAGTAACATAACTCCCAGGACATTTCCAAATTTAATTTGCCACCAAGAGGTAGGCAAATTATTTTACAAAAGACTCAGGTCCAATATTTTTAAAATTTTAATTATTAAGGTAAAACAATATTACAGCTTAATTATACTATAGCTTTATGTGATAGTGACTTCTAGGAATCTGAACTACTTCATTTCTCTTTCAAGTCAGTTTTTTATTAACCAAACGTACAACATTGTTGTTAGCACCTGCAACCTCTTTTCAAGCTTACGAACCAAATACAATCAATATCACTATAGTGTTTTTTGTACATATTGGTTTTCATTTCCAAAGGCATGTCACTTTTATGGGAGTGAGGCAGGGGGAGGATAAACAGTATTATAGCTGATTTTCATTAAAACAGTGAAACTGCATCTCAAAGCATCAATAGGAAACAAACCAAATTTATTCCAGACCACATTTTAGACTCAAAAGAAAGAGCTCATTTCATTTATACTATAAACATGAGCTTCTCCTTTGATCTAATAGACAAAACCTTTCCACCTGCACTCTGCCCACCTGGCCCTCAGCATTAGTAATCCTATGTCAGGTGCATTTTCCCCAGCAACATGCCCTGTCTTATATATTACATTGAAAATTCTTAGCACCATGCTTAGATACTAATACCCTCAGCTTAAAAAAATAGTTAAATTTATTGAAAACTTACTGTGTGCCAGGCATTGTATGAACTGTGTGACCTAATCAGGGGTTGCAAACTCAAAGGCCTACAGGGCATTTGAATATAGAAATAAAGTGGGCTGGGTGTAAGAAAAATCAACTATTCAGAAATACAATCAAACTTCATTACTGAACTCTTAAAACCATGTAACATGACACAAACACATATAATACTAAATGTTATATATTAAATTAAAAGTAGAAAAATACAAACTACAATAGAAATACTTCATTATGAATTTTTCTTTCACAAGTTACACCTTTCACATAAGGTCAAAAACCTGACACCTTTTTTGTTTGGCCCCAAACAGCAATGTCAGATCTTTCATTTGGAATTGCAATATGCCTTTAACTGGGAGCAATACTTAGTGGTATTAAAAAAAAAAAAATGCACACCTATGTTCACTGCAGCATTGTTCACAACAGTGAAAAGATGGAAACAACCTAGATGCCCATCAACAGATGAATGGATAAACAAACTATGGTAAATACACAAAATGGAGTATTATGCAATGACAAAGAACAATGATGGATGTGAAACATCTCATAACGTGGATGAAACTGGAGGACATTATGCTGAGTGAAATAAGTCAATCACAAAAGGTCAAATATTGTATGAGACTACTACTGTAAAAACTCATGAAAAAGTTTACACACAAAAAGAAACAATCTTTGCTGGTTACGAGGGATTGGAGGGGTGGAAGGGGAAACTAAATATTCAATAGATAAGTGGTAACTTGGATGAAGGGTAATAAGACAGTACACAATACTTGGGAAGCCAGTACAACTTGTACAAGGAAAGGTCACAGAAGCTCCATAGAGACATCCAAACTCCCTGAGGAACCAAATTGCTGGGTGGAGGGCTATGGGGACCCTGGTCTCGGGAAACATCTAGCTCAATTGGCATAACACAGTTATATAACACAGTTAATAAAGAAAATGTTCTACATTCTACCTTGGTGAGTAGTGTCTGGGTTCTTAAAAGCCTGTGAGCAGCCATCTAAGATACTCCGCTGGTCTCACCCCTTCGGGAGCAAGGGAGAATGAAGAAAACAAGATACAATAAAAGATTAGTCCAAAGGACTAATGGACCACAACTACTACGGCCTCCACCACACGGAGTGCAGTACAACTAGATGGTGCCTGGCTACCACGACTAACTGCTGTGAGTGGGATCACAACAGAGGGTCCCAACAGAGCTGGAGAAAAATGTAGAACAAAATTCTAACTCACAAAAAAAGACCAGACTTACTGGCCTGACAGAGACTGCAGAAACCCTGACAGTATGGCCCTGGACAACCCTTTAGCTCAGTACTGAAGTCACTCCCGAGGTTCACCATTCAGCCAAAGATTAGACAGCCCCATAAACAAAACGAGACTAATGGGGCACAACAGTCCAGGGACAAGGACTAGAAGGCAGGAGGGGACAGGAAAGCTGGTAATAGGGAACTCAAGGTTGAGAAGGGACAGTGCTGACATGTCATGGGGTTATTAATCAATGTCATAAAACAATATGTGTACTGTTTAATGAGAAACTATTTGTTCTGTAAACCTTCATCTAAAGTACAATAAAAAAAAAAGCTGTTCATAAATGTAAGAGCCTTCAAAAATGAGCAGAATGCTTGCACAAGGGTTTTTATTATTAAGGATATCTCTTTCCAAAATATTTGTAAATCTGTTATTCCAATATACTTACAGTTTTTAGTACTTCAGTGCCCTACTTATAACTTCCATTTGTAGTTCTTCAACAGCACTAATAGTATTTACTGAGAAAGATAACTGAACAAGGTTAGTTCATTTTCCTGTAGTTTGAAATCAGGGTGTTTTGTTTTGAATTGAACCTTTGAATCTACAATTGTAGGAATGTGACTTAGGCCATCACTTTCATTTTTGGAAAACGACCTCAGTATAGGAAAGTGGGCCAGATTGTTCTTGCCAAATGGGTTTTTCAAAGACACAATTTCACAAATGAATGAGCAAAGAGAATCATACATTTGTGTTTACATAAGTCAAATGTCAACTAAAAAGTCCAAGTCCTTGATCTAATCTTTGGTTGGTTGGGAACTGAGTGAGGAATTTTCTCGAGTGGCAAAAAGAGTTGATTTCTTTCAAATTATGAAACAAAATCTCTTCAACAATAAGCTATGGTCACCCCACCTTGTCACAGAGCAGACAATCGTGTTCGTATCCAATTCAAGTAAAGCACTGAACTGTCTGTAGTTCAAGCCATGGAAGTGTATTTAGTTCCCAGTATTAATAATATAGCCCATTTTTAACTTTTTTAGCAAGAAGCAGTTGCTAAGTGAACAATACAATGAACAAACTTAATTTCTGCACCCTTGAAAAACGTTTTGACATTAGATTTTAATAAGTCTAAAGTTAACGCTGATCATACCCATAGCTCTATTTATAGTTATGATTACTAATTTTGACCAATATACTTTAAACTTTCCAAGACTTTTCTCAATGCCTAACAGTAAGTCATCCTGATGTTGTTCATGTCATGGGTACTGAGTCTAAAAACTTTTTAATCACATCAAAATCTCTTGATACTATACATAAATATAACCAAGTAGGTGGTATATTTATATCTGAGGCTTCATCATCTGCACTAGAAACTGCTACAAATGTTTTAACTTTTTTACTCAATGTGCCCTTCCAAGCCTTAATTCAACATACTGAGCAACAGTATTACTGGTTAAGCTGACATTTTGAAACACTTGTTTAAATAAGTGTTACATTCAATCAAAATTTTTTCATAAACTTGCCAGCTATAAAAGATACTGATGCCCAGATAATTTTTTCATGTAACATATATAACTGCATCACACAGCAGCATTGCTTATTTTATTTGAAAATAAAATTTAAAAAAATACTGAAATGTGAGTCCTGTTTCGAACATACTCAGTTTTTCATCACAATCTTTTCTACATGCCTGCCATAATTCTTACTATGGTTTGATTCACTACGGTATCCATTCAATAGATACACTTTGTATACTAAGTTTGTAGAAATATGCCTCACATCTACAAACAGGCTCTCATCCATTTTACTTGAACATACAGCCCTCTTGGCATATATGCTTCATTTTCCCACTTTGGATAGCGCCATGGATATGAGAAAGATTTGCCTTTCCTCTTTAATATAAGAAAAACAACAAAGCAAGCACAACGATAAATGGCTATTTTTTGGCCTGACCTCAGCTTCCAAAAGACAGCAGAGCTCAGGGCCCACTTAAGGAGGCAGCTGATACTCGGCCATTAGGCTACAGTAGCTGACTGTTGCCACATGAGGATGTTGTCTGTATATGGTCAGATTTTCCAGTATTTCAAGAAAAGTCAGAAATCTGGATTTTTATGTAAATCTCCTGATGTTTTTAATGTAGACGGCTAATGAAATTTGAATGTAGGTAACTAATGAAAACAAATTTTTTAACATTATCACTGTCAAGTTTTACAGACCAAACAAAACATATCTGAGGGTAAGATTCAGGTCTCTACATTCCTGAGGTCCACCCTTCAGCCAAAGATTAGAAAGACCCATAAAATAAAACGAAACTAAATGGGCACACCAGCCCAGGGGCAAGGACAAGAAGGCAGAAGGGGATAGGAAAGCTGGTAATGGGGAACCCAAGGTTGAGAAGGGGAAAGTGTTGACATGCTGTGGGGTTAGCAATCAATATCACAACACAATATGGGTATTAATTGTTCAATGAGAAACTAATTTGCTCTGTAAACCTTCATCTAAAGTACAATTTTAAAAAAAAGATTCAGGTCTCTAACTCAAGAAATTCTACATTTAACCTTCATGAGCAACCCTATAACATACTACTTTACTATCCCCATGTTACTAATGAGGAAACTGAATCTGCAAGAGGTTAAGTTACCTGCCTAACGTCACGAGCTAGAAAGTTACAGGAGGTGGGAGTGGTGCTATCTAGCCTTATGGCCAGATGAAAAATGACAGAAGCTGAGCGTAAATAAACAGACAAATAAATGGACAAATAAATGAAAAAGTGGATGTCTGACTAATCCAGAAAAAAACCAAAACTGTATTCTCTAATTCTGTATTCTACATTTCCCCTGTTATTGCCCAAGATAGCATCAGCTTTTTTGTTAGTTATATTAAAGTTTGATTCCTATGAGCTTACTGTTATTTATATAACTCAAGTCCTTTTCAGAAAAAGGCTAGACTTACTGGCTTGAGCAATCAAAAGACAATAAAGACATGGGATGCATATATGGATTTATTCATGCAAGTATTTCAAAATGTTCAAGCTACATGTTAGTCTTTATTATATTCACAGAGAAAAGGGGCTCTAAATGCAACTATTTATTTAAAATACTATCGACTGACCTGGAGCACTTTGAGGCCTTTATAGGGATTGACCAGATTTTAAACTGTACTGCTAACCTGGTTTAACTCTGTTTACCACCAAGTTCTCTGAGAAAATACTGCAACATTCCCCCCACAACTCTTCCTTCTAACTTACGTAAGGTAGGTGCCTCTGGTGTTGACGTTCATCATCAAATCCACTTTCTTTGTAGGTGTATCCAATGTGCTGCTCAAGGCAATAGCACTGGCATTATTCACCAAAATATCAATTCCTGTTTTCAAAATAATCAACTTCATTTTATTATAATTTACTTTATCACGAAAGGAAATAAAAACATTTATCTATATAGTTGAACCCTCAGTTTATCTGCTTCAATTGTACTGAGCCACAAATACTTCTTTTTGATAATGTGAATGACCAATATGCCAATGCAAGACCCAGTAGCTATGTCAAAACAGCACCCAAATGATTTTCACTGTCTAAGTGGAGACAGCCCATCACCATAGCTCCCTGTGAAACTAGAAGGAGGCTTAGTCCTTAGTAGTTTGTAGCTTCCACCCTTATCTGTTCTACTCTTACCTCCTGGTCTTCCCTCCCTGTCTTCAAGAACCTTAGGTCAACTTCCTTAAAGTCTTCCCTTCTCTCTAGCATCTTTCCAATGCCTGCCCTCCTTCCAAGAACACCAAGGCCCCTCACTTAAAGGAAAGGGTTCTTTTCTGGTCTTGGGAACTGGGAAAAGAGAAGAGACCTCGGGTTTCAATCCCTAGTAAATTATCAAAGTAGAGCAAGCTTGTTTTGGTGACACGTAAGTATTATCATTTCTGCCTCTTTTACCCAGTCTCTACCATATACAACATACTTTTTTTATAGTTATATGCTTAGTGAAATAATGTTAAATAAAAATAGTAAAATACAAAAGTATATCAAACATTTCTCTGTGTTTCTGCATGGTCTTGATATCTTTTTATAGGGCACTCGATACTCCCTCAAGCAGAAATATCACAATTTATCTAGTTTTTGAGTGCGGGGGTTAGACTTTTGAAATGAACCTCTTTTCTTATCCTCTTAACTTTTCTATGCCCCTCTCACAATATATGGGCAATGGTTTAAATAAAGATATTAAATTCACTAAAATATTTTATTCACGAGTACCCTTTTTTCATATATAGATACATTATAGAATTTTGATCATGTCTTCATTCCTCAATTTACATATCCTACAGCACTGAGTTTGTGTTGCTAATGTTTTCTTAAAATGTGTCCTTAGAATCTTTGGATTCAACTACATTCCATTTTACAGCTTTATTGTAACAAAACTCAAACTGACGCAAACCGTCTCCATACCTGAGAAAAGTTCCCAGTCCTATGGAATGAATACAATAAACTCAGGATGAATATATAGGCAGTCCCGGACTTACAACAGGTCCATTCTGGTGGCTCTGTTGTAAATTGCTTCTGACATAGCTCAAGTACCTCACTTTTTTCTTTAGTTTTCATTACTATTGCCTTTTATTATCAATATCTTTATAGAATCGATCTTTATTTGTCTTTAGGGGTTAGAAAGATTACATATAAACTTACAGATATATTTTAATACACACAGATAGAAAATACACAAATCATTAAAAGAAAAAAAAAGATGGGCATAAGGGCAGTTCTTCATAACTCAAATGTGTTGTAAGTCTGGGACTACCTGTAATGAGTAGAATGATGGCTGCCTTCACAGGTGACAAAGACCAGTGAGAAGAATTTCTTAAATGCAGGACATGCTTCTCAATCCACAAAGCTAGGAGTTGCTCAACCACAATACAAAATGATCACTGAGTGGCTACTCTATACAAGGTACTCTGCTAGTGCCTAAGAAACAAGGAAGAAAATATTCGCTAAAGAAGCAGCCAGGTGTGAACAGAGCAAATTGAGTCTAGGTCTGGGTGAGACGATGGACTGATAGGTATATATACCACCTGTACAGAATTAACCAACTAACCAACTCAGGAGATAAAGCTAGTGAAGACCGAGACAATCAATGGATGCTTTGGGCAAATCCAGAATTTAGCAACTTCTCTCTCACTATGGGATAGAAGGTGATAAGTATACTAGCAAAATAAACATCTGGGCCAGAGGAATGAACATTTGTTGAATTTGGCAAACTGTATTTGACTTACCTACAATAGAGAAAAAAATGAGTCCAATTTGAGAGGCAGGTTAAAATTTCTAAACTGAAATGGAACAGATTAAAATGGATTGGGGAATACTTGTGGGAAATGATACACAAAAGGCTTATATAGTTATAGTTACACTTACATTTTACCCAATACTCAATAATGATTTCAGAATTAAGGCACTACCTCCAAATTTCTCGACTGCTTTCTCCACTGCATCTCTGATTTGCTGTTCATCTCTCACATCAACAACACATGGCAAGGCCTTTCCTCCTGCTGCTTCAACTACAAAGGATAAGCAAACCAAAAGGCATTATAGCATTCAACTGTTAAACCTTTCATTCTGATGCAACAGTTAAAAGGAACAAAGTACCCTATTTTCACAAAATCAACAGAAATAACTGTCTTATAACCACACGTGACTCCACCCTTAAAGTAGGACAGAATGACTAGCTCATCCAGTTTCAGACTGGCCAGGACAACTCTATTAAAAAAGAACAACAACAAAAAAGGCACTAACTTTTTAAAAAATTCTATTAAAAAGCAAAAAAAGGAAAAGTAATTAAAAAAATCTTTTTACTATGAAAAATTTCAAAAAAATGTACAGAAGTATAAAGAACAGTATGCTGAACTAGGACCATGAATCCATCGCCTATCTTAAACGATTGCTAATGTTTTGCCAGTTGTTTAGTTTCTCTCTCCCTACCTTTTTCATTATTTTCCCGGTGTACTTCAAAACAAATTCCAAGAATCATTTCACTCATAAATAGTTCATACGCATTTCTCTAATATAACCACAACACCATTACGTTAACTAACAAAACTAGCAATATCAGCTGAAGTTGAATTTTGAAACCATAAAATCATTCTTTTGGTGCCTTCTCTTCTGGCATGGAGCCTAGCACAATGCCTTGAATAGAAGCACTCAATAAATGCTTGTGAGCTTAAAGTATTAAAATAAGGACTTACAAATTGTGCAGAGAATAAATAACATGAAAAGCTTTTTCAAAGTGTTTACACCATCTATCCTCAGAGTCTATCCTCTCCACTTCCACCCCCATCCTCCACTCCCATCTAAGAACCACTGCCCTGGGAGACAGGATTTTTAAGGGAAGTCTCTTGTACCACTCAAAAGCGCTGAAAAAGATTCAAAAACAGCGCTCTAAAGTGACAAAGAATACATGCTTATTTCCTTAATTATAAAATTATTTTTAGGGTAGCTTTCATATAGCTATAACTAAATTCTCCAGCGAATTCTCTACATATTGAAACTGCTGTGATATATTTTATGAAATGGCATTGTCACACTCACTCACTTTCTTCAGCAGCAGTATAGATCGTGCCTGGAAGTTTAGGGTGTACTTGGGCAGTCTTCGCAGCAATGACAATATTTGCTCCATCCTTTGCTGCTTTTAATGCAATAGCTTTGCCAATGCCACGGCTTGCACCTGTGATAAAAAGTGTACATCCTGCTAGCCTCCTACAACAGAACAAATGTGACCTTATTAGAAACGTCAATGTTTTAGTTACTAACCAGTATCACATAAGTTGGAATCAACTCATTGACAATAGGTTTGGTTTTTGGTTTTTTATCAGGAAATCATGCACATTTTCGTAATATAAGTGTTCCCTCCTTGGTGAAATGCTACCTGAACCCCACTCCCACCTATCTGATAGCTAATAACTCCACGGCACTCCCACTGTACAATGATGTAAAAATTATTTATTACAAATGTAGCTGGCCAGCCATGCTGTGATTTGGTAAACAAAATCTGCTCACACACAAAGTAAATCTCAAAGAGAAATGAGGAATTAATAAAATAAACTACATGTACATTTTTTTTCCCACAGAAAAAGTGTTAACAAGGCTTATTTTTGAGTGGCAGGATTAGAAATAAGTTTTATCATATTCTTTATAGTCTTCAGTATTTTTCAAATTTTCTCCAATGAATATACACCACTTAAAAGAAATTATCCAAAAACAAATAATTGTTCAATGAATGCTCATCATCGGTATGAGACACATTATTACGTACTCTGAAGAAAAAATTTCATTATGGGGCAAAAATGTTTACAAGAACTTAAACAATTAAGGCCTACTTTTCTTCATAACCTACAGCCAAGGCTGAGTGTTCTTTTTGCCAGAGGGGAAAAAGGTACAGTCCAAAGGCTATTTACTAGCCTTATGCTTCATAAAACATCACTGTTTTTTTTGACCTTTCATCCTGATATATTGTATCAACTGAAAATATTTTAGCCATAATTAATTTTTTCAGCAGAAACATTTTTTAACTACACAGCACAGCAGGAATTACTAGTGTAGTAGAAGTGAATGCATTTTAACCAGGGGCACATTAAATAGCAAACTGGTTATCAATTACCCACACTTTGCACTGTTACAAAGTACAGTCTAAAACCACACTATGCATGTAGACCCATGACAAAACCTATAAATCTGCCTTTTAAAAAACCATACAGGGTGATGAAAATGTTCTGGAACAAGACAGTAGTGACAGTAGCACAACACTGCGAAGGCACCACATGCCATTAACAGTAAATTTAATGTTATAAGAATTTTACCACAATAAGGAAAAACAAATCAATTGGGAGGGGGAAAAAAAAGCTTAGAGATTAAACAGAGTTACCATATGGCCTAGCAATTCCACTCATAGGAATATACCCAAGGGAAATGAAAACATGTCCACACAAAACTTGTACATGAATGTTCACAGCAGCATTATTCTATAACAGCCAAAGAATGGAAACAACTCAAATGTTCATTAACTTATGAATAGACAAAACTAAAGTATGGTATGTAAAACAGAATATTACTCAAAATTAAAAAGAAACAAAGTACTGATAGATGTTACATCATGGATGAAACTTGAAAACATTATGCTAAGATAAAGAAGTCAGTCACAAAGGACCAGCTTTGTATGATTCTATTTATATAAAATGTCCAAAATAGACAAATCTATAGAAACAGAAAATTTAGTGGTTGTCTAGGGCTGGGAGATGATAAGGGGTAAGGGAGTAAGACTGGAGGTTGACAGCTAAGTGCTGTGGAGTTTTTGGACGGGATGACGAAAAGGTGAAGGCTGTACAACTCTATGAGTATACTAAAAACCACTGAATTATATACATTTAATGGGTGAATTGTATGGTGTGTGAATTATATCTCAATAAAGCTGTTTAAAAAAACAAAAGTCACAAGCCAGTTCCCTTAGAAGGCTGGTAAAGAACTCGGTATTTATCAAAGATTCTCTTATCCAAATGTACTGATGAGTTTTCTGTGCCCATTCATTCTTTAAGCCCTTCCACCTAACTTTAAACTTTCTACATAGTTGTCAGGTGAGAAGGAAATATCTAAAATTAAGTAAGATAAGGGGGGAAATACCCACTTTCTTGTTTACTTTCTAAAGGCAAATAAAAAAGCTTGCCAAAGCAAAAGGATGAAGAGAGGTCAGCAAAAGTGACAGATAAAGAGAAAAGGGGATAGTACCGTGAGACAGGGGTAATAGACAAGCAGGCTTGTTAACCAAAGAACATAAGGCTCAAGCCAAGACCCAGAGGATTGCATAACTGAAAAAAGAGGTCAGAGGTAAAAGTGGGTGTCATGGATTGAATTCTGTCCC
Organism: Trichechus manatus latirostris; assembly: GCF_000243295.1. Lineage (NCBI taxonomy): Eukaryota > Metazoa > Chordata > Mammalia > Sirenia > Trichechidae > Trichechus > Trichechus manatus. The sequence continues at coordinate 9,238,483 of NW_004443952.1, forward strand.
CCAAAAATATGTGTCAACTTGGTTAGGCCATGATTCCCAGTATTGTATGGTTGTCCTCTATTTTGTGCATAATTTTATGTTAAAGAGGATTAGGGTGGGATTGTAATACCCTTACTAAGGTCACATCCCTGATCCAATGTAAAAGGAGTGTCCCTGGGGTGTGGCCTGCACCACCTTTTATCTTACAAGAGATAAAAAGAAAGGGAATCCAGCAGTGAGGGGGACCTCACACCACCAAGAAACAGTGCCAGGAGCAGAGCGCATCCTTTGGACCTGAGGTTCCTGCGCTGAGATGCTACCAGACCAAGGGATGCATCACAAGGACCTTCCTCCAGAGCCAACAGAGTCGGCACCCTGAATTCTGACTTCTAGGCTACGGGACTGTGAGAAAATAAACTCTTTGTTAAAGCCATCCACTTGTGGTATTTCTGTTATAGCAGCAGTAGCTGACTAAAACAGTGGGAGCAGCAGGTTTTAAAATAAGGACTGGTTTGGTAAGAAGGAAGGAGAATGGAGAAGTGGGAAGAAACAAGAGAGGCGAGGACAGCTTTTGGTGAAATATAGCAAACACAAAAAAGCATGGAAAAAAATGAATAGTTTGCTGTTGTTGTTAATAATACTGGCATCATAAAATGATTGGGCGGTGTTTCCTTTCTCTTTTCTGATAAAGTTTGTATAGGACTGGCATTATTTCTTCCCTAGATTTTTGTTAGAAAATTCACCAGTGAAGCTACCTGGGCCTGGAGTTTTCTTTGGTGGAAGATTTTTAATTACTTACTGTCTTTACTTGACATAGGTCAATTCAAACGTCTTTCTTTTTAGAGTCAATTTTGGTAATTTGTGTCTTTCTAGGAATTTGTCTATTGCATCTACTCTGTCAAATTTGTTGGCACGATTATAATGTTCCTTTATTATCCTTTTAATGACTGCAGGGTTTACAGTGAGGTTCCCTCTTCCATTCCTAATATCAATTTGCACCTTCTCTCTTTCTTTCCTGATCAAGTTGTTTAGAGCAGAATTGTCCCATAGAACTTTCTGCGATGATGGAAATGCTCCCTATATGCACTGCCCAATGCTGGAGCAGGAGCCACCAGCCACATGTGGCTACTGAGCTATGAAATGTAGTTAGTGTGTCTGAGGCACTCAATTTTGAATTTTGTTTAATTAATTTTAATTTAACTAGTCACATGTGGCTAATGGGTACCATATTGGGCAGCACAAGGTAGAGATTTATCAAGTTTACTGATCTTTTCATAAAACCAACTTTTAGATTCATTGAATTTCTCTATTGTTTGGCCATTTTCTTTCATTGCTTTCTTCTCATCTTTATTTCCTTCCTTCTACTTACCTTGCATTTAATCTGCTCCTCCTTTTCTAGCTTAGATGATTGATTTTAGACCTTCTTTTCTAATATAAGCATTTGAAGCTATAAACTTATCTCTAAGTACTGCTTTAGCTATCTCACAACTTTTGATATGTTGTTTTCTCATGTTCATTCAATTCAAGATATTTTCTAATTTCCCTTGTGACAGCTTCTTTGACCCATGGCTATTATTTAGAAATGTGTCATTTAATTTCCACATACTTGAGGATTCTCAGATATTTTTTTATTGGGATATTTTAATTTAATTAAATTTTCTATAACTAATTTTGTGTTTAATTCCATTGGGGTTGGAGGACATTTCCTGTATGATTTCAGTCCTTTTAAATTTATTAAGATTTGTTTTATGGCTCAGCATATGGCCTATCCTGGTGAATGTTCCATGTGTGCTTGAAAAGAATGTGTATTCTGCTGTTGCTGAATAAATTGTCCTAGAATGTCTATTAAGTAAGTTGGTTGGCAGTATTGTTCAAGTCTTTTATATCCTTATTGATTTTGCTGTCTACTTGTTCTATTAATTTTTTTTATTGTGCTTTAGGTGAAAGTTTACAACTCAAGTTAATTTCTCATACAAAATTTATACACATATTGTTATATGACATTAGTTGCAATCCGTATAATGTGACAGCACACTCCTCCTTTCCACCTCGCGTTTGTGTCCATTCAACCAGTTCCTGTCCCTTCCTGCCTTCTCATCCTGTCTCCGGACAGGAGCCACCCATTTGGTCTTGTGTACCTGCCTGAACTAAGAAGCACACTCTTTACGACTATTATTTTATGGTTTATAGTCCAGTCTAATCTTTGTCTGAAAGTGGGCTTCAGGAATGGTTTTAGTTCTGGGTTAACAGAGTCCAGGGCCATGGCTTCGGGGTTTCCTCCAGTCTCAGTCAGACTATTAAGTCTGGTTTCTTTACATGAATTTGAGTTCTGCTCCACACTTTTCTCCCACTCTGTCAGAGACTCTCTGCTGTATTCCCTGTCAGGGTAGTCATTGATAGTAGCCAGGCACCATCTAGTTCTTCTGGTTTCAGGCTGATGGAGTCTCTGGTTTCCGTGGCCCTTTTGTCTCCTGGGCTAGTATTTTCCTTGTATCTTTGGTGTTCATTCTCCTTTGCTCCAAGTGGACTGGGACCAATTGATGCATCTTAGATGGCCACTCGCAAGCTCTTAAGACCCCAGACGTTACTCACCAAAGTGGGATGCAAAACATTTTCTTAATAAACTTTGTTACGCCAATTGACATAGATGTCCCCCGAAACCATGGTCCCCAGACCCCAGCCCCAGCTACTCTGTCCCTTAAAGTGTTTGGTTGTGTTCAAGAAACTTCTTAGCTTTTGCTTTGGCCTAGTTGTGCTGACTTCCCCTGTACTGTGTTGTCCTTCCCTTCACCTAAGATGATTCTTGTCTACTATCTAGTTAGTGAATTCTCCTCTCCCTCCCCATCCTTGTAACCATCAAAGAATGTTTTCTTCTGTGTTTAAACCTTTTCTTGAGTTCTTATAATAGTGGTCTTACACAATATTTATCCTTCTGAAACTAATTTCACTCAGCATAATGCCTTCAGATTTATCCAGGTTGTGAGATGTTTCACTGATCCATCATTGTTCTTTATCATTGCGTAGGATTCCATTGTGTATGTACCATAATTTATTTCTCCACTCGTCATTGCTCTATTTATTATTCAAAGAGGAATACTAAAATCTCCAGCTACAGTTGTTGGAATGTCTATTCCTCATTTCAGCTCTGCTAGTTTTTGTTCATGTGTTTTGGCACTCTCCAATTCCAATCCAATACCACAGGCCTCTTCCATTTCCTCCCTCATTCCATATTTTACATCACTTCTTTCACAGTGAAAATCCTGGTTTCTAACAACATCAGTATATTCATTCATTTGCCCTATAGTATTAAAAAACAAACAAACAAAAAACCCATTGCCATCAAGCTGATTCCAACTCATAGTGACCCTACAGGACAGAACAGAACTGCCCCATAGGGTTTCCAAGGAGCAGCTGGTGGATTTGAACTGCTGAACTTTTGGTTAGCAGCCGAGTTCTTAACCACTGTGCCACTCACAATAGTACTGGAATTATTACATTCATACCATAACCAATAATCTACTAAGTTCAAGATTTCTTTTCAGTTCTTTTTGTCTTCAGAATAAATCCCTCTGAAGCTGTACAGTCAAATTACTATGTTGAAAAAATCACTTGAATTAGCTCTTTTTCTCTGTATGTTTATGTGATAAATTTGAAATAGTTCATTTATTTATGTTGGCACTCAATTTTAGTTTTTCTCTTTCCCCTCGTCTTTATCGAGGGATGTTGTAAAACACATATATATATATCTTATAAAAAGGTACACTCAGGGAAGTTTCCTCTTTACCTGTAAGGTAAACAGTTCAGTAATTTCTAGTTTATCCTTTTTTATTTCTTTTTTCAAAAATATGCAAATACACACATGTACAATACGTATTTTATACATCTGTATGTGTGTGTGCGTGTTTGTAATTTTCCCTTCTTTTTTATACAAAAGGTACTATACCTAGAGCATTAAAGTGATATTTAAAATATTAGTATTTAAATGAAAATGTCCAAAGTATTGTTTTAAAAAACTCTTGGTACAGCTGGACTGACTCCCAGTAGACAAAAGGGCATTCTCCTCCTCACTCAGAGTCCCAGGCATTGGCAGAAAGGCACCAGCAGCTTCTCCTCTTAAACTGCAGCCAAGATCTGTACTAAAAAATGCTTCTAAAAAAAAAAAGAAGTGCTTCCAGATCAAAAGGTTTAGAACCGGAGAATAAAAGGCCACAGCACCTAAAAGTTCCAAAATTCTCAGCACCATTGGAAGACGGCTAAAACTTGCTAATGTAGTATTAATCAACACTTCTATTTACTAAAATTCTCTAGAAATAGACCCCTAAACATACAAGAATTTGGTTATCAGAAAAGTGGAATTGCAAACAAAAGAGAGAGATTAACTATTCAGTCAACAGTACTAGGACAACTGGACAGTCATCTGAACCAGAATGAAGTGGCTTTCCTAACTTCTTATACCAAAATAAATCTCAGGTAGATTTTTAAAAAAATCTAAGTGTAATAAATAAATAAAATACTAGAGGAATACTTACCAATTAAAAAAAAAAAATCTTACTTTAACATGGCTTACAGGCTTGTTACAAAAACTCAAAAGCCTTAAAACGATAAATCTGACTTCATAAAAACCAACGTTTCTGCAAATAACATAGTGAAAGTCAAGAGACAAATAAAAAGAACTTAGAAAAATATTTGTAACATCTGATAAAAGACTCATTGTTTAAATATACAGGATTCTAAACAATCAATCGAAATCTAATTGTTTAAACCAGGAAAAGAAAAAGATACACAAATAGCTTTAAGCCAGGGTTTCTCAATCTTGGCAATACTGATATTTTGGACCAGATAATCCTTTCTTGTAGGTGGCTGTTCCATGCTTTGTAAGATGTTAATAATCAGCATCCCTGGACTCTACCCAGTAGACACCAGTAGTACCCCTTTTAATTGTCACAATCAAAAATCTCCCCAGACATTGCCAACTGTCCTCTGGAGGGCAACATTGCCTCTACTTGAGATCCACTGCTTTAAACACATAAAAACATCATCAGTCTCAATTGTGATGAAATAAATGCAAGTTTTAACTACGATAATGAGGTGTCTTTTTTTTTTTTTCCTTCTCTAATTAGACTTTATTATCAAACATTTTGGTGTTTGCCTATGTGTTGGATTAAGAAATCTCATTCATCTTTTTGAGTGTGCAACCTCTTTGGAGGGTCATCTGGCAATATCCATCAAGATTTAAAGTGCATCTACTCTTTGATCTAGCGATTTCACTTCCAGGAATTTATCCTACAGATACACTCACAGAGGTGAAAACAGATGATTATAACGTTAGTCATTGTAGCAAAGATGGAGTAACAAAAAACTGGAAATTATCTGGCATCCAACAGCACTGGTTAAATAAATTATGGTACATACATGTAATATGCAACCATTAAAAAAGGAGATGGAAGATCTACAGATACTGAAAAAGTATGTTCCAGACATATTAAGTAAAAATAGCAAGGCCCAGAATGGAGTCTGCTAGTATTTTTTAAGATGATGTGTGTGTTCACGGTATGTACAAAATATATTTATTAATGCATGGAATACGTGGAAACCTAAGAGAAAGTAACTGGAGGGTCTGGATGTTAAGAACAGAGAGACTCACTTTTTATTTATCTCACCCTTGTAAACTGTTCAAGTCTTTTGGCCGCGTAGCTGTATGTTTCAAACAAATTACAGAATGGATATGTCACTCAGCTCAAGATACACATACTTCATGATTACTTCAATTTCGTACTAATTTGAAAATCACTTTTTAAACATGCTGTTAATTTATTATTCCAGAATTGTGCGTACGGAACCAGTGGAGACTCACTGAGGTTCAGGAGCTGTTCCCCATGACCTTTCACCTAGAATTTGCATTCATTAAGCTAGACGCCTCCATCCCTCCCTGGGAGCACCGCTGACAGACTGCAAATTCTAAGTGAAAGGCAACGGGGAACAGCTTGTGAAACTTAGTGACTCTCCATTTGTTATGCGTGCACAATTCTGGAATAACAAAATAACGGGATGCTACCCTGCAGTACCTAACTTTGGGTTACTTTTCACCGGTTACTGCAGATTGTAGGTACTCCGCGTCCGACACGGACCTGCGTTCCGAAGTGCACCTCGACGCTGCAATGGCTTCATTTACCCTCCCGCCGCCCAAGCCAGGCCCACCCAGCCACTCTACTCCACCACCCACCAAACCGTGCGCTCCGCCTGGCCAGGTCTCTGTCTCCCCGTGGCGCCCCCATCCCCTTACCCGGTGTTGGGTAGCATGACTCCCGCAGGTAAGAGGCAGTTTCAGCGACCACCGCGGTGGCTGTGAAGGCTTAGCGAGAGGCGAACCTTCTCTCTGCATTTAGCCTCTCCCCTAACACCGCCCCCCTTGAGGCCCCACCCCCAGGCCTGCGGGGAATGGGCGCTATACGAGGAGGAAGATCGCTGAGTGCGCCTGCGCACGCAATAGATCTCCGCGGCCCCTGGCGCTAGTTTCGCGTCTTTCCCAGCTTGGCTCCTGGAAACCAGCTGTCTGCGCAAGCGCTTTGAGAGGCAACTTGGCCCCACCCCTCTCACACAGCACTGCGGTGACAATTGGTTTCCCACCAGCGTTTGGTTTACTGATCGCGTCAGCCTCTACGCAGGCCTTTCCTGAGGGTTCCTAACCGTGGCTCAGAGTTCCCTTGCTAGCCCTGGTTTGGCAGGGTGGTCATTTGAGTGATGCGTCAGGGACTATGAACAGGGCTGTCCGGCTCCTCGGCAGGCCCTGAACTAGGGTGCTTTGAGTCTCAGTCTTTTCCGTCACCCCGAGTATGGGCGCCTCCCTGGCTGCAGACTTTTTCCTCGGAACACGTCCTCAGGAACGCTATCTCTGCCTTCCTTAATCGGCTCCTTTTATATCTCAAAGGAAATTGAGTCAAGACATAGCCTACACTAACACTGTCTCCATAATAAAGAAAAATCCATCCCCAAAGGGGATTATAACCACAGGTATAGGGGTTAGAATTTACAACACATATATTTGGGGAACACAGTTCAATCCATAACAGATGGCTCTGGTAAAATGTTTCAATCTTCGAATCAGTCAACTATGCCTGGGAACACAGATGTAAATAATAGGGAAGTAGTGAAACATTCCCACTTGAATTTGTACCTACCACAGGTCATTTAAGAGGTCATCTAAGTTGTATAAATGTAGAGCAAGTAAATTGGCACCCGTAATTTTGGATAGAGATCACAGGACTTTTTATTTTATATGGCTTAATTAAGGCTTCTTTGGGAATGGAGAGTTCTAGACCCACTGAGTACCTATTTGCATAAGGAACCCAGGGAATTGAGAGAAAACATATCAGTGTCCAACCTCCTTCTCCCTGAGATTTGAAGTTAGAAGGATCTGCTGGGGGAGGCTCTGGTCAATGCCCAGTGACAAGAAAGAGTAACAAGCCCCTGAATTAAAATTGGGTTGAAAATATGGGGAATCTAGGCTGATACTTGGGGCTCTATACAAAGGCCTAAGAATTCATGGAGGAAGGCTAATTTTCAACAGAATGTGTCTGATGCAGGAAACTCTTTAAGACCCAGCCACTTTTAAATAACTGATTCAATGCTAGGAAGGTACTAAACTAAGATCATCATGGCATACTTTAAAGCCTAGCTTATAACTCTAGCTACTGAATCCTTAGAATGCAGACATGGACAAAAGATATTATTGAATCTATGAATGGAACGTCTTCCACTCTTTGTAGCTCTATATTGAGATGAAGTTTGAAACCAGGAGTTCACCTTTATGAATATCCTCACCTTCCTGAACTGGTCTAATGAGTTAGAGGTGAGTAGGAGGAGATATCTGAATTTGTAGTAATCCTGAGAGAGAGAGAGAGCTACATGCTTTTCTTCTTGACAGGTAACTGCAGTTCCCTTTGAGGAAAGATTTGATCTTCTATGCTGTGAGCAAATATCCACTAAGTAGGAATGTGTATCCTGGAAATCAGGTTGATGACACACTCAACAATCCCTGCCTGGTAAGAGGGCAGAGATTCTAGGGCAAAATACCAGGTGTTAGGTAGAGTTAGCAGTCTGTATCACTTGTAGGTAATATTCAATATTTATTGCATTAGTATAAGTGACGAAGTGCTTGTGAAGATAGTGGAAGCTCTCCCAAGCTTCCCCTTCTGCAATCTGAGCCACTATATTCTCCAGGTTATCTATTAGTCTTTATTGTATCCAAAGTACAACATCATTTAAGAGCAGTCTTTTATCAAGGGTGCAAAATAAATCCACAGTTATGATAGAACCAAGGAGTGTATCTGGAATACCTTACCAATCTAATCATTAGAGAAATGATCTTTATTGTAGGGCAAAGCTGATTTCAAAAGCCTCACCATGTCCTGGAAACATGTAACACCATAGCTATCCACATCCCTTTGCTCTGATTCCATGCTCACTAAACAAACTTCCAGCGAAACATCTGACTCTAGACTATAGAATCTAGAGGTACTTTGGTATCAAGAAAGGGAGTACCTTGAATATAGAATGAAGCATTCCATCACTTTAAAGGAACTTCTTCCACTGTCAATTATATTGAATGATCTGAGCCTCAGAATGCTTGACATGCTGAGAACCTATGCTCTTAATATAGCCTAAAGCAGTCCCTGTATATCAGTGGTCCTATTCTTTTGGGACTTCAGCTGATTAGACTAGAGATAAACAGCTAACTCATGAGAAGCCAATTTATTGACTCGTCAGCACCCTATAAGATGGCATGGTATGAAAATTCATCAAAGAAAGAGATTTTGAATGGCTACGAAGTTTTTAGGTCATAAATAATAAGTTTTTTGGACACAACTACTTAATAAACTGTCTTAGTTATCTAGTGCCGCTATAACAGAAATACCATAAGTGGATGGATTTAACAAACAGAAATGTATTCGCTCACAGTCTAGGAGGCTAGAAGTCCAAATTCAGGGAGCCAGCTCCAGGGAAGGCTTTCTCTCCCTGCTGGCTCTGCGGAAGGTCCTTGTCATCAATCTTCCCCTGGTCTAGGAGCTTCTCACCGCAGGAAGGCTGGGTCCAAAGGGCGTGCTCTGCTCCCAGCTCTACTCTCATGATGCTAGGAGGTCCGTCTCTTCTCTGCTCACTTCTATCTTTTATATCTCAAAAGAGAATGACTGAAGATACAACCTAATCCTGTAGATTTCCTTCTGCTTCCTTAACATAACTGCCTCTAATCCGGCCTCATTAACATCATCCCCACTGCCACTGCCATCAAGTTGATTCCAACTCATAGCAACACCATAGACTGTAAATCTCTGTTGAAGCAGACGGTCACATCTTTCTCCTGTGGAGCCACTGGTGGTTTCGAACGACCAACCTTTTGGTTAGCAGATGATCCCTTTAGCCACTGTGTCACCAGGGCTCCTTCATTAATATCATAGACGTTAGCATTTACAACACATACAATAATCACATCAGATTACGAAATGGTGGACAACCACACGATACTGGGAATCATGGCCTAGTCAAGTTGACATACATATTTTTGGGGGACACAATTCAATCCATGACATAAATGGAACTGGCTGAACTCTTCTGGCCTAGGGTCACAATGGAAAAAAAATTACTGAGACTCTTAAGGGTGCAAGAAATGAGAAAGTTTGGGAAATTTTGTTCTATACAGTCAAGAGAAAGCTGGAAACTATGCCTACAACAGGATAAGCCAATAAGATGCATGCTAATTTGTGCCACAAAACTCTAAAAAGTTTTATGAATTGGAGGGAACAGATACTTCTGAAGCAGGGCTTATAGGACAGAGCTGAAATGGAAAGATTGATTAAAATTCTTTCAAAGGAGCACTTCTCAGATCCTCTACCCCATCAGGCACAGGAAGGTGACTATCCCTCATCTCTCCTAGCAGAAGATTGGAGGTTTTATTTCTGGAGAAGCTGAACCATAGAGGTTCAGGTCTTAGAAACATAAAGCACATTCTGAGATGGAAATTAAGTGAAAATCTAGATCTTAAACAGCAAGACATTTTCCCCTTTTCCCTGCTCAGCAGCCTCCCCAGACAGGATATCAGAAGACACTGGAAAACTGACAGGCCCAAGAGAAATAGAATAACAGTTGTAAGCCTGGGCTCTGCAGCCAAACCTGGCTTGCACACTGACTAAATAAAGGTGTGTTTTTAGGGCAAGTAACATAGCCTCTTTGCCTTAGTTACCTCATATGTAAAACAGGAATAATAACAATACCTACTTCATAAGAATGTTGTGAGAATTAAATAAGTTGATTAATGTAAAGGGCTTAGAACAGTGCTTGGCACATAGTAAGTACTCAAAAAGGTCGGTTGTATCACCATTATTACTGTTATGCACATTATAGGGGAATCTCCCTAGGTTCTTCATCTTCATTGAAGCCATCTTACATGGCCTCACCAGACCAGCCTTACCCTGCACTTAAGCATTCCAATTTGCATTTTTAGTACTTAAGTATTAAATATGAATGGACAGCCAGGGATCACCACATATTTAAAGAAACTGTCTAACGTGAATGAAAGAGAACATAGCAAGGAAAATGCAGAAACAAAAGAAAACTTCAAAAATACTCTCAGTGAGATAAGAAAATATATCACATCCTTGAAATATAAACAGGATGTTTTTAAAAATTCAGAGAAACAAGAAATTAAAATATGAACACAATGGAAAATTTAATAGAAGCGCTAGAAAATAAAGTGAAAAATCTCGTAGAGAAAAGGTAAGAAAATTAGAGGATCTAAGAAATGTAGCATTTGTCTCATGATAGGTCCAGAAAGAGAGAACCATCAAAATGGAGTGTAAATTTTTATCAAAGAAATGCTATAAAATACTGAAGGACATTTATTTCCAGATTGAAGGTGCCCATTGAATAACTAGAACAACGATATAAGAAATGACCCATACTAAATCACATCATAACATTTCTGAAAACCAGAGATACAGGATTTTAAAAGCTTCTAGAGAGAGAAAGCAAGCCACATATAAAGGATCAGGAATCAGAATGGCATCAGATTACTTAACAGCGATACTGAAAGTTAAGAGATACATAGCCATACCTTCAAAAAATCTGAGGGAAAAGTATTTATAATTTGGAAATTCTACATCCAAACTATTGATCAAGTTAGATGTTAGAATTAAAGACATTTTCAAGCATTCAATGTCTCAAAACAGCTTCCATGGATTCTTTCTAGGAAATTACTGGAAAATGTGCTCTAATGAGGGAGTAAATCAAGGAAGAAGAAGACATGATACATTAGTTTTCTATTGCTGCATAATAAATTACCACAAACACCATCTCAAAACAACATTCATCTATTATCTCACAGTTCTATAGGTCAGAAATTCAGGCGGCTTGCTGGAAACTCTCTTCAGGGTCTTAAAAGGTCAAAATCAAGGTGTTGGAGGAGCGACCACCCCTTATCCTGCCTACCGCAAGGCAGGGAAGATGTGCCTAAGTGTGTGTAAAAATGACATGGGGACAGCATCTAACCTCCTGTAACTTCACAAGGGGAAAGGAGAATCAAGATCAACAGCCCAAGGCTGATTCCTATGAGGCAGAGGTCAAACATGCTTCCTTTCTCCCCACCATCTTTACCAATTCTGACACCAACCATCCATGGTACTCTCTACGTCTCTGCTGGGTTCAATAATTCATTGCAATGGCCACACAGAACTCATAGACAATATTCATGATTATGGGGTTTATTAGGGAAACAACAGTTACAATTCAGGCTCAGGAACACTCAGGATATACTTCTTCCATCAGGACAGCTTCTTCCCAGCTGTGCTCATCATAGGCATGCCTCTGCTTGGCCCCAGGCCTCTCCTCAGAGGCACTCAGCATTCTCTCTCCACGAGTAAGAAGCCCACAGGGCCGTCTCCTGCTGCCAGGTCTCTGCTGCCAGGTCTCTCCTGCCACCACGTTTTACTGCTTTCGGGGTTACAGCTCGCTCTCTCAGTCTCCTGCTTCCAGGAGCTTCTCAGCACACAAATCCCAGGTCCGAAGGACATGTTGGCTTCTGGTTGTTCTTGCTCGGTAATACTGGGGTTCTCTCTTTTCCACCTCTGGGATGGCTCATTTCAAGCCCAGTGGGATGGCAAAACTGATCAATCCCTTTAATGGTCCATAATTACCCTATCACACAGTCTCTCCCAATCACTTGCGTGGTAGTTACAAGATCATGGCCAGAAAGGACACGCCCCAAAGTGATCTATCATGCCGCAACATGCCTCCACCACAGCCTCTTCCTTCCTCCCCTCGCCTAATGAGAGGCAACACCATTGTATGTGCATCTGCCAGGACTGAATCCATTCTTTATCTCACCCAGCAAGGGGCAGAGGAGCTAAGACTACGTGTGCATCCCCCCTGAGGCCCTTTCCTCCCTCCCTCTGCCAGCACAGGGCAGAAGAAGAGTGCGTGCATACCCACTTGCTGTACCTTCTTCCCTCTTCCCACCACCAACAGACAGATGCAACGAGACTGAGTAAACATCCGCCTGCCGTTCCTTCCTCCCTCCCCCTGCTCAGGAGAAGGTGGAGGTAGAGCAACTACGTGAACATTCCCATGCCACCCCCACTCTACCACCCATACCTCCTCCCCCAACCAGCGAGAGGAGAGGAACATGCTCCCACTTGCCCACCACACCCACCACATTAGCCGCTCCACCTGCACAGAGTGCATCACTCCCCACTCCTGAGTGACCAAACTGAAGACAGATGGAGGGCAAAGCCAAACCAACCCACCCTTAGCTATGCTGCAACATCAGTAAACAGAGACCTGAGCTTTCACACCTACCCGCCACTACACCCATCCAAAGACAGGTAAGGAGGGCTCTGGCATGGCCAGTCCAGTGAACATAGCACCACTCCAGCCATACCTGCCAGGAATCACCAAAATAAAACAAAACCAAAAAACCAAAAACAGGACCCAGAAACAATTATACAAATAACAAACAAATACAATAACCCATTAATGACCCAGAGACAAGAGACAGTAGCAAAGCACCTAAAAAAGCGGGGCAAGATGAACCCTAATAAAGAACCAGAAATCCTCCCTGAGGAAGAAAAGTAATGGAGCTTCCTGGTAAGGAATTCAAAAGGCTTATGTATAGTGTTCTCAAAGGAATCAAGGAAAACACAGACAAAACTATGGAGAACACAGACAAAACCAAGCAATGCACAGACAAATCACTAGAATAATTCAGGAAAACAATACAAGAACAAAATGGCAAAATAAATAGACAATTGGAAACAATACAGAAGTAGCAACTAGAAATCCAGAAGCTTAACAAGAAAATTGCAGAAACTAGCAACTAAGTGGAAAGTCATAGGAGTAGAATCGAAACTATGGAAGACAGAAGCAGTGGGTAGAAGACCAATCCCTTGACACTAATCTGTTCAAGGAACGATTGAAAAAAGAATGAAGAAAAATGAAGAGAAATAGACACCTCCACAATAACACCTAAGAATTATGTAGGAAACCATTAAGAGGAATAACTTATGAGTGATCAGAATCCCAGAAGGGGAGGAGTCAACAAAAAGCCCAAAGACAATTGTGGAAGATATGTTGACAGAAAACTTCCCTAATATCATGAAAGACAAGAAGATAACCATACAAGAAGCACAATGAACACCATACAGGATAGATCCCAAGAGAAGAACACCGAGACATATCATAATCAAACTTTCCAAAACCAAACACAAAGAATCCCGAAAACAGCTCAGGAAAAAAGAAAGATCGCCTACAAAGGGGCATCGGTAAGACTAAGTTCTGATTACTCGGCAGAAACCATTTAGGCAAGAAGATCATGGAATAATATATATAAAACCTTGAAAGAAAAAAAAAACCTGCCAACCAAGAATTATATATCCAGCAAAATTATCCCTCAGATATAATGGTGAAATAAGGACATTTCCAGATAAGCAGAAATTAAAGGAATTTGTAAAAACCAGACCAACTTTACAAGAAGTATTACAGGCAGTCCTTTGAACAGAAAACTAATAACACACCAGACAACAACTTGAGATTAAAACACATGACAACATCAGACAGATACCAACCCAGATAAAGAACTCTCAAAAATAAAATAAAGCTAAAAGATGGAAAATAGGGAACCAGAGACATTAATCTGTAACCGATGACCACGTCAAAACATAAGGGGAGAATAAAGGGAACAGGTTTAGAACTTCCATACAAAGAGGAACTCAAGGTGATATCAAGAAATAAATTAGTCTTTTAAGTTTCAGTAAAAAGGCGCTCTAGGCAGAAGCACCACGCCGTCCCTCCACAGCAAAGATCCGAAAAACTAAGCCGAACGGAGAATACAACAATCCTGAAACCCTAAAACATCAAATGAAGAGATAAAGAACTCAGCCAAGCACCAAATGGAGTGAGAAAACTGACAGAGAATGGAGAGCGAGGAGAGATTCATGCAGAGGCCCCCTACCAGCTAACGCAGCGTGGATCCGCAATCTTGGACTCCTATCGGAGACCAGCAAACAGGGGGTACGAGAAAGCAGCCTCACGGAGCTTCCAGCGGGAGACAAAACAACTGGTAATTTACAATATACCCTTTCCCACCCCCCACCCTTCTTCACCCCGACTGGGCCTCCTCTGCTTCCCGCGGCCACAGTCTCTTGACCAGGAAACAGCGGATGCTTGGATTCCACGCACCTGAACGGGTGGCTCTCTGAGTGCCATTTGTTGGCTGCTGGTGTTGCTTTTTTTCTGCTTCTTTTTATTTCTTCCTTGCCTCTCCTCACCTCCCCCTCCTTTCACTCGAGTGCCTCGCTCCGTGCACCATCTTTGCTTCTTCCTAAGGGACTGCAGAGCTCCGGTAATTTGTGATATATGCTTTCCCACTCTCTACCCTTCTTCACCCACACTCGGCCCCCTCTGCTTCCCACAGACACAGTCTTTTGTCCAGAAACACCAGCCTGCAGTAGCTGGCTCTCGGACTGCGATTTGTTGGCTGCTAGTGTTGCTTTTCTTTTCTGCTTCTTTTGATTTCTTACTTGCCTCTCGCCACCTCCTCCACCCCTCGCTCAAGTACCTGCCTCCATGTGCTATCTTTGCTTTTTCCTGAGGGGCTGCGGAGCTCCGTTCGAGTGTGGAGCTGCTTCCTGGTTTGGGCTGCTGCGCTGGTGGGATCCCGGAGCTTTTGTTCGTTTGTTTGTTTTGAATTGTTTGTTTGTTTTCTTTTCCTTTTCCTGAGTTGGGAGCCCTTTCTGGCCAGGCTGAGCTGCATGCCAGGGAGACTGCCCCTCGGCTTCCACAAACGTGCAGAGGGATCCCTGAGAGCATTTCGTTTTACTTTTTTTTTTTTTTCTGTTTCTTTGAGGTCCTTTCTTGTTTTATTTTTAATTTGTTTTGTTTTCTTTTTCCTCTTTTTCCCTTTTTGTCTTTCTTCATTGCTCAGTTTCTCGTCTCTCTATATCTTCCTTCTCTTTCTGTTCCCTGAATACCTGGCGACGTATACCTCTACGCCTTCTAGCCAGGCTGTACTGCAACACCTGAGAGCGACTTCCCCAGACCTCATAGCTGCACCGGTGGGATCCCCGGGAACTCTGTGGTTCTTTAACCTTTCTGATACTTATTTATTCATTCTTTTCTTTTCTTCCTCCTCCCCTTTCTGTTTTTCTCCATTTCACAGTCTCTCGTCTCTCCACTCCAACGGTAAGCTCTGCTAGCATTCATTTTTGTTTGCTTGTATGTTTTTGGCTCCTGTTCCTCTCTCCTCTCTCCCATATCCATCTTAGCTCCACACTTAACAATCTCCCTGCTGCATCCTGCCTACCTGCACCGTGCGCTTGACATCACACCACCAAGCAGCACAGGCATGGCCTACCAGAACCTGCCCTGTACTGCTTACCGACCTGCTCTGGTGGCTGTAGTAAGTGCCACAAACAACCCATCCAGTAACTCCTTTTCAGCTAGCCCTGCCCTGCCATACCATATCTGAGGGACTGACCCTGCCAGTTGAAGAAGGAGGCAAAAAGTATTGTGTCCACAGATGAGCAAACAACAAAGAACACACAGTCCGCCTGCTCAGACATAGTCAAATTTTTTTTTTTAAAAAAGGGATGAAACAAACTAATCTACAATCAATAAATGAGAAAAATAACTACTGAATGCCCCGAAGACAGCAGACAATAACAAAACATTTACAAAAACAGGACAGGATGGTTCCAGCAGGCATCCAACATAAAACACCAGATGACTCTCCTCTGGAAGAAAATGCACTAGAACTACCTGATAGGGAATTCAAATCT
>NW_004443952.1:9261135-9319489 GCF_000243295.1 Trichechus manatus latirostris
TTAAGTGAGAATAACAGCACAATTGGAAGAGCATAGTCAATGTCACTGAACTGTGCATGTAGAAATTTTTGAAACGGTGTATCTTTGGTTATGTGTATTTTCACCAAAAAAAAAAAGTTGAGAAGTTAGAGGGCTGATATGTTGTGGGGTTGTTAACCAATGTCATAAAACCATATGTGTACTACTGTTTCATGAGAAACTATTTGTTCTGTAAGCCTTCACCTGACGTACAATGAAAAATAAATAAATAGATAAATAAGAAATAAATTAGTCTTTAAAACTTAGGAAGATAAAGGTAAATTTCAGGGTAACCACAAAGAAAGTAAAAAAATCTACTCATCAAAATATGAAAGAAGAAAATCATAAAGACTCAGATCACACAAAACCAAAAACAACAAAGGAAATGAAAAGGCAGGCAACATTAAAAAAAAAAAAAGAAAAGGAAAAATAAACTCAGCACAGAAAATTAAGTGGAACAAAAAAAAAAAAACAGTCAATACCACAAAAAAAAATCATAAGAAAATAACAGCAAAAAACTCATATCTATCAATAATCACAGTGAATATAAATGGCCTAAATGTACCAGTAAAGAGACAGAGAGTGACAGAATGGATTAAAAAACACAACCTATGAATATGCCATCTGCAAGAGACACACCTTAGACACAAAGATATAAATAAACTAAAACCGAAAGGCTGGAAAAAGATATACAAGCAAATAATGACCAAAAAAAGAGCAGGAGTGGCAATATTAATTTCTGAGAAAATAGACTTTAAAGCAAAATCCACTATAAAAGACAAGAAAGGACATTATATAATGACTAAAGTATAAATCCACCAAGAGGACATAAACATAATAAATGTATATGCACCCAACGACAGAGCTCCAAAATACATAAAACAAACTCTAACAGCACCGAAAACAGAAATAGACACCTCTACAGTAATACTAGGAGATTTTAACACGCTACTCTCTGTGAAGAACAGAACAAGTAGAAAGAAACTAAACAAAGACACAAAAGATCTAAACACCACAATCAAACAACTTGACCTCATAGACATATACAGAACCATTACCCAAAAGCAGCAAAGTACACATTTTTCTCCCATGCTCATGGATCATTTTCCAGAATAGAACACACTTTAGTCCACAAAACAAGCCTCAAGAAATTAAAAAACACCGAAATAATACAAAGCTTCTTCTCTGACTATGGTATAAAAGTAGAAATCAATAACAGGAAGAGCAAGGAAAAAAATCTAACAAATGGGAACTAAATAACACCCTGCTTAAAAACTACTGGGTAATAGAAGACATCGAAGATGAAATAAAAAAATTCCTAAACTCAAATGAGAATGAAAACACATCTTACCAAAATCTTTGGCACACAGCAAAAGTAGTGCTCAGAAGTCAATTTATAGCAATAAATGCGCACATGAAAGAAGAAGAAAGGACAAAAATGAAAACATTAACCCAGAACTCAAACAATTAGAAAGAGAGTGGCAAAAGAAGCCTATAGTCACCAGAAGAAATTAAATAATAAAAATTAGAGCAGAAATAAATGAAACAGAGAACAGAAAAGCAATAGAATCAACAAGACTAAAAGCTGGTTTTTTGAAAGGATTAATAAAATTGACAAATCACTGGCCAAATTGAAAAAAGAAAAACAGGAGAAGATGCAAATAACCCAAATAAGAAATGAGATGGGTGACATTACAAAAGAACCAACTGAAATAAAAAGAATCATAACAGAATACTAGGAAAAATTGTACTCCAACAAACTTGAAAACTGAGAGGAAACGGACAAATTTCTAGAAACACACCATCTACCTAAACTAACAAAAACTAATGTAGAAAATTTGAACATACTCATAACAAAAAAAGTAATTAAAGGGGTCATTTAAAAAACTCCCAACAAAAAAAAGCCCTGGTCCGTATGACTTCACTGGAGAATTCTACCAACATTTGGAAGGAGTTGACACCAATTCTGCTCAAACTATTCCAAAACATAAAAAAGGAAGGAATATTCCCAAATTCATTCTATGAAGCCAGCATAACCCTAATTCCAAAGCCAGGCAAGGTCTATAAAAAAGAAAACTACAGAACAAATCCCTCATGAATATAGATGTAAAAATTCTCAACAAAATCCTAACCAATAGAATACAACAGCATATCAAAAAAATAATACATCATGACCAAGAGGGATTTATACCAGGCATGCAAGGTTGGTTCAACATTAGAAAATCAACCAACATAATCTACCACATAAATAAAACAAAGGAAAACAATCACATGATCATATCAATCGATGCAGAAATGGCATTTGATAAAGTCCAACACCCATTCCTGATAAAAACTCTCAGCAAAATAGGAATAGAAGGGAAATTCCTCAACATAATAAAGAGAATTTATACAAAACCAACAGCCAACATTATCCTCAACAGAGAGAATCTGAGAGCATTCCACCTGTGAACGTGAACCAGACAAGGATGCCCTTTATCAATACTCTTATTCAACATTGTATTGGAAGTTCTATCAAGAGCAATAAGGCAAGGAAAAGAAATAAAGGGCATCCAAATTGGTAAGGAAGAAGTAAAACTATCCCTATTTGCAGATAATATAATTCTATACATAAAAAAATCCTAAGAACTTCACAAGAAGGCTATTGGAACTAATAGAAGCATTCAGCAAAGTGCCAGGATAAAAGACTAACATATAAAAATCAGCTGGATTTCTCTATATCAACAAAGAGAACTGTGAAAAGGAAATCAAGAAAACAATACTACTTACAATAGCCCCCCAAAAGAGAAAATACTTAGGAATAAATCTAACCAGGGACGTAAAAGACTTGTACAAAGAAAACTACAAAACACTACTGCAAGAAACCAAGAGACCTACATAAATGGAAAAACATACCATGCTCTTGGATAGGAATACTTAACACTGTGAAAATGCCAATACTATCCAAAGCAATATAGAGATATAATGCAACCCCTATCCAAATCCTAACAGCATTCTTCATCGAGACGGAAAAACTAATCACTAACTTTACATGGAAGGGAAAGAGTCCCTGAATAAGTAAAGCCTTATTTAAAAAGAAGGATAAAGTAGGATGCCTCACACTAGCTCATCTTAGATCACCACTACTGACTGCTCTGGCTGGAATTACAATAGTGGGTCCCAGACAGTAGAACATATGATCAAGTTCACAAAAAAGACGAGACTTACTGGTCTGACAGAGACTGGAAGAACCCCCAAGACTATGGCCCCCGGACACCATTCTAACTCAGACTTGAAGCCATTCCTGAAGTTCACCTTTCAGCCGAAGATTAGGCAGGCCTGTAAGACAAACAATAACACATGTGAGGGGCGTGCTTCCTAGCTCAATCAAGAATACGAGATCAAATGGGCAACATCTGCCCAGGAACAAACATGAGAAGGCAGGAGGGGACAGGAAAACTGGATGAATGGACATGGTGAACCTGGGGTGGAAAGGGAGAGAGTGCTGACACAATGCAGGATTGTGTACAAATTTTTGAATGAGAAACCAATTTGCTCTGTAAACTTTCACCTAAATCATAATTCAAAAAAAAAAAATCAAGGCGTCAGTCAGACTGGGTTCTTATCTGAAAGCTCTAGGGTAGAGACCACTTCCAAACTATTCAGGTTGTTGGCAGAATTCAGTTCTGTGCGATTAGGACTGATGTACTCATTTCCTTCTTGACTGTCGGCAAGGGGTTGCCCTCTGCTGCTAGAGGCCACTTGCATTCCTCGTCACATGACCCTCTTCATATTCAAACCAGCAATAGCACTTCATTTGTGCACTTCCAATCTTCTCCTTCTGCCTTCCTTTTCGACTTGTCAGAGAAAGTTCTCTGCTTTTAAGACCTCATGTGATTAGATTGGAGCCCTGGTGGCGCAGTGGTTGAGAGCTTGCCTGCTAACCAAAAGGTTAGCAGTTCGAATCCACCAGCTGCTCCTTGGAAATCCTATGGGACAGTTGTACTCTGTCCTGTAGGGTTGCTGTAAGTCAGAATCCACTTGACAGCAATGGGTTAGTTTTTTTTTTTTTTTGGTGATTAGATTAGGCCCACCTGGATAATTTCCTCCGTTTAAAGTCAATTTAATATGTGTCATATAACACAGTCATGAGAGTGATATCTCATCACTTTGATAGGTTCTGGGGATTAGAGAATGTGGAATCTTAAGGGCCATTCCTAGAAATTCTGGTATGACACATGAGATGCAGGAGAAGGGCAAAGGGAGTCCCCTAAGGGAAAGCTGTGCAGCAGATTTAGGGAAAGCCTTCATAGGGATTGGAGGAAGAAGCTTGGGAGGGTGGTGGACCTGACAGAGTATCTGGTAAATGACTGTGTAGAAAATTGGATTGGGAGACTACTGATAAGTGTTTAAGAGTGTGGGAAAACTTAGCAGAAGATTCATAGAAGACCAGGGAATGAAAAAAAGCAATTTACTCCAGGAAAAAAAAAAAGTTGCTTTAAAAAATGGAATTATATGTATATGAGAGATATACGTGTAACAATAGCATCTACGTAGGGAAGTTAATTGATAATATCTAAAACTGAACATTCGAGAAATAGTAGTATAACCATATTGTCTAGAAAGACAAGGTAAACATCAGAAAAAAAAAGCTAAAAAGTAAAGGTTGTTATCTCTGGAGTGTGGAAATTAGTTACGTAGAGGAACAGGAGATAGCTGTTTTTGTTGTTGTTTTAGCCTTATAGTACTATGTACTGTAGTTTAATGTAAACATATTACTTTGATAAAAAGTTAAATTAAATAGTAATGAAAATTCAGGAAAGCAAGCCCATACTCAACCATCACCTAAGAATCTGTGCTCTTGAAATCAGAAATAGAGAGAGAATATTAGAAGGTTTAGAGAAAAAATGGAGAACAACTGTAAAACATCTTCAGATATATATAATTGAGCAACAGGGAATTATTTCTTGGCATTATTTTGGAATCTGCTTCTTGAAAAAAAAAGATTTACTAGATTCAGAATAACCACCAGATGGCACTGTTATTTTAAAATTATAAATTTTATACTAATGTAAAATATTAATTTATTAACAATACTGCAATATAACATTATAATCTGACTTGGACTGAGGCAAAAATAGCATGCGGTTCTCTATAGGATTCCCATAAAGGGGAAATAAGGGGAGGTATAAATTTTTTTTTGTTTCTTTTTTTTTAATTGTGCTTTAGGTGAAAGTTTACAGAGCAAATTAGTTTCTCATTAAACAATTAATACACATATTATTTTGTTACTTTGGTTGCCAAGCCCACGACATATCAACACTCCCCTTTTCGACCTTGGGTTTTCCAATTCCATTCGTTCAGTTTTCCTGTTCCCTCCTGCCTTCTCGTCCTTGCCCCTAGGCAAGGGGCCCATTTAGTCTCCTATACATGGTTGAGCTGTGTGTGTTATTATTTGTTTTATAGGCCCGTCTAATCCTTGGCTGAAGGGTGAACCTCAGGAGTGACTTCAGTACTGATTAAAAGGGTGTCTGATGGGCCATACTCTGGAGGGAGGGAAGTATAAATCTTGAATTCCTTAAAGAAAATTAATACTTTGTGTAGGGTCGTTATGGGTCAGAATTAACTCGATGGCAGTGGGTTTGGTTTCGGTTTAGATTGTTTAAACAGGAAGTGATATTCTAATTCAATTTTATTATTAATGTTTAAAAATTATTATAGACTAGTCTAAACTTAATGGTCTGACTGAGACTGGAAGGACCCCAGAAGACATGGCCCCCGGACTCTCTTTTAGCCCAGAACTAAAACCATTCCCGAAGTCAACTCTTTAGACAAAGATTAGACTGGACTATAAGACATAATATGATACACATGAAGAGAGTGCTTCTCAGCTCAAACAGATACATGAGACTAAATGGGCAGCTCCTGTCCGGAGGTGAGATGAGAAGGCAAAAAGGGACAGGAGCTGGGTGAAGGGACTCTGGAAATCCAGAGTGGAAAGGAGGAGTGTGCTGTCACATTATAGGGAGAACAACTAGGGTCACATAACAATGTGCATATAAATTTTTGTATAAGAAACTAACTTGAACTGTAATCTTTCACTTAAAGCACAATAAAAAAAATTTAAGAAATTATTATAGACTGGTCAAACTTGTTTTGTGACCTCTAATGTCTATCAGGTTTAATTCTCCAATATTAAAAATTAATTTTCGAATACATGTTGTTGTCGTGTGCCTTCCAGTCAAATACATAGGAGATTAAAAATGCTTATTTAACTGAAATATCAAAGAATACAGCAACTTTTCTTGAAAACAACTTTAAGCTTAAGTTATCAAATAAGGACTCTTCTAACCCAGAGCTTGCATAAGAATTTTTTTTTTTTAGGTGTCTAATATAGAGTCACCATCAGTCGAAATCAACTCGATGGCAACGGGCTTGGTTTTTTAATACAGTGTCGGAGCCCTGGTGACAAGTGGTTAACAGGTCAGCTGCGAAACAAAAGATTGGCAGTTCGAATCCACCAGCTGCTCCTTGGGAACCCTATAGGGCCGTTCTACTCTGTCCTACAGGGTTGCTATGAGTCGAGATCAACTCGACGTCAATCGGTAATACAGTATCAGAAGCCCTGGCAGCGCAGTGGTTAAGTGCTTGGCTGCTAACCAAAAGGTCAGCATTTCGAATCCACTAGCTGCTCCTCAGGAGAAAGATGTGGCAGTCAGCTTCCATAAAGATTTACAGCCTTGGAAGCCCTATGTAGGGCAGGTCTACCCTGTCCTATAAGGTCACTATGAGTTGGAATCGACTTGATGGCAATGGATTTGGTTTGGTTCAATAGAGCATCACTCAAATTTGTTGACCACAACTCACAGAAAGAAATAAATTTTTCATCCAGTTCTAGTACACACATATGTGTGTTTATGGATGAAATAAAATAATACTTATTTTTACAACTTTCCATATACACTGACGTTTTCTATTTCTATTTTATTTTAATCTACTATATCCTAGCCTATTTTTTTAGATGATCATTAGCTACTAAATTATTTTGATGACTCATTCATGCATCATAACCTACAGTTTGAAAAACACTGATTTAGTGTGTTTTAATTTGCCATTGTGATTTTTCAACTTACCGGTTAGTTTGCTAGTGTTGCTGTAACAGAAATACCACAAGTGGGTGGTTTTAAAGAACAGAAATTTATTTTCTCACAGTTCAGGGGGCTAGAAGTCCCAATTCAGGGCACTAGCTCTAGGGGAAGGCTCTCTCTGTCCGTCTGGGGGAAGATCCTTGTCTGAGTTTCTCTAGCCCTGGCATTCTTTGGTAACTTGGAGATCTCCACGTGGCATCTATCTTTCCCTCATTTGTGCTTGCTTTTCTCTGTGTCTGATTTGCTCAAATATCATTAGGTTTAAGACACATCCTACACCCATATGATCTCATTAACATAACAAAGAAAACCCTGTTCCCACATGGGATTACAGGTATAGGGGTTAGGATTCCAACACATATTTTTGGGGGGCCACAATTCAAATGATGATACTTTAGACTTCTCAGGCCAAATATAAAATTGTTAATTAATGGTCAGAGACTCTAACACAATTTGACCCAGAGCAGATGCTTTGGAATTGTCAGGAATCTCTTGAAACTTGCCACTTCTTTCATCCACAAGACAGCCCTCTCTGGCTCAGAAGGTGAAATGGGAGAAACCTTTGGGGTTTTGAGGATGTGGCAGTTGTCTCTGAAAATATACCACATCTTTAGGACCCTAGCTATGCCTTTTCTTGTTCAATTGTCAGTCATAATTTAATTAGTAACTGTTAAATATCAACCTCATTGTTGTATTTTAATGTTTACATCTTTCTGATAATGAATGATTGCAACAATCTAGAGAAAGTGAGAACTTCCCTCTAATATCACCCTTCAGAGATAATCATTGTTAACAGTTTAATATATATCCTTTAAGATTTTGAAATTTTAGCGTAGTTTTTTGATAGTTTTTAAAGCATTTAGGAGATCATGTATAATATATTATTTTGAAACCTGTTTTTGTTTTACTTAATGTATTCTAGACATCTTTCCGAATTTATACCAGAATCTACTTTGTTTTTAAGTAGCTGCATAGCTTTCCTTTATATAAATGTACCCTAAATTAATTTCAGCATTCTCATTTGTGATGGATATTGAGGTTGTTTCAAAATTGTTTATTATAATAACAATCACCTGTTAAATAAGAAGCACCTGTTGAGATTTGTAAAACACAGATAAATGGGCCTTAACTCCAGAATTTCTTACTCAGTGAGTCTTGGGCAGTGGGGTCCAAGAATTCATATTTCCAACAAGTTGTCAGGTGATGCTAATGCTGTTGGTCTAGGGACCACAAGATCTAGGCCAGTCATTCTCAGTCTTGTTTGCAGACTGGAATCACTGAAGGAACTTTTAAAAATACTGATGTCTGGGTCTTAGTCCCAGGAATTCAAATTTAATTGATATGGGGTACACACAGGAACTGGTATTTTTAAAAGCCCCTCATGTAGTTTTAATATGCAGCCAAGGTTGAGAATCACTGATCTTGTCCGATTGTGATAATCCCATTCCTCTTGCCAATGCCTTGTTTAGGAGAATATAAGCATTCTCATTCACTTAAACAAATGAACAAAACTTTTTATTTTGTAATCCAGTTCTGGCAAATGTGGGGAGGTCTGTTGTGCAAGATTTTCTCACTTTAAGAAAGATACCACAATAAAGAAATAAAAGACTGGCATAAACTTAGAAAAATAGGCGTAAATATTAAGGTAACCACAAAGGAATCTAACAATCCTACAAATCAAAATAAAAAAGTAAAAAAATATAAAGACTCAGCAAACACAAAATCAACAACAATGGAAAAGATGAAAAAAAAATACATAAAGAAAAACAACTCAGCACAGAAAATTAAGAGGAACAAAGAAACTGTGAACAACACACAAAAAGAGACATCAGGATGACAGTACTAAACTCATACCTATCAATAATTACGCTGAATGTACACGGACTTAATGCACCAATAAAGAGACAGAGAGTGGCAGATTGGATAAAAAAGCATGATCTGTCTATATGCTGCCTACAAGAGATGCACCTTAGACTTAAAGACACAAACAGGCTAAAACTCAAAGGATGAAAAACATATATCAAGCAAACAACACTCAAAAAACAGCAGAAGTGGCAATATTAATGTCTGACAAAATAGACTTTAAAGTAAAATCCACCACAAAGAATAAGGAAGGGCACTATATAATGACTAAAGGGTCAATACACCAGGAGGACATAACTGTAATAAATATTTACGTTCCCAATGACAGGGCTCCAAAATACATAAAACAAACTCCAACAGTACTTGAAAGAGAGATAGACAGCTCCACAATAGCAGCAGGAGACTTTAACATGCCACTTTTGGTGAAGGACAGAACATCCAGAAAGAAGCTCAACAAAGACACAGAAGAGCTAAATGCTACAATCAACCAACTTGATCTCATAGACATATACTGAACACTGCACCCAACAGCAGCCAAGTATACTTTCTTTTCCAATGCACGCGGAACATTCTCCAGAATAGACCATGTATTAGGCCATAAAGCAAGCCTTAACAAAATCCAAAACGTCGAAATATTGCAAAGCATCTTTTCTGACCATAAAGCCATAAAAGTGGAAATCAACAACACAAAAAGCAAGGAAAAAAAATCAAACACGTGGAAACTGAACAACACCTTGCTCAAAAACTACTAGGTTATAGAAGAAATTAAGGATGGAATAAAGAAATTCATAGATGCAAACAAGAATGAAAACACATCCTACCAGAACCTTTGGGACAGCAAAGGCAGTGCTCAGAGGTCAGTTTATAGCAATAAATGCACACATCCAAAAAATAAGAAAGGGCCATAATTAAAGCATTAACCCTACAACTGGAACAAGTAGAAAGAGAGCAGCAAAAGAAGCCCTCAGGCGCCAGAAGGAAGGAAATAATAAGAATTAGAGCAGAATTGAATGAAACAGAGAATAGAAAAACAATTGAAAGAGTTAACAAGTCCAAAAGCTGGTTCTTTGAAAAGATCAACAAAATCGATAAACCATTGGCCAAACTGACACAAGAAAAACAGGAGAGGAAACAGATAACCCATATAAGAAATGAGATGGGTGATACCACAATAAACCCAACGGAAATTAAAAGAATCATAACAGATTACTATGAGAAACTGTACTCTAGCAAATTTGAAAACCTAGAGGAAATGGACAAATTTCTAGAAACTCACTACCTACCTAAATTAACACAAACAGAGGTAGAACAATTAAATAAACCCATAACAAAAGAAGAGATTGAAAAGGTAATCAAAAAACTCCCAACAAAAAGAAGCCCGGGCCTGGATAGCTTCACTGGAGAATTCTACCAAACTTTCAGAGAAGAGATAACACCACTTCCACCAAAGGTATTTCAGAGCATAGAAAAGGATGGAATACTCCCAAACTCATTCTATGAAGCCAGCATAACCCTGATACCAAAACCAGGTAAAGACACCACAAAAAAAGAAAATTACAGACCAATATCCCTCCTGAACATTGATGCAAAAGTCCTCAACAAAATTCTAGCCAATAGAATTCAGCAACATATCAAAAAAATAATTCACCATGACCAAGTGGGATTTATACCAGGTATGCAGGATGGTTCAACATTAGAAAAACAATCAGTGTAATCCATCACATAAACAAAACAAAAGACAAGAACCACATGATTTTATCAATCGATGCAGAAAAGGCATTTGACAAAGTCCAACACCCATTCATGATAAAAACTCTCAACAAAATAGGAATAGAAGGGAAATTCCTCAATATAATCAGGGCATTTATACAAAGGCAACAGCCAACATCGTCTTAAATGGAGAGACTTTGAAAGCATTCCCCTTGAGAATGGGAACCAGACAAGAATGCCCTCTATCACCACTCTTATTCAACATTGTGCTGGAGGTCCTAGCCAGAGCAATTAGGCTAGAAAAAGAAATAAAGGGCATCCAAATTGGTAGCAAAGAAGTCAAAGTATCTGTATTTGCAGATGATATGATCTTATGTACAGAAAACCCCAAAGAATCCATAAGAAACCTACTGGAACTAATAGAAGATTTCAGCAAGGTTTCAGGATACAAGATAAACATACAAAAATCAGTTGGATTCCTTTACACCAACAAAGAAAACCTCAAAGAGGAAATCACCAAATCGATACCATTTACAATAGCTCCCAAGAAGATAAAATACTTAAGAATAAATCTAACTAGAGATGTAAAAGATCTATATAGAGAAAACCACAAGACACTACTGCAAGAAACTAAAAGAGACATGCGTAAGTGGAAAAACATACCTTGCTCATGGATAGGTAGACTCAACATAGTGAAAATGTCAATTCTACCCAAAGCAATCTACAGATACAATGCAATCCCGATCCAAATTCCATTGGCATTTTTTAATGAGCTGGAGAAACAAATCACCAATTTCATATGGAAAGGGAAGAGGCCCCAGATAAGTAAAGCATTACTGAAGAAAAAGAACAAAGTGGGAGGCCTCACATTGCCTGATTTTAGAACCTATTATACCACCACAGTAGTCAAAACAGCCTGTTACTGGTACAACAACAGATACATAGACCAATGGAACAGAATTGAGAAACTGGATGTAAGCTCATCCACCTATGAGCAGCTGATATTTGACAAAGGACCAAAGTCCGTTAATTGGGGAAAAGACAGTCACTTTAACAAATGGTGCTGGCATAACCGGATATCCATCTGCAAAAAACTGAAACAAGACCCACATCTCTTACCATGCACAAAAACTATCTCAAAATGGATCAAAGACCTAAATGTAAAATCTAAAACGATAAAGATCATGGAGGAAAAATTAGGGACATCGCTAGGAGCCCTAATACATGGCATAAACAGAATACAAACCATAACTAAAAATGCACAAACACCAGAAGACAAACTATATAACTGGGAGCTCCTGAAAGTCAAACACTTATGCTCATCAAAAGACTTCACCAAAAGAGTCAAAAGACAACCTACAGACTGGGAAAAAAATTTTGGCTACAACAAATCAGATCAGCGTCTAATCTCTAAAATCTACAAGATACTGCAAAACCTCAACAACAAAAAGACAAATAACTCAATTAAAAAATGGTTATAAACAGGCACTTCGCCAAAGAAGATATTCAGGTGGCTAATAGACACATGAAGAAATGCTCACAATCATTAGCCATTAGAGAAATGCATATCAAAACTACAATGGAATATCATGTCACCCCAACAAGGCTAGCCTTAATCCAAAAAACACAAAATAATAAACGCTGGAGAGGTTGTGGAAAGACTGGGAACATGTATACACTGTTGGTGGGAGTGTAAAATGGTACAACCACTTTGGAAATCAATTTGGCGCGTCCTTAAAAAGCTAGAAATAGAAGTACCATACAATCTAGCTATCCCGCTCCTTGGAATATATCCTAGAGAAATAAGAGCCATCACACGAATAGATCTATGCACACCCGTGTTCATTGCAGCACTGTTCATAATAGCAAAAAGATGGAAACAACCTAGGTGCCCATCAACAGACGAATGAATAGACAAATTACGGTATATCCACACAATGGAATACTACGCAATGACAAAGAACAATGATGAAGCTGTGAAACATCAGATAACATGGTGGAAGCTGGAATTTATTATGCTGAGTGAATTTAGTCAGTCACAGAAGGACAAATACTGTACAAGACCACTATTATAAGAACTCAAGAAAAGGTTTAAACACAGAAGAAAACATTCTTTGATGGTTATGAGGGTGGGGAGGGAGGGTGAGTGTTATTCACTAACTAGATAGTAGATAAAAATCATCTTAGGGGAAGGGAAGGACAGCACACACTACAGCGGAAGTCAGCACAACTGGACTAAACCAAAGCTAAGAAGTTTCCTGAATACAACCAAACACTTGGAGGGACAAAGTAGCAGGGGCAGGGGTCTGGGGACCATACTTTCAGTGGACATCTAGGTCAATTGGCATAACAAAGCTTATTAAGAAAATGTTCTGCATTCTACTTTGGTGAGTGACGTCTGGGGTCTTAAAAGCTTGCAAGCAGCCATCTAAGATGCATCAGTTGGTCCCAACCACCTGGAATAAAGGAGAATGAAGAACACCAAAGACTCAAGGAAAGTATTAGCCAAGGAGACAGAAAAGGCCACATAAACCAGAGACTTCATCAGCCTGAGACCAGAAGAACTAGATGGTGCCTGGCTACCACCAATGACTGCCCTGACAGGGAACACAACAGAGAGTCCCTGACGGAGAAGCAGAAAGATGGGGTGCAGAACTTAAATTCTAGTAAGAAGACCAGACTTACTGGTCTGACTGAGACTGGAGGTACCCTGGAAAGCATGGCCCCTGGATTCTCAGAACCAGAACTAAAACAACTTCCGAGGCCAACTCTTCAGACAGGGATTGGACTGGACTGTGGGACATAAAGTGATACTCACGAAGAGTGTGCCTCTTAGCTCAAGTGGATACAAGAGACTGAAGGGGCATCTTCTGTCCAGAGGTGAGATGGGAAGACAGAGAGGGTTAGGAGCTGGTTAAATGGACATGGGGAATCAGGGGTAGAAAGGAGGAGTGTGCTGTCACAGAATGGGGTGAGTAATTAGGGTCAGATAACAACGTATGTATAAAATTTTGTATGGGAGACTAACTTGAAATGTAAACTTCATTTAAACTACAACAATAAAAAAATTAAAAAAAAGAAAGATACCACAGAATAGATTACTTCATCTTGGTGTTATTATTTCTGCATGTGATGCTTGAAACAGTGGCATCTATCTTACACCCGTAAGGGGAACTAGGCTTTCCGTTTCTCCCAGGCCCTTCAAAGGTAAATTTTCTCCTGTAATATATATTAAGGAAAGGTTGAGGTTCAGGGAAGTTGTCTCTTAACCATCCCGAGTCCTTCATCTAAAAAAACCAGTTACCGTCAAGCTGACCCTGATTCATGGTGACCCCATGTTTGTCAGAGTAGAACTGTGCTCTGTAGGGTTTTCAATGGTTGATTTTTTTTTTCAGAAATAGATTGCCGGGACTTTCTTCTGAGGCACCTCTGAGTGTACTCAACCCTCCAATGTTTCAGTTAGCAGCCGAGTGTGTTAACCATTTGCACCAGCCAGAGTCTCCCAATGCTCCCAGGTACACTGTCAGTTTTCCTCACTTTGCAGCTGGCCATCTCTTGTAATTCCGGGAAACAGTACCCTCAGTAGGCGACTGCTCCCTTGAGCGAGTGCAAGTAGTAGAGTGGGTGTGTGGATCCTGCCACATTTCTCTTTTTTTGCTGTGTTGCTTTATTTACTATACCACCACCATCTGAGATTATAGATGTGCCAAGCTTTGCTAAGAGTTGAAGTGATTTTGAAGGAATTGCTATATAAGAAAAAAATTTAACTTTATATTTTATGAGACAACTGCTGAGGCAGAGACTGCCAGTTGCCTGTCCATTATGCATTCTCCCCTTCTTTACCCCTTTTTTATTTTTTTTAAATAATATTTTATTGTGTTTTTGGGGAAAGTTTCCACAGCAAATTAGGTTCTTGTTTAACAGTGTCTACACAAATTGTTCAGTGACAATTTGATACATTTTTCACCAAGTGTCAACATTTTCATTATTTCCTTTCTGGTTGTTCCGTTTCCAGTAATCTATTTTCCCTGTCCCATTACCTTCTCATCTTTGCTTTAGGGTAATTGTTGACTGTTTGGTCTTATTTAGATGACTAGTGTTCATGGGTGATATTCTTTATTTCATCAGCCGATCTGTTATTTAGCTAAAAGGTGACTTGAGGGGATAGTTTCAGTTCAAGGTTTAAAGGTGTATCAGAGCAGCGGTATTGGAGAGTCCTTTAGTATCAACTGGTCCAGTAAGTCTGGACTTTTTAAGAATTTGAGTGCTGTTCCACATTTTTTTCTCCCATTCTATCAGTATCTATCTATTGTGGCCTTGATCAGAATGGTTGGTAGCGGTAGATGGGCACCATCTAGTTCTTCTGGTGTCAGGGTAGATGAAGTCGTGGTTTGTGTAGACTGTTAGTCCCGTAGACTAGTTTCTTCTTCGAGTCTTTGGTTTCCTACTTTCCCTTTTGCTCCAGATGAGTAGAGACCAATAATTGTATATTCGGTGGCTGCTCACAAAGTTTTAAGATCCCAGATACTACCTATCTAATTAGGATGTAGAACATAAACTTTATGAAGTATATATTATGCCAATTGACTGAGTTCTCTCATGAGACTATGGTCCTAAGCCTTCAAATCCAGAAAACCTATCCCTCGAGGTGTTTGATTATGTCTAAGAAGTATCCATAACTGTGCCCTCTATGTGCATTATTATATATATATATGTAAAAGCCAGTGCCATTCAGTCGATTCTGATATATATGAATATATATGCATGCACATACATATAAGTATATACATATAGGTACAGATACATCTGTATATGCACACACATATACTCACATATACATACCTATATAGGCAGTCCTCGGATTACACAAGTCTGACTTATGGCCAACTTGTACTTAAGAATGAACCGCCGTTAAGCTTATTACAGTAAATTCCCAGGTTAAGAACATCTGATTTACGGGCAACTCATACTTAAGAATGAACTTCCATAAAGCCTACTGTATTAAAAATTTTTAGTTAAATGCAATGGTTTGTAATAACGAATGCACACACTACTTTGTGACACCCAAGAAAACATTTCGTGGTTTGGAAGTGTTTCTTAAGTGTTTTACATGCATAGAAAAGTAAAATATATACTATATACTAAGATAAACATTTGACTAACTGACGCTAAATAAGAACCATATGTACCTATTCCGACTTACCTACAAATTCAACTTAAACACAGACTTAGAAACAGATCTCATTCATAACCCGGGGACTGCCTGTATGCATATAATGAAATGCGCAAACATCTGGAGTTAGAAAATCAAAAAGGAAGAACAGGCACAGCACTTCTTAAGCTGAAAGAATTGAATAAAAAATTCAAGCCTTGAGTTGCAATGTTGAAGGATTCTATGGGCAAAATGCTGAACAATACAGGAAGCACCAAAACAATATGGAAGGAATACGCAGAGTCACTCTACCAAAAAATAATTGGTTGACATTCAACCATTTCAGGAGGTAGTATATGATCAAGAACTGATGGTACTGAAGGAAGAAGTCCAATCTGCAGTGAAGGCATTGGCAAAAAAACAAGTCTTCAGGAATCAAAAGAATACTAATTGAGCTACAAGAAACATGCAAAACTGGAAGCACTCAGTCGTCAATGCCAGGAAATTTGGGAGACAGCTATCTGGTCAACAGACTGGAAGAGATACATGCCCATTCCAAAGAAAGCTGATCCAACAGAATGCGGAAATTACTGAACAATATCATTAATATCACACGCAAGTAAAATTTTGTGGAAGATAATTCAAAAATGGTAGCAGCAGTACATTGACAGGGAACTGCCAGTAATTCAAGCTGGATTCCGAAGAGAACGTGGAATGAGGGATATCATTGCTGATGTCAGATGGATCTTGGCTAAAAGCAGAGAATACCAGAAAGATGTTAAAGAGCCCTATAGGTGCCTATGCAAAGGCATTCGACTGAGTGGATCATAACAAATTATGGATAACATTGCAAAGAACAGGAATTCCAGACACTTAATTGTGCTCATGTGGAAACTATACCTAGACCAAGAGGAAGTCGTTCAAACAGAACAAGGGGATACTGCATGGTTCAAAATCAGGAAAGGTGTGCGTCAGGGTTGTATCCTTTCACCATATTTATTCAATCTGTATGCTGAGCAACTAATCTGAGAAGCTGGACTATATCAAGAAGAATGCAGCATCAGGATTGAAAGAAGACTCATTAACAATTTGCAATATGCAGATAAAACAATCTTGCTTGCTGAAAATGTGGAGGACTTGAAGCACTTACTGATGAAGATCAAACACCACAGCCTTCAGTATGGATTACACCTCAACATAAAGGAAACAAAAATCCTCACAACTGGACCAATAAGCAACATCCTGATAAACGGAGAAAAGACTGAAGTTGTCAAGGATTTCATTTTACTTGGATCCATAATCCACGCCCATGGAAGCAGTAGTCAAGAAATCAAACAATGCGTTGTATTGGGCAAATCTGCTGCAAAACACCTCTTTCAAGTGTTGAAAAGCAAAGCTGTCACTTTGAGGACTAAGGTACACCTTACCCAAGCCAAGGCATTTTCAATCGGCTCATATACATGCGAAAACTGGACAATGAAAAAGGACGACTGAAGAAGAATTGATGCATTTGAATTATGGTGTTGGTGAAGGATATTGAATATACCATGGACTGCCGGAAGAATCAACAAATCTGTCTTGGAAGAAATACAGCCAGAATGCTCCTTAGAAGTGATGATGTGAGACTTCCTTTCATGTACTTTGGACATGTTACCAGGACAGACCAGTCCCTGGAGAAGGACATCATGGTTGGTAACACAGAGGGTCAGAGGAAAAAGAGGAAGAACTTCTACAAGATGGACTGACACAGTGGCTGCAACAATGGACTCAAACATAGCAAAGATTATGAGGATGATGCAGGACTGGGCAGTGTTTCGTTCTACCGTACATAGGGCCACTATGAGTTGGAACTGACTCAACAGCACCTAACAACATACACATATATGCATGCATACATACATGCATATGTAACTACATATTTTTTGTTGTTGTTGTTGCTGTTGCAAAATTATATATGTCATAGCACTTACCAAAAACATGCTTTAGTCTTGTGTACTTCTTAGTGACATCATTTACCTTGGTGAAGCTGTGTGCACTTCACCCACATTTGGTGTTACATTTTCCATCACTAAAACTAACGAGTGTCTACTATCTAGAGAGTAATCCCCCACCACCACCACATCCCTGGTAACCAGTAATAAACATGTATATATATATATTTTTTGGTCTTATTATAACGTGAGATCATTCAATATTGGTCCTTTTGTGATTGACGCATTTCACGCAGGATAATGTCCTCCAGGTTCACTCATGTTATAAGATGTTTCAGGAACTCGTCGTTATTCTTTATTGCTACATAGTATTCCATTGTATGTACATACCACATTTTGTTTGTCCATTCATCTGTTGATGGACACTTAGGTTGTTTCCATCTTTTTGCTATTTTGAATAGTGCTGCTGGAAGAGGCTGCATAGGCCCAGTTCACTATTGTTTACTCCCCCACTGCTAACTGCCACGGTTGTCTCATGATATTTTTTTTTCTCCAGTCTCTACAAAAAGGTTTAAGATTAACCGATGTTCCTTATTGGATATGTTGTTCCCAAAGATTTTTTCTCGTCTGTAGGTTGTCTTTTTCCTCTTTTGATAGTCTTTTGATGGCATAAGTATTTAGTTTTTATGAGGTCCCAGGTATCTAATTTGTCCTTTGCTGTTTGTGCATTTGTACTTGTGTTAGATAATTTTTTTAAATTGTGTCCCATAGCTTTGTCTCTATGTTTTCTTCCAAGAAGTTTATAATTTCAGGTTTAACATTTAGGTCTTTGGTCTATTTTGAGTTAGTTTTTGTATATGGTGTGTGAGGTATGTGTCCTGTTCCATTTTTCTGCAAGTGGATATCGAATTTTGCCAGCACCGTTTGTTGAAGAGACTGTTTCTTCCCCATAGAATGGATATTGACCCCTTGTTGAAAATTAGTTGTCCATAGATGGATGGATTTATTTCTGGGTTCCCAGGTCTATTCTACTGGTCTATATGTGTATCATTGAAGCATTACCTGGCCGATTTGATTATTGTAGCTGAATAGTATGCTTTCAGATGAGAAAGTGTAAGGCCTCCTATTTTGTTCTTTTTCTTCAATTTTGCTTTGGCCATTCAGGGCCTCTCTTTCCATATAAAATTAGTGAATAGTTTTTCCACTGCAGTAGAGAATGTTGTTGGAATTTTCATTGGGATTGTACTGTGCCTATAGATCACTTTGGGTAGAACTGACATTTTCACAATATTAAGTCTTCCAATCCATGAACACCAGAATGCCTTTTCATTTATGTAGGTCTCTTTTAGTAGTGTTTTATAGTTTTCATTGTATAAGTCTTTTATATCTCAGACTAGGTTTATTCCTAGGTATTTTATCATATTTGGGGCTGTTGTAAATGGCATTGTTTTCTTGATTTCCTTTTCAGATTTCTCCCTGTTAGCGTAAAGCAACACAATTAATTTTTGTGTGATTATCTTGTACCCTGCAATATTGCTGAATTCTGCTATTAGGTCCAGAAGCTTTCTTGTGGAATCTTTGGGGTTTTTTATGTATAGGATCATGTCATCTGCAAGTAAGAATAGTTTTCTGTCTTCTTTATCAATCTGGATACTCTCTGTTTCTCTTTCTTGCCTTATTATTCTGGCTAGCCTTCCAGTACAATATTGAATAAAAGTGGTGATAATGAGCATATTTGGCTCATTCCCATTCTCCAGGGAATGGCTCTCAGCCTTTCTCCATTGAGAATAATGTTGGTTGTTTGGTTTGTATATATGCCCTTAATTATGTTGATGAATTTTCCTTCTATTTCTATTTTGCTGAGAGTTTTTATCAGGAAAGGGCGTTAAATTTTATCAGATGCTGTTACCACAACAATTGAGATTATCGTGTGGTTCTTTCCCTTTGTTTTATTTATGTGGTGAGTTACATTGATTGATTTTCTATTGTTGAACCACCCTTGCATTCCTGGTATGAATCCCACTTGATCATGATGTATGATTTTCTTAATATATTGTTGTATTCTGTTTGCTAGAATTTTAGCGAGAATTTTTGTATCTATACTCATGAGAGATATTGGTCTGTAATTTTTTTTTGGTGATGTCTTTACTTGGCTTTGGTATCAGGATGATGTTGGTTTCATGGAATGAGTTAGGGAGTATTCTTTCCTCTTTTATATTTTGTAAGAGTTTGACTAGAATTGATGTCAACTCTCCTCTGAATGTTTGATAAAATTTCCTGGTGAAGCCATTTTGTTCTAGGCTTTTTTATTTTTTTTTATTTTTATTTTTTTATTTTATTGTACTTCAGGTGAAGGCTTACAGAACAAATAGTTTCTCATGAAACAGTAGTACACATATTGTTTTATGACATTGGTTAACAATCCCACAACATATTAACTCTCTAAATTCTCAACCTTTTTTTTTTTTGGTGAAAATACACATAGCCAAAGATACACCGTTTCAAACATTTCTACATACGCAGTTCAGTGACATTGACTACGCTCTTCCAATTGTGCTGTTATTCTCACTTAAGATGAAGGCTTACAGAACAAAATAGTTTCTCATTTAACAGTTACTATAAATGTTGCCCTATGACAATGGTTAACAATTTCACAACACATCAACAATATCCTTACTCAACCTTGGGTTCCCTATCACCAGCTTCCTTGTCCCCTTCTGCCTTCTGGCCCTTGTCACTGGACTCCTGTACCTTGTTAGTCTCATTTGGTTTTATGGGGCTGTCCACTCCCAGGCTGAACAGTGAACCTCGGAGGTAACTTCACCACTTAGCTAAAAGGGTGTCTGGGGGCCATATTCTCGGGGTTTCTCCAGTCTCCTTTAGGCCAGTAAATCTCATCTTTTTTTGTGAGTTAGAATTATGCTCTACATCCTTCTCCAGCTCTGTCCAGCACCCTCTGTTGTGATCCTGGTCAGAGCAGTCAGTGGTGGTAGCCGGGCACCATCTAGCTGTACTGGACTCACTCCGGTGGAGGCCTTGGTAGCTGTGAACAATTAGTCCTTTGGACTAATCTTTTCCTTGTATCCTGTTCTCTTCATTCTCCCTTGCTCCCGAAGGGATGAGACCAGTGGAGTATCTTAGATGGCCGCTCACAGGCTTTTAAGACCCCAGACACTACTCACCAGGGTAGAATGTAGAACATTGTCTTTATAAGCTGTGTCATGCCAATTGACTTAGATGTTCCCTGAGACCATGGTCCCCACAGCCCTCCGTCTAGGCTTTTTTTTTGTTGGGAATTTTTTGATGGCATCTTCAATCTCTTCTTTTGTTATGGGTCTGTTTAGATTTTCTACCTCTATTTGTGTTAGCTTAGGTAGGTATCCAAAACCCAAAAAACCAAACCCACTGCCATCGGGTCAATTCCGACTCATAGCAACCCTGTAGGACAGAGGAGAATTGTCCCATAGGGTTTCCACAGCTGTAAATCTTTACGGAAGCAGACTGCCACATCTTTCTCCTGCAGAGTGGCTAGTGAGTTTGAACTGCTGACGTTTTGGTTAGCAGCTGAGCACTTAACCACTGCGACACCAGGGCTCCTTTCCTTTATTATTAGAGATGGCTATATGCCCCTCAAAAACACTGTATCTCCCTATTTCCCTTGTAACTAGGCGTGGCCATGTGACCAAATTATGGCTAATGAGACATAAATGGAAGACGTTGAAAAAGACATCTGGGAAATTTTCTTGAAAAAGCTTCCAGCTATTTTGTGACCTTAAAAATAAAAGCCATATGCTGACATAGCAGAACAAAACCAAAGGGACTGGGTCCTTGAAGAACATGGAGTGCCATACTGGCCCTAAAACCACCTGTTATGGATTGGATTGTGTCCCTCAAAAATATATGTTATAAACCTTAACCTCTATGCCTGTGGTTATAATCTCATTTGGGAATGGATTGTCTTTGTTACGTTAATGAAGCAGGATTAGTGAAGGTTGTGTTTTGAGTCAATCTCTTTTGACATATAAAAGATTTAAAAAGCAATTGAGCAAGCAGAGATGGGGGAAGATAGATGTCAAGCCACATGGAGATCTCCAAGGAATTGAGAAACAGAAGCTGAAGAGGCCAGGACCTTTCTCTAGAGCGGACAAAGAGAGAGAAAGCCTTCCCCTAGAGCCGGTGTCTTGAATTCAGACTTCTAGCCTCCTAAACTGTGAGAGAATAAATTTCTGTCTGTTAAAGCCATCCACTTGTGGTATTTTTGTTATAGCAGCACTAGATAACTAAGGCACTACCACTTCTGTACTTCTTCCTCATGAGAAATTAATTTTAAGTAGCTTAAGAAGCTGTCTTTTTTGTTTTTTTTTGTTTTTTGTTTTTTTTACTTTTTTGTTATATGCAGCTGAATCTAACTCTTACATGATACCCTATCTCAAGGCAAAAGTATCAAAAGAATATAAATCATTGCAGGAGGTTCCCTCTTGGGTGCACCCAAATTCCTAGCTTTGTTTCTTAACTTCATAACTGCTTTTCTTTCTGAGAGCATCTCCTTTGTTCAAATTTCCTTCTCTAAAATCATTTTTAATACCTCCACCCAGGAGATCCCATGTCTGACTCACAGGTCTCATACCAGGATCCATTCTCCTTTCCCAAGCCAAATATTTTCCTAAATCTAAATTATTCAGTCTATTTAGAATATAACTTTAGCAAGAGAGTCCAGGGTAGGTGTGGGTATTCCAAATCCAGTTCCCTTGGAGATATTTTCACCTAATTCTTCCTGGTGTCCAGTAATTATTATATGAAACACACTCATGTCTCTCAAAGATAGGCATTAATTCTGAGACAGTACTGTACTGTGAGTACATGTGCTGTCTCCATGCTGAGAAAGAGAAACATTTGACTCTTCTGTAATCACCATAGCTTCCCCCTGCTCACTATAAACATAGCGTTCTATTTTGCAGAGGAATGCCAGTCCTATTTTATCTTCCAACTTTCAGACTGTGGCTACCAGGCATTAAAAAATAAAAACCTTAGAAACTGGCTTAAGAATCAGGCCCATAATTGAGCTATCTCTCTCTTAGTGGCCACTACTTTGCTACACAAGGACCAAGGTTTGGAATTACCGCTTGTCTTCACTCTACGCCAAATTAAATTCTTGTAGGTGTCATCCTCCTACTACCCTCTACTAAATTAAATTCTTGATTAAGGTTTTATACTCCCACTGCTCCAAAAGAAGAGAGGCAATATGAAGACTTATTATCCTCTGATACGAGTAATTCTCCACCCTCATGGATGGGAATGGGGTAGGGAGGAGGTTTGCTTTTCTGGTTTTATAAACAGCATATTCTTATAGAGAAGTTTTCCAGACTGGGTGTAATCAGTGTTCTGCGTGTTTTTTGAACTTCTGCTACTGACCTTTTGCTTGTTTGCCTGTTCATCAAGGTTGAACATTTGCCTAGTGGCCTGTAGGATCATCTGCAATGTAAAAAATTTTCGAACCATATTGGGAAGGGAGTTGTCTGGCATCCCAGGAACTTTCTAGTGATCTTGTAGACTGTGATCTGCTTTTTGCATAAAGCTATTATTTCAACACCGGGCAAATAAGGAAAAAGAAAATAAATATACTCTAATCAGTCTATTTGGCTTCTTGTTAAACAATTACGTCGAAAAGTTTAGTGGGGAGGTTTCAATTCGTAGCCAGAGTGAAAAACTTCTGTAGTTAAAAAATAAAATACATATTTACTATTAGTGATGTGGTCTCAGATATCTAAGAAGGGACTATTTTGTTCCATATAAGAACAATTATACTACTACAACTGTAGTATTTATCAACCTTATATAGCTGTAGACAAATGAAATGCTAAGGCAAGAAAAGCAAATCAACTCTTAATTTTACCACAATAGGCTAACTTCAGTTCATAGAGGAAGAAGAATTATAGGTAGTAGATTAAATGAAAAGATAAAAAAGGGAAAAGGAAAGGAGATATCTCTTTTTTTCTGCTACCTTACTCACAGTTCTTCTTTCTACCTCTCCTTCTTTGGAAAAGTTTAGGGTGAATCACAAGTTAGTTAACGGATTAGAGCTAGGTAAGTTAAGGGAGACTCATGTTAAGGGCTGTTCAAAGGAAAGTATCCATGGATGCTTGGGAAGAGTGGAAATATTTTAATGAAAGTCATTAACGGACACATAACATCCAGGTACGATGGCAGTCTAGAAAAATTAACAAAAACAAACCAAAACTAGAGAAAATTTTCAGCTACAATAAAACTAGGGAACTGACGTAACCTATACCAGAAAGTATAAATAATATTTTCCAACTTGTACCTAAATTAAGGAAAGCAGTAAGATTTGGCAAGAATTTCCTCCAAACAGGAACTCAGTGCCATTTGTAGAAAGTAAACGAGATGGTCCTGAAGGCCTAGGAACAATCAGAAACTTGAAGAAATAAGGGCTAGGAACCTGAGCAGGCCATGGAAAATTTAAAGAGTACACCCTTGGGCCCATTTCAGGATGGTAAGGAAAACAGAACAAAAGAAGAGACATATACTACACATTTTTCCCCCACAGAACTCAGTTTCCAGACCCATAATTGAATTCTGGAAGTGAGAAGAGGCTGAAGTGCAAGGAATTAACAATGACTTACAAGCAGATCTGCAATTTTTGACCAAAATAAACTGAGCAAAGTAAATAAGCACTGACTATCAAATAAAAATCTTATAGTCTAGATCTCCTTAAACTCTCAACAAGCACACCTAACACCCAGATCTTGGTTTCTAATACCATACTCCAGCCAAAGGAACCAGGACTCCTTGGAGAAAAGCTTGATTCTAGTACTGTGGCAGAAAATACACAAGTTGAGACTGGAGCATCTTATAGTACCAGAAATTAGAGAAGTGCTCAAAAACACAAAAACAAAAACCACCACTGACAACAGTTTATAAGGGACACAAGAACAAAATGAAAGAGCTCCTAATGGCCAAAGCTAGAACAATTTGAACAACAAAATAAAGTAGTATTGGATTATAATCTAAAGTATAATACAATTATCCATGGCTTTATACTTATATAAATAAATGACTGAATAAATAAATAAATGTGGGAGAAGAAACAAATCTCCGATACAGAATTCTAAATAATTTAAGTAGCTACTACTTCCTCAAGGAGATGGAGCATAAAGTCCTACTCCTTAAGTGTGGGCTACACATAGTGATTTCATTCCAAAGAGTAGAGTATGGAAAGAGGAGGAAAAAAGAGTAACTTTACAGTGTAGAAACCTGAAAAACACTATCTCAGACAGGTAATCAAGGTCAACATCAACAGTGATAAGTAATATTGATAATATATATTCTTGATATGATGTGATGAAAATAGCACTTTACTTCTGTGGTCATTGTCCTAAAAACCCATAACCCCAGAATAAACTTGAGAAAAATATTAAAGAAATCCCAAATTGAAGGACATTGTACAAATTTCCTGATCAATACTCCTTAAAACTTTCGAGATCATCAAAAACAAGAAAAGTCTGAGAAACTGTCACAGACCAGAGGAGCCTAAGGAGACATGACAACTAAATGTATTCAGACTTAAACGTGAATAAAGGACTTCAGTTAATGATAATGTATCAGTATTGGTTCATTAATTATAAGAAATGTACCATACTAGTGTAAAATAAACAAACAACCAAAAAACTCTGCCATTGAGTTGACTCCTACTCATAGTGTTACTGAACCCGGAAAGGTAGGTCCTTGTGTTACTGCAATGGCAGGTCTGAGCTGCCTGCCACAGAAGCCAATACTGAGACAGGGGTGAGGTGAGCAGCAAGCGTGTTTTATTGTATATAGATATACAGGAGACAGAGGGGAATGAGCTCCTCCAAAAGACCCGTCTCCCCTTTGGAGACTCACTGAAAGGTTTTATATGGACAAGATTATAGTTTTTTTCTGGTGGTTACATTCTGCACCTGGCAATCCTTGAAGGTCATCTTGCCCCGTTATTATCACGTCGCAGATGAGTAACTCTACCCTCCAAGGTCATTCTACCTCTCAAAGAGAAACTTAGTTAAACTTCAAAGTCATGGGAAAGCAAGGGGGTGGGAGGATAGGAGGAAAACAAATCAAAATCATAGGAGCATGCAAAAGTGAACTATGGGGACTTCCGGCAACATGGTGCTCTAGGCAGAAGCACCACACCGTCCCTCCACAGCAAAGATCTGAAAAACTAAGCCAAACAGAGAAAACAGCAATCCTGAAATCCTAAAACATCAAATGAAGAGATAAAGAACTCAGCCAAGTACCAAGTGGAATAAGAAACGGACAGAGAACCGAAAGTGAGGAGACATACATGGAGAGGTCCCCTATTAGCTAATGCAGCACAGATCCGCCATCTTGGACTTCTATCAGAGACCAGCAAATAGGGGGTACGAGAAAGCAGCTTCACGGTGCTTCCAGCAGGAGACAGAACAACCGGTAAATAGCAATATACGCTTTCCCACCCCCACACCCTTCTTCACCCCACTCGGCCTCCTCCGCTTCCCGCGGCTACAGTCTCTTGGCCGGGAAGCACCGGCTGCTTGGATTCCACCCGCCCGCACTGGTCGACTCCCTGAGTGCCATTGGTTGGCTGCTGGTGTTGCTTTTTTCCGCTTCTTTTGATTTCTTCCTTACCTCTCACCACCTCCCTCTCCTTTTGCTCAAATACCTGGTTCTGTGCACCATCTTTGCTTCTTTCTGAGGGGCTGTGGAGCTCTGCTCGAGAGTGGAACTGCTTCCCGGTCCGTGTTGCCATGCTGGTGGGATCCTAGGGCTTTTTTTTGTTTGTTTGTTTTCAATTGATTGTTTGTTTTCTTTTTCTTTTCTCGAGTTGGTAGCCCATCCGGCCCAATGGTGCTGTGCGGCTGGGGACCTACCCCCTCCGCTTGTGCAGACGCTCAGAGGGATCCCTGAGAGCATTTCTTTTTTCATGTTTTTTTTCCTGCTTTTTTTGGGGGGGGGGTTCTTGTTCTTTTTTTTTCATTTGTTTTGTTTTCTTTTCCCTCTTTTTCCCTTTCTGTCTTTCTTCATTACTCAGTTTCTCATCTCTCTATACCTTCCTTCTCTTCCTGTCCCCTGGATACCTGGCGCTGAATGCCTCTATGCCTCCTAGCCAGGCTGCACTTCAACACCTGGGAACAACTTCCCAGACCTTATAGCCACACCAGTGGGATCCCTGGGAGCTTTGCTGTTCTTTTTTCTTTCTAATTTTTATTTATTCATTCTTTTCTCCTCTTCCTCTTTTTGTTTTTCTCCATTTCATAGTCTCTCATCTCTCCACTCCAACAGCAAGCTCCTATAGCACTCTTTTTTGTTTGTATGTTTTTGGCTCCTGTTCCTCTCTCCTCTCTCCCATACCCATCTAAGCTCCACACATCACGATCTCCCCCCTCCATTCTGCCTACCTGCACCACGTGCTTAACATCACACCACCAAGAAGCACAGGCATGGCCTACTGGACCCTGCCCTGCACTGATTACCGACTCGCCCTGGTGGCTGTAGTAAGTGCCACAAACTACCCATCCCAGCAACTCCTCTTTAGCTATACCTGCCCTGCTGTACCATATCTGAGCAACTGACCCTGCCAACTGGAGAAGGAGGCGAAAAGTATCGTGCCCACAGACAAGCAAACAACAAAGAACACACAGCCCACCTGCTCAGACATAGCCAAAAAAAAAGTGAACTATGCAAGCTAGGCATTAACAGTACCACAATACTCAAGAAGCTGCAATAAACAATAACTGAGAAATTTCCACGCAGCCCCTTTCACTTCTCCGGAGCGCTCAGACTTGCCAATTATCTGGACACTGGCCTTTGAGAAAGAGAAAGTAACTTTATTGCAATGTGCAGAGCAAAGAGTCGGGAGGAAGTTCCTCAGATCTGGCTCCCTGAGCTATGGGGAAGCAGGGCTTATATGTGGTTTTGGAGGCAAGATGGTGGCCGCACAGGCATACTTAGGAGGAAAATTCTAGAAGGTGGCCAGGAAACAGGAGGTGACATGGTTCTCGTCCAACCCCTTGCTTTGGAATAGGGTCCGAGTGATGATTTTCCTTCAGATGCATTCTACCTGTTGCTGTGTCCACTGTTGAAGTCAATTAGTGGTCACAGCTGGCTCTTCTGTGCATGCAGGGTGGGCCAAATCTAGCT
The DNA here is from genome assembly GCF_000243295.1 of Trichechus manatus latirostris. NCBI lineage: Eukaryota > Metazoa > Chordata > Mammalia > Sirenia > Trichechidae > Trichechus > Trichechus manatus. The sequence goes on from NW_004443952.1 coordinate 9,289,110, forward strand.
TAGGCTAGTTTAAGGACTAAAGTAAATTTACTGGCATTTGTAGGGTCAGGTTATAACAGCGACCCTATAGGACAGAGTAGAACTGCCCCATACGGTTTCCAAGGCACAGCCGGTAGATTTGAACCACTGGCCTTTTGGTTAGGAGCCGAACGCTTAACTACTGTGCTACCAGGGCTCTGTACTAGTGTAAGATGTTAATAATAGGGGAAACTGAATGTGGGGTCTATGGGAAGTCTCTGTACTATGTTCATTATTTTTCTGTAAATCTGAAATTGTTCTAATTTTAGGACCAATCAGATAAGAGCATTTAAAAACCAAGAACTTTTTCTGGCTGGTGGTGGAAGAAAAAGGCTGAAGTTAGATAGATTCAAAGTGTGAAAAGGACTCATTGTGCCATTGCTGCTTTGAAGATGGAGGAGGCCACGTAAGTAAGAATGCAGGTGGCATGAAGGAACTGAGGGTGATCCCTGACTCACAGCCAGCGAGGAAACACAGACTTTAGACCGTGATTCTGCCAACAACTTGAATGATCTTGGAAATGGATTTTTCCCAGACTCTAGCCCAGGCTGTCTGATGGCTTAACTTCGGCTACGTGAGACTCTAAGCAGAGATTTCGAGCCCATCTGTACTTCTGAGCTACAGAACTGTGAAATAATAAATAGGTTTTATTTTAAACTGCTAAATTCATGGTAATTTATTATGCAGCAATAGAAAACTAATACAGTTTGTATTTCATCAGTTTGTCACCAGTGTCCTTTCTCCATTGTAGGATGTAATCCAGGATCCCATGTCGTGTTTAGTTGTCTCATTAGTTTGCTCCACTGTATGACGTTGCCTCAGTCTTTCCTTGTTTTTCTTGATATTGACACTCTTGAAGTGTACTGGTCAGGTATTTTGCAGAATTTCTCTCAATTTGGGTTTCTCTGATGTCTTCTCAGGATTAGATTAAGGTTAATGCATTCTTGGCCTGAATACTGTAGAACTGATGTGACCTTGGCGGTGCATTACATCAGGGGTTCATGTCAAAGTGTCATATTACTGTTAAGTGATCACTTTGGTTAAGATGGTGCCAGCTGGGTTTCTTCACTGTAAAATTACTATTTTTCTCTTTGTAATTGATAAATATCTTGGAGGAGGTGCTTTGAGACTATGCAAATAATCAATTTCTTCTTAAATTTTTGCCCACGAATTTTAGCATCCATCAATGGATCTTGCCTGCAATAATTATTACTGTGGCGATTTTCTATTTCCTACATTCCTTCTATGTTTGTTACTTAGAATCCTTCAGTAAGGAAGACTTCTCCTTCTTTCCCATTTATTTGTTTATTCAATAATTTATTATTTGTATTGTCTCATGGATATTTATTTTAGATTATAATCTATTCAGTTCTATTGCTATTTATTTTGTTGCTCTAACTATTCCTGCTTTGGTCACTGGGAGCTCTTTCGGGTTGACTCCTGTGCCTTTTTGGCATGTCTCCATCATTTTATGAATACCTCCTTATTTTCTAGAATTTCAAGGTGCTCCAGGAACTTTCTGTGTTTTTCCCTGATCCAGCCCTGGAATTGATCAAGTCTCAGAAAAGCCCTCGTTCCTTTTATTGGAGAATGGTATTTAGAAACTAAAATATGGATATTAGCTGTGCTCACTGTTACTGAGGTCATTGTTTTTAGGTCATCAGCAGACAGAGCTTGGAAATATATGTATATATACCAACCCATGGGGCCCTGGTGGCTCAGTGGTTAAGTGTTTGGCTGCTAACCAAAAGGTTGGCAGTTCAAATCCACCAGTTGTTCCTTGAAAACCCTACGGGGCAGTTCTACTCTGTCCTATAGGTTCAGTATGGGTCAGAATTGACTCAACGGCAACGGTTTTTTTTTTTTTTAAGGGTATACCAACCTATTCCTATACACATCTATGTTTAATTATGTTACACTGTATATTATAGAGTAGATCCAGTCTTCTGTGAGGAGGACTTACTCATCCTAATACAACTAGAGGGAATGGTGCTCCCCTTCCACCCCTGCACCAAACCAAATGTGGGTATTAGCAGAATATTCAATAGATTTCATGAAAAGGTGCTAAGAGAAAGCCTACTTTACTTGTCAGCTCTCCACTGATTTGAGTCATTTCCTACTTACTTCCCACTACTATGTCACCAAGTAGTTGAAAGGTGAAACAAGAATATAAACCATTGGTATCTAACCCTCCAGCAGAATAGAAAGCAAAAAAATTCAAATAATGCACAGGGAAGCAGGGATGAAATTTTTGAGCCCTCAAATCACACAATTCCTGAGTCAACTGCTGATCAAAGTAGAATTACTATTATTCAAAATAAGTACCCTTTTCTGCCCCCATACACAAAGAAAATTCTAGCAAAGACACATGCCCTCCCTGAAAAGAGCCTTCCAAATGAAGTGAAAAAATAGTATATGTAATAATGTAAAAATTATACTTTTAACAGAAAAAACATGGATAAGCAGAAAACTTAAACAAAATACTTCTCTGCAATCTTTAGATAAAGAAGGACTCTATGAAGCAAGATATTTTAAAACGTAGATAAGACAATAGCATAGTGAGGCAATGGTGGTTCAGTGGTAGAATTCTCGCCTTCCACGCCGGGGACCTGGATTTGATTCCTGGCCAATGCATCTCATGCACTCCCACCATAGTCTGTCATCTGTGGATTGCATGTTGCTCTGATGCTAAGCAGATTTTAGTGGAGCTTCCAGATTAAGAATAAACTAACAACTTGATGGTAACTAACAGCAACAACAAGAAAGCAATAGCAAGACAATAGCATGGGATGAAAAGAAAACTGGCAGAGTTAATGAAAGAGAATAAAGAGAAAAACAAAATTGTTATATAATTTTAAAACACTCTAAAATAGCAAGGAATCAAACTAATACTGCGGAAATCTATGTTATGGTTAGAGAGGATAATTTGAGAAAATCATACCAAATATTAAGAAAAAAGAAAAAGATGAAACATTAAAAAGTATGGACATGGCAGAACAGAGATCCAATAAATAATTGGTAATGCTTAGCAAGAAAATAGAACAAGTTTAACAGAAACACAAATTTAATACAATAAATAATTCTGAAACAAAAAGAAAGATTGTCTTTGCAAGGCACAACCAGTTTTATTCATTCATTCAATAAAATACCGCTCACTGTGTGCTAAGCATTGTTCTAGTTGCTAAGGATACATCAACAAACAAAACACATAAACATCCCTGCCTTCATGGATGTTACAATGGTTAAAGTGATTGACTGCTAACCAAACGTTTGGCTGTTTGAAACCACCAGAGGCTTCACAGGAGAAAGATATGGCAGTCTGCTTCCATCTGCTTCTGTCAACCCTACAGGGTCGCTATAAATTGGAATCAACTCGATGGCAGTGGGTTTGGTTTTTTCTTTTTTTTTGGTCATGGATTTTACATTTTAGTCGAAAGAGATGAACAATCAAAATAAATGATATGCTAGAATAAGAGGGAAAATGGACAGTGGGGAGGCCATGCTCCTCCTCTTCCTAGTCTCTGGCAACCACTACTCTGTTCTACATCTATATAATTTTGTCATTTTGAGAATGTTATATAAATGGAATCATACAATACATAACCTTTTGGGATTTTTTTTTATCAGCATAATTTCAAATCTTTCTTTTTAGGGATTATGATTTTGTATTTGTCATGGGTAAAATGATGTTAAAAGGTTCACCTCCCCAGATTCACCTAATGGCTAACATTATTTCTGAACTATATTGACATCTTTGTATTACTTTATATTTTAAGAAGTTTTAGCTGTAAGAATGAATAAAGTTGTTGTTGTTAGGTGCCATCAAGTCAGTTCTGACTCACAGCCACCCTATGTGCAACAGAACAAAACACTGTCCGGTCCTGCGCCATGCTTGAGCCCATTGTTGCAGCTACTGTGTCAGTCCATCTTACCAAGGGTCTTTCTCTTTTTTGCTGACCCTCTACTTTACCAAGCATGATGCCCTTCTTCAGGGACTGATCCCTCCCGGTAACATGTCCAAAGTATGTGAGACGTAGTCTAGTCATCCTTGCTTCTAAGGAGCATTCTCGTTGTACATCTTCCAGGACAGATCTGTTGGTTCTTTTGGCAGTCTATGGTATATTCAATATTCTTCGACAACACCACAATTCACAGGTGTCAATTCTTTGGTTTTCCTTATTCATCTTCCAGCTTTCGCATGCATATGAGGCAACTGAAAACGTCATGGCTTGGGTCAGGCACACCTTAGTCTTCAAGGTGACATCTTTGCTTTTTAACACTTTAAAGATGTCTTTTGCAGCAGATTTGCCCAATGCAATGCATCTTTTGATTTCTTGACTGCTGCTTCCGTGGGTGTTGATTGTGGATTCAAGTAAAATGAAATCCTTGACAACTTCAATCTCCATTTATCATGATGTTTCTTATTGGTCTAGTTGTGAGGATTTTTATTTTCTTTATGTTGAGGTGTAATTCGTACTGAAGGCTGTGGTGTTTGATCTTCATCAGTAAGTGCTTCAAGTCCTCTTCACTTTCAGCAAGCAAGGTTGTGTCATCTGCATAACACAGGTTGTTAATGAGTCTTCCGCCAATCCTGAAGCCCCGTTCTTCTTCATATAGTCCAGCTTCTTGGATTATTTGCTCAGCATACAGATTGAATAGGTATGGTGAAAGGATACAACCCTGATGCATACCTTTCCTAACTTTAAACCATGCGCTATCCCCTTGTTCTGTTTGAATGACTGCCTCTTGATCTATGTACAGGTTCCTCATGAGCACAATTAAGCGTTCTGAGATTCCCATTCTTCTCAATGTTATCGATAATTTGTTATGATCCACACAGTGGAATGCCTTTGCATAGTCAATAAAACACAGGTAAACATCTTTCTGGTATTCTCTGCTTTCAGCCAGGATCCATCTGACATCAGCAATGATATCCCTGGTTGCACGTCCTCTTCTGAATAAGGTAATGTTGGTTAAATGTTAACTAAGCACTGTGTACTAGACTGCCTTATGGCAAGTGTTCAAAGGTTACGTTTTGTCCAAACATAACATTGGGTGTGTGTGTGGAGGGGGGAGGGCATCTCTTATCAGATAAACATGTATCAAGAATTTTTTTGACAAGTTAGAATAAAGGCACAAGGAAGATAAAATATTAGAAAATTTATAAACTGAATTATTTGTAATTGATCTCCTTCTCAAACTATAGTGTAATAAACAAATAGAGATATTGTTCCCCTGCTCACCACCAAGAAGCCACAGTATGCAGCACATAAAGCTCTCATGCCAAGCCAGGTCATGTGGGTAATATCTGATCATGCCAGAAACTCAGAAACTTCTGCTGAGATCATAGAAGGCCATGGCTCTTCCATGCCCTGTGGGCTCTGGGAATAGCTAGGATTCTAAAAATGGTCCAAGAAGAGCTAAATTCCATTCTATTTACTGTTTTTGAATCAGAGAGACTCACAAATCTATGGAGCTCAATCCATGAAAAGTCCATTGAATTCAGGACCCAGGGGCAGGGGGAAAGGAAAGATTTCATGTTTTCTATTGCTGTTTTCTTGTATCTGAGCTTCTGTTGTAAAGCTGGACATTAATAATGTTTGGGACATGTCATACAGTTTTGTTAATCTTAGCCAAGTGCACTGTCCTTACATTGCGGAATTTTCGTAGTTATTATTAGTAATATGGACAGTGAGTTTCAGAGTTTACGTTTTAGTATTGAAGTTTGTTAGCTATCTTAAGGAATAGGGCTGAAAGAAAAACATAACCTTTGTTTTTCTAAACAAAGAAAGTCAGTGTAAATTGGAACAGCTTTTCTTGGAAGTCATTTTGACCATATTTATCAAATTTGAAGATGAGCATACTGTTTTTCCCACACTTCTAGGAATCTGTTCCTCAGACAGTTTTATGTGTGCAGAGATGTTCATATGTGATATTCTTTGCAACAGTGTTAGTTTTATCGAATAATTGGAAAGAATGTAAATTTCCACTACTTTGGAAATAGTTACATAAATAATGGCACGTGAAATTATGAAATACTGTGCAGTATTAAAAAGAATTAAGTAGATGAGAAGTACTGGCATGAAAAAAAATCTCCAGGACGTTTAGTGGAAAAAACAAGTAAAAAATGAGAAAGTCTAGAAATATGCATACATAATTGTTACAGTGGTTATCATGGGTGGGGTGATTCATGACAAAAAGAATTATAACCTTTTAGTATTTCATATTGCTTGAGTTTTCTGAAATAAGTATGTATGTTTCTATTACTTGTGTAGCTAAAAAAAAAAAAAGTAAGAAAACATCATCAACAGAATATATCCCAAAGACAACAATAGCAAGACGGCATCAGCTATCTTGCTGATATTTTTAATATCCATCTGGCAATGCAGGGTGGCAATGTTTACAACTGTAACTTAATATTTGGACTTAACATCAAAACAAAATGTATCCGACATTTTGGAAACAGGGACTGAGGTTAGATATTTTAAAAGGACTTCAAATGACTTAAAAAAAATGAGATACTCGTTATTTGAAAATCATTTTCTGCCAACAAGATGAGATAAACTGACTGAAGAATCCATTCATCCTTGAAGGCTGGAACCTCATTTTCTTGTGTCTCTTCACAGTGCCTGGCACATAGTGGACACTCAATAAATATCGACTGAATGATGGATGAATTCACACTTTAAATCTTTTTAGTAGCACAACTTATTGAGGTTTTTGTTACTTGCTTTTCCAATGAGGCATCTAAGGGAGGTGGGAAACCCCCTCTTTCTACTCAGAGGTTAAGAATTTTGTTGAGGACAGGGTTTAGTGGCTCTTGTTTTGGTAAGCTAAGAATTGAAAATCATTCAATTTCAGAACTAGACAGAATATAAAAGGGAAAAAGGGAAGAGAGTTGTCACAAGTTATATTTTTTGCTCAGACTAGAGAAAAAGGAGGGAACCCTGGTGGTGGAACGGTTAAATGCTCCGCTGTAAATGAAAGCTTGGTGGTTTAAATTCACCCAGCGGCTTCTGGACAAAGACTTGATGATCCGCTCCTGTAAATATTACAGCTTAGAAAACCCTACCGGGCAGTTCTACTCTGTCACATGGGGTCGCAATGAGTAGAAATCAACTCCACAGCACACATCCGCAACACAGGAAAAGGCTCTGGTAGCAAATGTTTCCCGGCTGCTAAACTGTGGACAAATCATCTGAAAAATGGGGTAATAGTTCCTTCCTCTTAAGTTTTTTTTTTTTTTTTTTTGCAGGGAAGAATGAAAATGCTGGCAATATAGTGGCCATTCTATATTTGTGCAGTGAGTGCTTCATATAAATTCAATACTGCACGGTCGGAAAGAAAAACACCCAGACACTAAAACTGTCCAAAAACTCAAGTTCGGAGAGTCATTTTCACCTCATTCACTTTTCCCAATACACCCGTCGGGATGGGTGCCGGTTCCAGGGGTCGACTCCCAGCGCCGGGCAGGCGACGGGGCGGGCCCCGCATAGGCTAGGGTTCCCTGCTGCCCGGCTTCCTAGAGGTGCAAGGCGGGTGGCTCCGATGACCACCGCCAGCGCCTGGCCCGCAGGCGTCGTGCTTGTAGCCAGGCTTCCGCCACCCTCGCCCACACAAGGCGCTTCCGGTGCGGTTTTGGGGTCCTCGCGGACTAGCTACTCTCCTAAATCGGGTCCCCAAAGCTATTGCCACCGACAGACGGAGATATCCAAGTTAGCCGCCCAGGGCAGCGAAGCCGGAAGAACTACGAAGACCGCTGGACGGCAGGCGGGGCGGTGCAGCCAACAGCACAAGGCGCGCGCTCCCGCGAACGCAGACGAGAGGCCCTGGGTCAGCCCGGGAAGGGCGGGCGCGCGCGTGCGCCGGGAAGAGGGGCCGGGAGGCGGAGTCTAAGGGCGACGGCGGAAGAGGGCGCCCTGGAGCCAAGCCTGAGGTCGGCTGAGGGCGGGGCCCAGGGTGGGCGCGAGCGTAGGGGCGGGCCCCGAGGGAGGGTGCCGACGCTAAGAGGGCGGGGTTAGATGAGGCGGGGACGCGCTTGCGGGGTGGGGAAGGTGGGGGCGCGGCGGTGGCGGGAGCGTGCCCGGTCCCCGCCCCTGTTTCCCACTCTCCCACCTCCGACCGGCCGGGGTTGCGGAGAGGCGCTGCTTGCCGGTTCTCGGAGCCGCCCTGTTGCCTCCGCTTCCTCCTTCCGCTCGCGGTGAGCCCGTCAGTCCCCGCACTGTGCGCTCCTCCATCTGGGCCATGGATGGGTAAGTGCTAGTTGGCGCGGCGGCCGCTCCGGGCTGTGGTTGCCCGTCTTCCTCTCGGCTCTCGGCGGAACGCGCCGAGGCCAGGGAGCCGGGCGGGGCGCCGGCGCCGGAGGAGCAACCCCGGCCGAACTCGACGACGGGGCTTCCGGGCGCCTCCAAGGGCACCCCGAGTCGCAGAGGGGCTGTCCGTCGTAGCCTCTCTTCACCCCACGCGGCGCCCCCTTAATATCCGCCCCTTTACACCCTCACGCCACCCACCGGGAAGCGAAGAAAGCCCGGTCCGGGTGCCGGGGTCCGCCCTCCGCGCCGAGAGCGGCGGGAGCCCGGCCTCCCGACACTTCCTTTCAGAAAATGGTGCGCGGCGCTGGGGGCGGGCGGGCGTCCTTAGGCTTGGGGAGTCGCTGTTTACCGGTGAGGTAGAGCAAGCGGTGGAGCCTTCCCCTGGCGGGGAGACGAGTGGCCGCGTCCGTACCGGTCTGGGCGGCGCCCTGGTCCCGAAGCCAGGGCTCCACGCGGGATCTCGGAACTGCCAAGGAACGATCCGAGGTCTCCTGACTTGTCCTGTGAGATATGTTAGAGATTTCTATTTGCCAGGTGTCTGGACTTGCTGACCTTGGGCGCTTACCTCCGTCCACCCCTCCCGTTAAGAAACTTCGTGAATCCTCTGCCATGTATGCAAAATATTGCTTAAGTGCAATTTTCGGGCGGCCTTTAAACGCCCAGAAATTTAAAGCAGTCTGTCACCCCTCCCCCTCAAAAGTATATATATATGTGTGTATATATGTATATATATATATATATGTATATATATAAAATCAATGATACGTATATTTTTTTGCAGACCCAGATATGGGGTAGATATTTTAATCATTTAAGGAGCAACTAGTAGATTAGGAGTTTGAGATTAATTGAAGGTTGCAGTATGTGTACATCAAGATTAAAAAAAAAACCCCAGCTTTCTGAGAGACTGCAAATCCGTTTATTCCAGTTTTACATTTGAGGTTTTGTTTTGCCTGTTGTAATTTTTGAGGACAAAATTTCTGTAAACCTCTTGATTACAGAATATATAGGACTTCCTTGAACAGTAAAAGCTGTTTACATTTTGCCATATAGTTCATGATGGTTAGGCTGTGTAAAGAGTTGATATCTTCCAGTAAGTTTTGCACTCATTACATTTCATTTATCTTAGTTTTACCGTATTAAGTCTATACGATACATTGGATTAACTCATTTGAATACGTATTGCACACTGCTACAGACATCAGGAAAGATACAATTTTTAGATTTTATTTATTGTGATACTGTTCTTTAATTTATTGTCTAATTGGAACTGTATTGTTTGACTGAAGGTTTTCTAGAAGCATTGTTGAAAACTCGTTTCATATTACCTTATTCAATTAATTTTATATTTGTGCAAACTTCTGCTATTTTAATTATTTGTGAAGTTATGTCAATATTCAGTTTAGGATGGCTGAAGTGAGCATTTCGTTATGTATAGTAAATTATTACATGGTTTGATTGGAGATGTTTTGTATCAAAAAGTTTATAGTAAAGAATACTCTTGAGTTATGTGTCTTGGCTTTTACTCTTGGACAACTGGCAAACTTAGTCTTTTTGGTAGTGTTTAAGAAGTTAGCCCTCTCTCCCATTTGTGGTTTTAGAGCTAAGAATGAGTTTATTGGTTTAAATATGTGGGTAGTGATACAGATATTGGAAGTTCAAGTAGTAACATGATTTGCTCTTTACATCAGGACCAGTAACCACAGTATTACACAATCTTATTATTTATGCAAAAAGAACACCAGAGGTATTTACGTATTTTTAGGCAGATTTCAAGTTTCAAAAGCCTACAAGGAAAAACAAAAAAATCTAATGGTTATTGCTTAAAACAATTTACAAAATTAAACAATCCAGTCATATATTTGGTTGCTTTTATGAAACAGTGATCACATAGGTTATTAACACCTTGTGGAATTTAGCTATAGTCTTTTTTTAGGAGGTATGGAGACAAAACATTAGTTGAAGCCAGCTTCTTTGGTGTTAGAAGGAATTGATTTTTGTATGGCAGGACTTTATAGGGGTTTTACACCCTGGTCTTAAGGGGTGTGGTGTTGAACACTGTGAAGTTTTGCCTTTAGGCGACTAATTAGATTTCCACATTTTCCCACAGCCTGCAGAAGGTTCTGTGTCTTTATTTTTGGACAGTTAAAAAACAAACAACAAGCCACCAGTCAACGTGTCATTGTAGTTCCTCAAATCCCAAGTTTTTTTTGTGTTTATAAGCTCTTTTCCTCCTAAAAGATAATTTACATTTAAACGCAGTTTTAACTTGGTAGAATTTTTTTATTTTAGTTCTGAGAGCTGTCTTAACTATTTTGGTGAGCAGTTTTGAGTGGTTGATGCAGATCTGTAAGATGCCTTCTATTTCTATAAAATCCAAGCGCTGGTTTTGTTTCATTTGAAACTTTAGACAGGATAATTCATACCAGTGATTTGAAAGAAAGAACTTTGATGATTTTAAGTTGTGATTTGGATTTGTTTAATAGAGGTAGGTGGATAAACAGATACTGCCTTATATTTTATGTAAGCACAACTATTTTTCTAAATTTTCTGAATATTAAAAGAGACTTGACTTGTTTCTTACAATGTTGTTAAGACTTTGCTTTATACTCTGCTGTTACTAGCCTGTCGCATCACTTTTCTTTGTATTAACATTTCACGACTCATCGCATTCTTATCTTTATTCTTTACATTTGTACAATGCTTTTTCTTCTTTAATCTTATTATCTCTGTCTTTAAAAAACTTTATTTTCCATTTTCTCTTTTTACTTTTTCCATACAGTGTTGTTACAGATCTTATAGCAGTTGGTTTAAAGGTAGGAGTCTTTTACTCTCCTTTCATAAGCACTTTTGTATCTTAGTTTTGGTTTTTTTCCCCAGTGGTGAAACCGTCTAACTTGTTCATAAAATTATCCGCTTTACTGTGTGTTAATAGTCTTTCATTTTTATTTAGCTCCAAAATAACTAGATTTGTAGCTAATTTTGGATTTTATAAAGAGGAGCTACATACAGTAGCATCTTGTATATATAAAATGTGAGCAAAAGGTTTAGCCCTAAGTTTCACTTGAATAATCAGGGTATTTGTTTCGGTTTTATTTTGTTTTAGCAGTTAAAGGCAACCGAGGCTCTGATTTATTTTCCTCTCCTGTCCTTTCTTGTATCCTGTCTGGTGGATGTGCTTTTGAGTAATAAAAATAGTAATAAAGTTTCTTCAGTTCCTACTGTGGACTAGTTGCTATGCATGTGTTTTCACTAATCAGTATAACAATCCTGCAAGGAGGGTATTAATATTCATTTTTTAGAGATGAAAAAATAGGTTCAGAAAGTTTATGTCCCAAGGAGTGGTACACTAGAGTTCAAATCCATGTCTTCCTGGTTCTAAAGCCTGACCTTTTATGTATTTATTTATTTTCCTTTTTCTTCATTATATCTAGCTGCCAACAGTGAGGGTTCTGTCTAAAAGGTGAGCAACAGGAGAGCTTTTCTGCGTTAAAAATTTAACTTTGCTTTAAGGTTTCCTTTAGCAATTTGGTGTTTGAAATAGAGTTGAGATCCTTGCCCTAGAGGTCACTTATAGTTCAGATTACTGTAGTAGATATAATACATCTCACGTATTGGTATTACATGCATCTTAAATATTGTAGACTGACTTATGTAAAGTTGTTCCACCTCTTTCTGTTGATTGTACCTCAAAGTTGTTCCACCTCTTTCTGTTGATTGTACCTCTGTGCATAACTCTTCTTATTAGCAATTTCAAAACACTGCCGCTTCATTTGCACTTAATTGGACTTGGTGGTGCTCGTATTCTTAAAATACCTTAAAAAAGAAACATAAATACAAAAACAGCATTTGAGACTAAAATTAAAAAAAAAAAACCCATTGCCATCGAGTCGATTCCAACTCTGAGCGACTGTACAGGTCAGAGTAGAACTACCCCATAGGGTTTCCGAGGAGCAGCTGGTGGATTCAAACTGCTGACCTTTTGGTTAGCAGCCGAGCTCTTGACCACTGCGCCACCAGTGACTAGACTAAAATAGGAAGTCCGAAACTAACATAGTTGAGAATGATAACTCAGATTAGAAACTGCAGGCTCATAGCTAACATCCGATTTTGGGTCTGGGTGGGTGTTGGTGAGAAGAGGGTATTTAAAGTGAATGTTTGGTCTTATCAGAAATGTAATTTGTGATTCTAGAGTTTTATCTGGCAAAAATTAATACATAAGACATTTAAAACAGTTTATTATTTTGGAGTCAAGGAATGCTATTCGTAAAGGACTGTCATGCCTGTTTTAATGTGGGGAAAATACATCTTGATGGTAAATGAAAGAAAATTTAAATGTTAGGCATAGGAACCACATTTGAATACAGGATTTGGATTTCTGACTACCTGTTTTGCAGCAGAGTACTTTGAAAACATAAAGGTCAGGTCCTACTCTGAAGAGGAGATGAGCTGATTAGTTGACTCAGTAGGAAATCCGTATTTTTAAAAACTTAAATTCTGGAAATGTGCCGTAAAATTATTCATTATAGGAAGAAATTTTTTATAGGATTTTTCTGCTTCTTTCTTGGACTCTGTATCCAAGGAAGTTTAGTTACCAAGTAATAGGCCAGTAAGTCCTCACTCATACTTTAAGTTGTATGAAGGATAACAAACCAAATTTAGTGAATTTAAATGAGTCCTTTAAGAATGTCAGTTACTTGTCTTCTACTATTTGCTATTGGAATTTAATGACACAAATGGTTCGAGTCAATGGCAAGAGTGGATTTCACGTTATGCTCAGTAAATTGTTTTCTTGGATTCAGCAGAAAAGTAGTAGTATGGATTTTGTTTTTGAAGAACTGAAAATACTCTTAAGTATCAAATCCATTATTGTAGAGAAGGAAACCTGAGTTGTTTTCCAAGATTGATTCTCTAGAATGTGTTGAGGGAAAGAATTTTTGATGTTTCCCTCACTACTGTGTTTCCAGTGTCTGGCACATAGTAAGCTCTTAGACATGTTTGATGAATGAATGAATGTCAAATTGTCACACAGCTGGTTAAGTGGCAGACCTATACTGGACCCAAGTCTTCTAATTTTGCTAGTGTTTCTTCTATTTGGTATAACCATGGTAAAAGAGAATTAAATTCATTTTTTAGATTGGAATTTTTGTGAAGACAGGTGAACATTTTCAGGCAGTTTAGGGCCATACCATGTCTGAGATTTTCTGAGACCTCAGAGTTTGTCTACTCTTGAATAACCTGTGCGGGTTATCAATTTTTGAGCTGTTCTTAAATTAAGAAAATTAGCTTTTGGTACTTCCCATGAAATTTTTGTTTTATTTCTTCATATTTTATATTTTGAAATGCTTATTGAGAAACAGTGAGAAGTACTCGCTATTCTTAGTTTTGAATTTTTGTAATGAAGAACCAACCATATAATTGTGAGTGATATTGGACATTTTCAAGAACCTTATTATTCCGGATAAATCTAGATGTCAGCATTGTGGATAACATGGCATTTTTTGTGTGTGTCTAAATTTGTGTGTGTGTTTAAATTTCCAGCGTATACTTTAATTATTACTAACCAGCTTGTCTTAAATATTTTCTATATTCCTGATTTTTTAAAAAAATTACTGTAGTAACTATTAAAACAAATGATTTTTAAAAAAAAATAATGGTCTTCTATATTAAAAATATTTTAGTCTTTTTCTGGGTTATCTTATTTTAAGTGATTAGATGAGAATAGAAAAAATTCACATTGGAAGCCGTAATTGGCTTCCAATAATTATGTCTGTCAGTGTATAGGTAAGAACAATAAAGTATATTTAAATTAATTTTGAAGATCTATTTTCTATTTGCTTTAGCAGGGGTTAGCAGACTATAGCACCTGGGCCAAATCTGGCTTGCCATCTGTTTTTGTAAATGATTTTATTGGAATACAGCCATGCTCATTCATTTCGCGTTGTCTGTGGCTACTTTCATGTTACACTGGCAGAGTGGAAGAGTTGCAACAGAGACCATATGGCCTGCAAAACCTAAAATATTTATTTCTTGGCCCTTTACAGTCTATTTGCCTACTGCTGTGCTTGACTATAGAAAATGTAGGGTTTTTGCCTCAAATCCTTTTCCTTTTAAACTGAGGGATAATTTACATGGAGCAAAATACACAGATCTTAAGGGTACAATTCAGTAAATGTTGACAAATGTATACACTTATGTTTCCTAAACCCTAATCAGGTTAATAGACATCATTCCAGAAAGTTTCCTGTTGCCTTTTTCTGAATCTAGGCAACTGTTCTGATTTCTGTCACAGTAGATTAGTGTGCCTGTTCTTGAACTTCATATAAATGGAATCATACAGTATAAACTGTTTGGTGTCTGGCTTATTTTCCTCAGCATAATTATTTTGCGATTCATCCATGTTGTTGCATAAATCAGTAGTTCCTTTTTTTTTTTTAAATTTCTGAGAGGATTCCATTGTGTGAATATGTCACAGTATTTTAAAATTTATTCTTTTGTTGATGGATGTGGGGTATACAATAAATTATACCAAAGAATTTGGTCTTTATCCTTGGTTTCTTGGAGATAACCTCTAAACCACTGGAATTTCCCCAGTGATTGGAGTGTCTTTTCTCTGAACTACACATCTGACAGGTTATGCTAATGAGGTGACTCTTTGGTTGGGGGCTGGCCAGGTCAGAAAGACAGACTATGTGATATTAGCCCAACCTGAGGCGAGGGGAACTGGAGGTTGAATTCAACTATGTGAGCAATGATTCAATCAGTCATGCCTATGTAATGAGACCCCAATAATTTCGAATCTTGGGTGAAGCTTCCTGGTTGGTGTTAGGCATCAATGCATGGGGGAGCGTAGCACATCCTTTGGGACATGGAATCTCAGCATTAGGAACCCTCCCAGACCTTGTCCTATATGTCTTCTTTAGCATCCTTTTTGCTGTTATAAAACAGTAAGGATAGTGCTTTCTTGAGTTCTGTGAGTTGTTCTAATGAACTATTGAGCCTGACGGGTAATGGGAGTTCTCAAATTTGTAGCTAGGTCAGAGTGAGAGGGACACTGGAGACCCCCTATCTTATTGGCTGGCATCCTGAGGTAATAGAGCCCTGAATTTGTAGCCAGTAAATCAGAAATGAGGGTATTATAGAGACCCCCAAGCTTGCAGCTGGCATCTGAAGCCTTGGGCAGACTTGGCAGTCTGGAGGATTAGGCCCTGTAACTTGTGAGATCTGACCTAGCTCTGGTGGTTAGGGTCAGGGGAAGAATGCTGCATGTGCAGTTGGTGTCAGAGAGGATATTTAGAATTAGATTGAGAGTTAGAGTTGGCCTCAGAGAAGGCATACAAAGAGACACTCAATATAATGGACGTTTGAGTTCTTCCTCAATTTGAGTTTTGAGCTATTATGAATAAAGCTACTATGAACATTTGTGTACAAATCTTTGGGAAGATGTATGTTTTATTTATATTGGATAAGTGCCTAGGAATAGAATTGCTGGACGATAGGATTATGTGTACGTTTAACTTTATAAGAAACTGTCCCATTGTTTTCCAAGGTGTTGTACCACTTTACATTCTTACCAGCTTGTATTACAGTTCAGGTAGCTTTCATATCTTTGTGAGTACTTGGTTTTGCTAGTCTTTACTTTTAGCCATTCTAATGGGCATAGCTAGAATGGCTCGTAGTATCACATTGTAGTTTTGACTTGCATTGACCTGATGACAAGTGTTGAGTACCCTTTCACATGCTTATTAGCCATTCACATAATCTTCTGTTGTGAATGTCTGTTCAAGTCTTTTACCCATTCTTTTAAAGTGGGTTTCTTATAAACAACATATAGTTGGACCTTGGCCCTCCACCATAATGCCACTCTTAAAATCTCTGTCTTTCAATTGGTGTATATAGACCATTCACATTTAAAGTGATCATTAATTAATTGGATAAATATCTACCATGTTGCTAACTTTTCTATTCATGGCACTTATTTGTTTCTCCTTTTTTCATCTTGTTTTCTGCCTTCTCTGACTTTAACTGAGCATCTTACATGATTCAATTTTATCTTTGCTTTTAGCATATTAATTATACTTTCTTTAAAAGTTTATAGTGGTTGCCCTAGAGTTGACGCTACACCTTTACAACTAATCTAAGTCCACCTTCAAATAACACTGTCTTGCTTTATGTGTAGTACAGGTACTTTATAAAAGAGCATTCCCTCTTCCTTCCCCACTATTCCTTATGGAAACCCTGGTGGTGCAGTGGTTAAGAGCTGTGGCTGCTAACCAGAAGGTTGGCAGTTAATTTTTGGATAATTGAATTTATTATTGTTTTTTAAAATGTCTCTGGATTTTGAGTCAAATTAGATGCTCCTCATTCAAAAGTTAAAAGAAATTCATTCATGTTTTCTTCTTATACCTAAATGGTTTTATTTTTTACATTCAGATCTTGATCCATTTGGGGTTTATCCTTGTGTCTAGTGTGAAGTATGGAGTCAACTTTATCTTTTTCCAAATGGCTACTGTCATGATTTGAATTGTGTCCCCCAAAAATGTGTGTATCAGTTTGGCTGGGCCATGATTCCCAGTATTGTGTGATTGTCTACCATTTTGTCATCTAATGTGATTTTCCTGTGTGTTGTAAATACTGCCTCTATGATGTTAATTGGGGGTGGGTGGGCAGCAGTTGTGTTGATGAGGCAGGACTCAATCTACAGGATTGGATTGTGTCTTGAGCTGGTTTCTTTTGGGATATAGAAGTGAGAAGTGAGCGGAGAGACGGGACCTCATACCACCAAGACAGCAGTGCTGGGAGCAGAGCATGTCCTTTGGACCCAGAGTTCCTGCATGGAGAAGCTTCTACTCTAGAGGAAGAGTTGATGATAAGGACCTTCCTCCAGAGCCAACAGAGAGAGAATGCCTTTCTCTGGAGCTGACGCCCTGAATTTGGACTTTTAGCCTACTTTACTGTAAGGAAACAAATTCCTCTTTGTTAAAGCCGTCTACTTGTGGTATTTCTATTATAGCAGCCCTAGATGACCAAGACAGCTACTTAATTGTCCAAATATCATTAATTATAAAGCCCATTTTTCCCATTGTAAATCAATGATATGTTTTGGCACTTGAGCTGTTTCCACCTTTTGGCTATTGTGAATAGTGCTACCATAAACACTGGGGTACTAGTCTCCATCTGAGTCACAGCTTTCAAGTGTTTTGGGTGTATATACCTAGGAGTGGAATTGCAGGGTTATATGGTAGTTCTGTTTTTAGTTTTTTAAGGAACCACCACACTGTTTTCTACAACGGCTGTACCATTTTGCATTCCCATCAGCAATGGGTAAGGGTGCCACGTTCCCCACATCTTTGCCAACATTTGTTATTTTCTGTTTTTTTTTTTTTTTTTTTTAGTCTTATATCCTAGTGGGAGTGAAATGGTATCTCGTTGTAGTTTTGGTTGCATCTCTCTGATGGCTAATGATGTTGAACATGTTTTCATGTGTTTGGTGGCCATTTGAATGTCCTCTTTGGTGAAATGTCTATTCAGTCCTTTGCCCATTTTATGATTAGATTATTTGTCTTGTTGTTAAGGTATTAAAGTTTTATATAAATTATGATTATTAGATTCTTACTGAATATATGGTTTCTGAAGATGTTCTCCTGGTCAGTAGCTTGTCTTTTCACTTTTTTGATAAAGCTTTTTTATGAATAAAAGTTTTTAATTTTTATGAAGTCCCATTTATTTGTTTTGTCTTTTGCTATTTGTGCTTTTGTTATTATATTAGGTAATCCACTGTTAAAAGCTAGGCCTGACAGCATTGCCCCTGCATTTTCTTCTAAGGGTTGTATGGTTTTAATGTGCACATTTAGGTCCTAAATCCATTTTTAATTCGCGTATACTGTGAGGCATGGATCCTGTTTCATTTTATTGCATGTGGAAGTCCAGTTTTCCCAACTCCATTTAATGAAGAGACTGATCTTTCCCCATCAAATGGAGTTAGCACCCTTGTAAAAAATCAGTTGACCACAGGTGTGTGGGTTTATTTCTGGACTCTCAATTCTATTCCACTGGTATATGTGTCTGTTTTTATACCAGTACCAGGTTGTTTTGATTACTGTAGCTATATATTTAAAATCACTAAGTGTAAGTCCTCCAGCTTTGTTCTCCTCTTTCAACGTTGCTTTAGCTATTTGGGGCCTCTTGCCATTCCACATAAAGTTGAGGATTCGTTTTTCCATTTCTGTAAGAGCTGTTGGAATTTTGATTTGGATTGTGTTGACTCTATAGATTGCTTTAGGTAGTATTGACATCTTAACAATATTAAGTCTTCCAACCTAAGAACACAGATCATCTTTCCGTTTATTTAAGTCATCTTTAACCTCTTTCAGCAGTGTTTTATAATTTTCATTGTGTAAATCCTTCATGGCCCTGGTTATGTTTATTCCTAGGTATTTTCTTCTTTTATATGCAATTGTAAATAGAGTTATTCCCCTAATTTTCCTTTCAGATTGCTCATTGCTGGTGTGTAGAAACCAAACTCATTTTTGTTTGTTAACTTTGTACCCTACAACTTTGCTAAATTCTTCTATTAGCTCTAGAAATGTTCTTGCAGATCCTTTGGGATTTTCTATATATAGGATCACATCATCCACAAATAGAGATGATTATACTACTTCTTTTCCAATCTGGATACCTTCTACTTCTTTTCCTTGTCCTGTTGTTCTGGCTAGGACTTCTAATACAGTATTGAATAGAAGTGGTGAGAGCAAGCACCCTTGTCTTGTTCTCGATTTCAAGGGGACAGCTCTCAGCCTTTCTCCACAAAGTATAATGTTGGCTGTTGGCTTTTGAGAAACTTCATATTAAATAATAATATAATCCTCACAACAACACAATGAGGAAGATACTTTATTTTCCCCACTTCAGATGAGGAAACTGAGGCATAAAGAGACCAAATAATTTATCCATCACACAGTAGATAGTGAAGCCAACGTTTGAATTCAAGAAGTCTGACTCTGTAGCCTGTGCCTACAATACAGTATTTTGTCTGTGTTCTTAGGGAGGCAGCACAGTACTTCCTTTCATAGTTATTGCTAACATGGTGGCTGTAGTAGCAATGGCTGTGGAAATAGAACCTTAACTTTAAAGAAGTACATTTGGGTTCTAGCCTTACCAGAGAGCAGCAGGAGAAATTGTGGTGAAATGAGTTCCTTTATGTGGTCTTTTGCCTTGGTTCTTTGGAAAAACAGCTTGAGAGATTTACCCCCTAAGCTCTAAGGAGTTACCTTTGCCCTAGTTTTTTGCCCTAGAAGGTTTGTTATGTTTCCTGGGTAAACTGTAAACAACTTGGTTTGTTAACTTTTTGTTTGGCACTGGGCTGCAGCCTGCCCTATGATTGGTTTGCATGTAGCAGGGATTGGTCAATATACCTATGCAAATGAAGTGACTATAGTGTATGCAAATGAGGTGGCTATAGCCTACTATGCAAATGAAGTGTCTGAAATTGACAAGGTGTTGTGTATATATGCAGCCAAGCCCTCAGAGATTTTTCAGACAGAAGGAAGCAGGAAGAAAAGCTGCAGAAAGAAGCAGAAGGAAAAAAGAAAAGAGAAGAAGCAGAGAGACTGGAGGCAAGGAACCTCTTAAAAGGGCTGTAACATGGTCAAGGACTGTAACACTGAAGAGAGCAAGAGGCCCAGAAGGCATCCTGCAGAACAGTCAGTGGTGACAGATGGCAGGGCCAAGAAGAGCCTATCCTGAAGGATTTGAGAGGAGCCTTGTCTGAGGGGACCAAAAGGAAACTGTCCTGAGAGGGCTGAGAGGAAGCTTGTCCTAAGGGGGCCACAAGGAGGCCTGCATGGCTGAGAGGGGGGATGCAGCCAGAGAGAAAGGCCTGGTTGCTTGCATGGCCAAGAGGATCTGAGAGAGAGGTCCTGCACTGAAGAAGGGAGACTTTGCCTACATGCTTTCTGATCCTCACCCCAAGTTGTACCCTATTACTTACTTAATAGACCACTTAACTACTGTAAGCATGGTCTGTGAGTTCTGTGTGGCCATTGCAATGGATTATCAAATGCATAAGAGAATTCGAGAGTGCCATGGGAGGGACAGCTGGTATCACAGTTGGTAGAAAGGGTGGGAGTGTGGAAATACAGTCTGACGTCCATCTCATAGGGGTCAGCCTTGGGCTGATCTTGATACGCATTATGCCCTTGAAGTTAGATTCTGATGCTACCATTTTACAGAAATTAAGACATGTTTGGCTATTTGGGCTTGGAAGGTGTGCAGAAAAGAGTTAACGTAGCAATCTTGAGACTGCTGTGATTGGAAAGAAAGTTGCTTGCAAGCTTGACTCTTGCCTGGCCTCTGGGAACTTGGCTGGTAAACATGTTTGTACATTGATACAAAACTTCCCTTAAATGATAGGAGTAGTTCACTGTGCCTAGACTGTTTGTGCAAACAATATGGTTTGTATTTTCTTTCTGGGAGTCTAGAATTTTGGCATGTTCTAGGCAGAGGGTGCACATGTGATCAATCTCCAATAAAAACCCTGGGCATTGAGTGAGGAATTAAGTGTGCCCTGTGTGACTCCACTGGGAGAGGACTTTGGAAAGCTTGTGCCTGGTTTCCTCTGGGCTTCCCCTCCTGCACCTTTTCCTTTAGCTGGTTTTGTTTTGTTGTATCATTTCACTGTAATAAATCTTAGCTGTGAGTACAACTATATGTTGAGTCCTTTGAGTCCTTCTAATGAATTATTGAACGTGAGGGTGGTCTTGGGCTAATTCTGGACACTGATCTGAAAAGTTTACTGTGTTTTGGGCAATATTACGTGTGTATGTGTGTGTTCATGTGTGCATGTGAGAGAGAGAGAGAATTAAAATGAAAGTACTGTACTTTTACACAGATAACACATGCCTTCTGCATTTATTTGCTGGCCACGCTGCCATTCCAAACCTCTTCCACATATTGCTGTAAAAAAGAATTAGCATGCTTACAAAAATAACTCACGAGGAGAGGGTGCCTCTGGCAAACAAACGCAGAAGGCGTGTGTTATATGTGTAAAAAATATGACATATAGAATTTGAGAACACTGTAGCTTTGCGGAAGCCCTGGTGACTCAGTGGTTAAGAGCTCAGGTGCTAACCTAAAGCAGTTTGAATCCACCAGCTGCTCCTTGGAAGCCCTATGAGGAAGTTCTCCTCTGTCCTGTAGGGTTGCTACACATCGGAATTGATTCCACGGCAATGGGTTTTTGGTTTTATAGCCTTGGGAGATTAGGAGGAACTGTAGCTGAGACTATGTCTGCTAACCTAAAGGTTGGCAGTTTGAACCTACCCAGTGGTGCCATGAAAGAAAGGCTCTGTGACCCGCTTTCATAAAAGATTACAACCAAGAAAACCCTATAGAGCAGTTCTACTCTGTGACACATTGGGTCATCATGAGCCAGAACCAACTCAGCGGCAGTGGGTTCGTTTTTTTTTCTTTTGGTAGCTGAGACTAACACCAGAGGGGAGTCTTTTTGCTAACTTCTTTATTTGCAGAAAGAATACTGGAAGATTAACAGTGATTTGTTCCCAATCACTATTGCAGACAGTAACTTTTTGTTGTACTGTGATGACATGTTGGAGCAATAACAGCAATAACCAAGGATTAGTAGTAGCTGAAGAGCTTCAACCTTTTGGACTGAGCTAGCACTCCTGAGATTTTAGGATTTGTCATTTAGGGGAAGACGTCTGCCTAAGACAAGGTATTTTCCTAAGAAGTTTAATAGCAGTTTTGGGTGAAAGAAGGAATGCCCAAATCCATAATTTCAGTGTAGATTTCAACCTCCTCTCAGTAATTGATAGAATGATTAGAACAGCAACACTCTGCTTACCAGTGCTGCTCCCTGCCCTCAGTTTTTAAAAATGCATATTACCCCTATTTTGCTAGGTAGAAGTATACAAGAAATCCTTTTTGTAACGGAACTTTGCATATCTATTATAATATTAGCCCAATTTTACAAAAGGGGATACCAAGCCTATAATGTTATAATCTAATGCTCTAGGTCAAACAGATAAGTTACAGAAGCTGGATTCAAAGAAAGGTTTGTTTCCAAAGCCTGTGTTGTTTTTTATACCATGGTGTCTCTTGGTTTTGGAATAATTAATAGTCCAGATGGTATTTAGTTAATAAATGCCATTATTTTTGGAAGTCGGTTTGTTCTAAGACAAATAGTATACCATTTTATTACAGTTAGAGATGGAAGCATAGCTTTCTGTCTGTGAAAGTAGTAAAGTATATTTCCAGTTTCACTAAGTTGGAAAGAAAATTAGAATACAACCTTATTTTTGTCATGTATATGTATTGGAATTCCATATGTTGGGGCTCATTACCATTAACTCTGATTTCCTAATACTCTTTCTCAAACTAAAGAAACATGAAAACTACCTAAGATAATACAGTGTGGCTATTATAAAATTCAGAGGTGCTTGTACATCACTAAATGATACAAAAATAAATTTCGAAATTTTTATTACCATATGTCTTAGTTATCTAGTGCTGCTATAACAGAAATACCACGAGTGGATGGCTTTAACAGAACTTTATCCTCTGTCTTAGTTATCTAATGCTGCTATAACAGAAATACCACAAGTGGATGGCTTTAACAAAGAGAAATTTATTCTTTCACAATCTAGTAGGCTGGAAGTCCAAATTCAGAGTATCAGCTCCAGTAAAAGGCTTTCTCTGTCAGCTCTGGAGGAAAGTCTGTGTCATCAATCTTCCCTTGGTATAGGAGCTTCTCCTCACAGGAACCTCAGGTCCAAAGGACCTGCTTTGCTCCCAGCACTGCTTTCTTGGTGTGGTATGAGGTCCCTATGTCTCTCTGCTCGCTTCTGTCTTTTATATCTCAAAAGAGATTGGCCTAAGACACTATCTAATCTTCTAGATCTCATCAATATAACTGCCACTAATCCATCTTATTACATCATAGTGATAGGATTTACAACACATAGAGAAATCACTTCAGATGAAAAAGTGGTAGAAAATCACACAATACTGGGAATCATGGCCTAGCCAAGTTAACACACATTTTTAGGGGGACACAGTTCAATCCATAACATTATATTTGGGGTGATAATGTGTAGAGTAATGGTCAGTATGGTAGAATTGACCAAAACCTTCATGAAATATATTAAATTGAAAGACCCAGCTGTGGAGTTTGAGACAAATGTTAGCAAAATTTTTTAAGTTTATTTTTTTCAAAATGAAAATAGCCCCTTGCCATTGATTAATATCTAAACATGACAAATATAAAAGAGAAAGTAAATACCAGATATAATAAATCCTGCTAACATTTAGGTGGCTATGCTTTCAGATCATGTATGCATATAATATGTATCTTTAATATTATTTTTACCAAAATGGATGATACTATACATGTTATAACTGACTTACAAAATAAGCCTTGTTTTGTGAATTCATTTCCAGGTGGATAGTTATGGTGCTTCATCGTTTTAATAATTACCTAGTATTTTATTTTACAGATATACCATAACTTAATTAATCTTTTGTTGTGAACATACTGGTGGTTCAGTATTTTGACAATTTACTGTAGCGATTAAAAGCATGGACTCTGAAATTATCCTGCTTGGGTTTGAATTCTGGTGCTATTTATCATGTGATCTTTGTTTATTATGAGAAACCGAAAAGATTCTTAGGTTTTATGAACGTGTGAAAACAAGGAAGTTTCGATGACTGTCTTAATAAAGAAAACTCACAAGTATTTATATTTTTTTTTAGAAAAAAGGTGTCAGTATAAGTATTACGACTAGGGCACTAAATTATTAAGACAACTAGCCAGAACTACAGATCTTTTAGAAGTTAACAGTTAACTTTTACAGAACATAGCTATGATCTTCAAAATTCAGGTGATCACAAGATTTTTTTGTTAGAAATATCGTTTGTAAGCAGCTTTGTGACAAAAAATGTGTCTTTTTTTCTGCAGCTGTGGTGGAAGAGGGAACTTTTTTCTCCTTATCTTACAAATATTTCTTTCACAAGCAGTTTATAAGGGCCTGTGCTTTCAAAGTTAAACACATTAGTTATCATCTTGAGGAAGAAAAGACAATTGGAAGAGGCTCAAAACTTAAAATGCCAAAAGGAAGAGAACAGTAATAGTATTTTTAACAAACGGGATATGAAATGTAATGTTTTGTACCAACGTTGTTCAACATAAATGTACTCTATGCTAGAATTTTGTAAGGATTTGATATTTTATATTTTATCGATTCTAAGGCACAATTTTTTTTTCATGTTAACATCTCTGATACCAGGAAGCATCTTAAAACTGATGGTATGTTAAAATTTAATTGGCAGCTCTTCTGATGCCAATAAAGTTAAGGAGTCTTACAGTCAAAGACTTCTGAGATCATCTGACATTTGTATGTGTAAGGTGCATAGAACAGTACCTGGCAGTCGGTAAGTACTAGCTATCATTGTATTCTGTTTATTTTGTGCTTAATAAAGAATGATTGCTTACATATGTCCTCATATATAGTTCTAATATGAAATGTTGTATAGATGTAGAATAAATGGATCAAAGGGTTGGCATAATATATTGAGGGGAGATTTTCTATTACACTGTAGGGAAACATGTATGTGGGGTAAAAAAATAAGTTAGGCCTAGGTTGTAATCTGTCCACCTACCCTCTCTGATTTATGCCAATTAATATAACCTCTCTGATTCTTAGTTTCTTTGGAGGATACTAATATCTACTTTGCAGAGTTACGAGAATTTATGGAGCCCTGGTGGCTCAGTGGTTAAGAGCTTGGCTGCTAACCAAAAGGTCGGCAGTTCGAATCCACCAGCCACTCTTTGGAAATCCTATGGAGGCAGTTCTACTCTGTCCTATAGGGTCTCTATGAGTCAGAATTGACTTGACAGCAACAGGTGTCTTGTGGTGTGTGTGGTAGCATAATGGTTAAGAGCTTGGCTGCTAACCAAAAGGTCAACAGTTGGAATCCACCAGTCACTCCTATAGGGCAGTTCTGCTCTGTCCTATAGGGTCCCTATCAGTCGGAATTGACTTCATGGCAATGAATTTGTTTTTTTTATACATGTTATAACTGACTTACAAAATAAACATTGGTTTGTGAATTCATTTCCAGGTGGATAAGTGTGATACTTCATCATTTTAATAATCACCTAGTATTTTATTTCACAGCTATACCATAACATACTTAACTAATCTTTTATTATGACTTCTTTGTTTCTCTCACACCCCATATCCAATTCATCAGCAGATTCTTTACACTATATTCAAAATCCAGCCACTCTCCACCATAACTGCCACTTTTACCTAATTATTATCATAGCTTCCTAACTGCTGTCTCTGCTTCCCTCCTTGCTTTATTACAGACTGTTCTTAAAACAGCAGCCACTTGTTGGGTGCTGTTGAGTCAATTCCGACTCCTAGTGGCCCCATGTGACAGAGTAGAACTGCCCTGTAGAGTTTTCTTGGCTATAATCTGTATAGAAGCAGATCCGCAGGTCTTTCTCCCACAGAGCTGCTGGGTGGGTTAGCAGCCGATTGCTTAACTCTTGTGCCACCAAGGCTCTTCACAGCAGTCAGAATGGGCCTTAGAAAAGTTAATCAGATCTTGTCATTCCTCTGTTCAAAAACCTTTGTCCCTCATTTCACTCAAGTAAGATTTTTTAGAATTGTTTTCAAGGCCCCACATGCCCACATTCTCCCCCTAATCTCATTAACCTCTCTGTTCTCCACGTTTGCTCACTCTGTTTCAACTACACTTTCTTCCTCACTGTTTTCTAGGACATGCGAGTATCCTCATATCTTTTTCCTCTGCCTACAGGATTCTTCCTCATATCTACATAGCTTACTCCTTACCTCCTTTAAGACTTTGCTTAAATGTCACTTTCTCTTGAGTTTTACCTCTACCGTTGTGTTTAAAATTGCAGTTCCCCTCTTACTCCTGGCATTCCGGAAACTGCTTGTCCTACTTTTATTATTTATTACTTTAAAACATACCATATAATTTACTTATTTTGATCATTATCTGTTACTTTCTGCAAGATTATAAGCTCCATAAAGGCAGGGAGTTTTATCTGTTTGTTCCCTGATTTTCCCCAGTGGCTAACGGGCTTGCATATAGTTGTTGCTTAGTTAAATATTTGTTGAATGGATAAATATTGCTAATATAGTTATACATATTGAACTCAGTATATATGGGCTCTTCCTAGCTAGTGTGTGGCATATAGTTGGAAAATGGAATAAATACCCAAAAGAATAACATTTTGGTTGAATGTCATATTGAATTAGAAGACTTTTTTTTTTAATTGTGCTTTAAGTGAAACTTTACAGTTCAAGTGAGTTTCTCATACAAAACTTTATACATGTATTGCTATGTGACTCTAGCTGTTCTCCCTATAATGTGACAGCACACTCTTCCTTTCCAACCCAGATTTCCCATGTCCATTCAACCAGCTCCTCCCCCTTTTTGCCTTCTCATCTCACCTCTGGACAGGAGCTGCCCATTTAGTCTCATATATCTACTTGAGTTAAGAGGCACTCTCTTCACAAGTATCATTTTATGCCCCATAGTCCAGTCTAATCTGTCTGAAGAGTTGGCTTCGGGGATGGTTTCTTTTCTGGGCTAATAGAGAGTCCTGGGCCCATGTCTTCTGGGGTCCCTTCAGTCTCAGGCAGACCATTAAGGCTGGTCTTTTTACTAGAATTTGAGTTCTGCACCCCACTTTTCTCCTGCTCCGTCAGGGACTCTCTGTTGTGTTCCCTGTCTGGGCAATCATTGGTGGTAGCCGGGCACCATGTAATTCTTCTGGTCTCAGACTGATGAAGTCTCTGGTTTATGTGGCCCTTTCTGTCTCTTGGGCTAATATTTTCCTTGTATCTTTGGTGTTCTTCATTCTTGTTTGCTCCAGGTGAGTTGGGACCAATTGATGTATCTTAGATGGCTGCTCGCTGGCTGTTAAGACCCCAGATGCCGCTCACCAAAGTGGGATGCAGAACATTTTCTTAATAAACTTTGTTATGCCAGTTGATCTAGATGTCCCCTGAAAGCATGGTCCCCAGACCCCTGCCCCTGCTACTTTGTCCCTCGAAGTGTTTGGTTGTATTCAGGAAACTCCTTAACTTTGGTTTAGTCCAGTTGTGCCGACTTCCCCTGTAGTGTGTGTTGTTCTTCCCTTCACGTAAGATAATTCTTATCTACTATCTAGTTAGTGAGTACCCCTCTCCCTTCTTCCCCACCCTCTTAACCATCAAAGAATGTTTTGTTCTGAGTATAAACCATTTCTTGAGTTCTTATAATAGTGGTCTCATACAATATTTGTCCTTTTGCGACTGACTAATTTCATTCAGCATAATGCTTTCCAGATTCATCCATGTTCTGACGTGTTTCGCAGATTCATCGTTGTTCTTTATTGTTGTGTACATTCAGCGTAATTATTGATAGGTATGCGTTTAGTGCTGTCATTTTGATGTCTTTTTTTGTGTGTTGTTAACAGTTTGTTCCACTTAATTTTATGTGCTGAGTTGTTTTTCTTTATGTATTTTCTTTTCATCTTTTTCATTGTTGTTGATTTTGTATTTGCTGAGTCTTTTTTTTATTTGATATGTAGGATTGTTAGTTTCCTTTGTGGTTACCTTAATATTCACCCCAAGTTTTCTAAGTTTAAACCAATCTTTTATTTCTTTATATTGCCTTGACATCCTCTCCATATGAACGATCTATGAGTACATTTTTTAGTCCCTCTTTTTTGTTTTAATGTTGTCATCTTTTACATATTGACATGTTTCCCTATTTTCAGTGTTTTAGCTTTGATTTATTTTTGTCTCTTCCCTATCTGGGTTGATATCTGGTTGCTCTGTCCTGTGTTCTAGTCTTAGGTTGTTATCTGATGTTACTGATTTTCTAAGCAGAGGACTCCCTTTAGTATTTTTTATAATTTTGGTTTGTTTTTTACAAATTTCCTACACTTCTGTTTGTCTGGAAATGCCCTAATTTTGCCATCATATTTGAGAGACAGTTTTGCTGGATATATAATTCTTGACTGGCAGGTTTTTTCCTTCAAGGCTTTATGTATGTCATCCCATTCCCTCTTGCCTGCATGGTTTCTGCTGAGTAGTCCAAGCTTAGTCTTACTGACTCCTCTTTGTAGATGGCTTTTTGTTTATCTCTAGCTGCTCTTAAAATTTATCTTTATTTTTGGTTTTGGCGAGTCTGATTATAATATGTCTTGGTGACTTTCTTTTGGGATCTACCTTATGTGGGGTTCAATTAGCATTGGATAGATATCTTCTCATCTTTCATGACATCAGGGAAGTTTTCTGCCAACAGATCTTCAACAATTCTCTCTGTATTTTCTGTTATCCCCCCCTATTCTGGCACTCCAATCACTTGCAGATTATTCCTCTTGATAGAGTCCCACATAATTTTTAGGGTTTCTTCATGTTTTTAAATTCTTTTATCTGATTTTCCCTTAAATAAGTTGGTGTCAAGTGCTTCATCTTCAGTCTCACTAATTCTGACTTCTGTTGCATCAGTTCAGCTCCTTTGGCTTTCTATCGAGTTGTCTAATTCTGAAATTTTATTGTTAATCTTCTAGATTTCTGTTTCTGTTTCTCTATGGATTCTTGCAGCCTGTTAAGTTTGTCATTATGCTCTTCTCTGATCTTCTTAAGTTCCTCTGTTACTTTGTCTGTGTGTTCCTTGACTTGTTCTGTGTTTTGAATGATCTCCTTCCTGATCTCTTGAAGACTTCTGTATATTAATCTTTTGTATTCTACCTCCAGTAATTCCAGGAAGTTCTCTTCCTCTGGAAAATTTCTTGATTCTTTGTTTTGGGAGCTTGTTGAAGCCATCATGGTCTGCCTCTTTATGTGATTTGATATTGACTGTTGTCTCTGAGCCATTAATAAGTTATTATATTTATTTATTTTATGTTTGCTTACTGTGTCCTAGCTTCTTGTTTTGATATGCCCAAAATTGGCTGCTCATGAGCGCTAGTTTGATTATTGGTGCCTTTGAAGCTCTAACGTCCCTTCACCATGTGGTTAGATCTGTTACTAGGTATGTGAACCCAGGAGTCTGTTTACTTTTCTTGTATGAATTCAGCTCAGGCATCCAGATAGTCTGTCAGCAAGTGTGTGGTGCAGGCTCTCACCTACGGTCCTAGATGGGTAGGGATGATTGGAGTAGGCACAGGTATCTGGCTGCAGTAGGAGGTCACATGCTGAGCAAGGCAGGGGGCTGATGGCTGTCCCTGAGTGTCTGGGAGGAGAGCATGTCCCTGTTCCCTAGAGTGTGTAGGTGGGTGGGTTTTGCAGCTGGACTATGGGCAGCCAATGCTGTTGGCTGAAAGGACTGAGAAGCACCGCTTATTCTTGGACCCCTGTCACAAGTGGCTAGGTGGTATGGGTGGAGCCATCAGTCCTCATGCCCCTGATGTGGGTAGGTGAAGGACCCTGCTTAATGGGCAGAGCAGTGTCAAATGTCATGAACCTGCCACTCCACCATATAACTGATACAGTGAAGTTAGGCTTCAGGTATATACCCTGTTGTACTGTGGTAACGAGGGCCTATGCTGTTGAAATGGGCCCACACAGGTCTGTGCGGGGGTGAAAGACATTCAAAGTCCGTGGACCTCTTAAGCCTGTGCCTAGGCAAAGGAGCTGTGCCTGCCCTGAGTTCTTGGCTTAGGGGAGCTAGCAGATTATTTTATCTTATTTGTTAATTTGTTCCCTCTCCAAGGCCAGGAGAATGGCTCAGGGCATGTGATGGGTCCTATCTCCAGCCCAGGGGACTTGGCAATCGCTGAAGCTGGCCTGGGACTCGGTGCAGAGCAGGGAGGGAGCAGGTAAATGGGAGCAAGTTTGTTCACAAACGGGGTTTTTTTTTATTTTATTGTACTTCAGGTGAAGGCTTACAGAACAAATAGTTTCTCATGAAACAGAAGTACACATGTTGTTTTATGACATTGGTTAACAACCCCACAACATATTAACCCTCTAAATTCTCAACCTTTTTTTTTTTTTTTGGTGA
>NW_004443952.1:9319889-9333319 GCF_000243295.1 Trichechus manatus latirostris
CAATTAGTCCTTTGGACTAAACTTTTCCTTGTATCCTGTTCTCTTCATTCTCCCTTGCTCCCGAAGGGATGAGACCAGTGGGGTGTCTTAGATGGCCGCTCACAGGCTTTTAAGACCCCAGACACTACTCACCAAGGTAGAATATAGAGCATTGTCTTTATAAGCTGTGTCATGCCAATTGAGCTAGATGTTCCAAACGGGGTGTTTTTTGATCCGTGTGGTAAATGCATGTAGTTATCTTTTGCTGCTTGTGTGCCACTTTTCACTGGCTCTGGAGGCCTGAGCAGACTCTTCACTGCTCGGTCTCTCCCAGTGTGTCCCAAATGCCACTGCTTGCCTCACTGCGCACGCCAGCTGATCTGGCCCACAGGGCACTGGCTCCCGCCAGGTCAGGTCTGGCAACTCCTGGCTGCCTCTGAAGCATGCCTCCCTCCCCCTGCCACTCCATGCAATTCCTCAACTTTGCCTTTGATGTTCAGGGCCCCTAGATGGTCATATATGATTCACTTGTTTTTTCGAGTCTTCATTGTAAGAGGGACCACCGAAGTGTCTGACTGCTCCGCCATCTTGGCCCCGCCTCTCTAAATTAGAAGACTTTTGAAGGAATAATTTGGTAGTCAGTTGAAAAAAAAGGTCTTAATATTTTATTGCTTAGATGCCCATATAAAGTGAAAACCAGTTGCAGTTGAGTCTTTATGACTCATGGTGACCTATCCTTTGTGTTGCAGATTAGAGCTGCACTCCATAGGGTTTTCAAGGCTGTGACGTTTTGGCAGCAGATCACCAGGCCTAACCGCCAACCTTTCAGTTAGTAGTCAAGCACTTAACTGTTGTGCCACCATAAAAAGTGAAGGCAGTCAAAATCACTTTATTGAAGCTGTGTGATAAACATGTTTGTCCTTTTAAACACTGTCATCAATGTATGCTTGGAGAATTTGCCCCATTTTCACTACCATCTTTTTTTATTCTTATGTTCTTAAAATCTGAACGGTGGCAGTCTTGGAAAGAAATGTCACAAATGAACAGTTCAGTACCCATTTTATAGGGAATATGTTTAGGGATAATAACACTTCTTTAGTCAGTGAAGAGATGGGGCCACAATGTATGTGAGGATTTAATCTTCAAGTCATTTGTAAGGGTCAGTTGGTAGTTACCAGTAGCTAGAGCCTTTGAGTTTTAAATGTATTTAGAGTAACAGGAGACTGAAAAGAGTGAACAGTAATAAAAGGCAAAATGTTAAAAAACA
Source organism: Trichechus manatus latirostris (assembly GCF_000243295.1). NCBI lineage: Eukaryota > Metazoa > Chordata > Mammalia > Sirenia > Trichechidae > Trichechus > Trichechus manatus. The sequence goes on from NW_004443952.1 coordinate 9,321,136, forward strand.
GAAAAAAAACTTGCATTTATTGTGTAAACCCGTTGCCATCAAGTCGATCCTGACTCATAGCGATCCTGTAGGACAGAGTAGGACTGCCCCATAGGGTTTCCAAGGCTGTAATCTTTACAGAAGCCGACTGCCACATCTTTCTCCTTTGGAGTGGCTGGTAGGTTCAAACTGCCGACCTTTTGGTTAGCAGCCAAGCGCTTAACACTGCACCACCAGGGCTCCTTCATTGCCGAGTGCCTCTCAGTTAATGCAAAACCCTCATTGAATATTCTGGTTATTCTCTTATCTCTATAGTTATTAATTTCTAAGCAGAAAAGGTTTGAACGTAGATTACATGCAAATCACTGTGGTTGGTTCTGTGGAGGAGTTCAAGGTGAGCAGTCAGGAGACTGTGATCACCAAGTGCCTTGTATGGTGAGACTATACTTTCATTTGTGAGTGAAACATCACTTTCATTTCTGTTTAAGGAAAAACTTATCTAACAGAGTAGTGCCAAAATGAGTTTTCTATTCCAGAAAGTGTTCATTTAGGCTCATTAGAACATCAGCTGGAAATTTCATAGAGGGGACTACCTTGGCCCAGGGTAGAAGTTGGATATTAATTTCAGTATTTAAATTCTTTTATTAAAAAAAAAAGATAGTTTTAGGGTCATGGAAAATTATGAAGCAGTTTTTTTTTTTTTTTTTTGATGACCTCTTTATGGTCATAGTGTCTTGATAGACTGAAACAAAAAATATCTCATTCTTGAATTTCATATGCGTTTGAGGTATGGACTGAAGTTTAACTGTAAGTTAATGGTTTATTTTCAGAGTCTTCATTTCATGTTACCCAAGTGGCTGTTTCTCAGTTGTGTAGATTACCTTTTATCATATTGATAGTTCTCACTTTAATTCTAAATAAAACCACTTCCCATCAAATTTGATAGTGAAACACTTTATTTGTGCTTGCTTAATTACAGTATTCCTTTGCTTTGTTGGCCCTATGTATTTAATTACTCTTTAGCAGGAGAGAGCTTTAATAATTGATACTTGAGGCAGTGAAACTGATGGGCGTGTTGACTTAGCCAGAGAGCTAACAAGTCCACAGAACAACTGCTGCACTTAAGTAAATTTACTGTGTGTTTCTAAGGAGGCTGTTGATCCACTGTTGTTCGGGTTCATTCCCTATTCCTCCCATGATGTCTTTATTATTTGGCATGAGATCTTCTTTGTAAGGTGTTAATTTGTTTACCCGTAGTACAGAGCCTTTTTCTCACCTTTTTTAAACAGTTTCGTTCTCTTAGCCATCTGCAGGCACTCATCCAACCAAAGCTTTCTTTCATCTTTTTTCATTCTGCTTGATTATCTTTCATCCTTCTCTTAAACCACAATTTCTTATCACAGCAGTCAGAACTTATGGCAGAGATAGTCAGTGTTACCTAGGTCTTAATTGCTCCTTCTTTACCATAATGGAAAATTGCTTTATCAGACACTTATGATATAAATATTAAAGTAGTTTTCAGAAACACTTTATTTTATACTGAAGTAGTCTGTAGTTATAGGCAATGATGTGTTTTTTTTTTTTTCCCCTAAATTTTATTTATTTTGTTCTTGGGAATATACACAGCAAAACATACACCAATTCAGCAATTTCTACATGAACAATTTAGTAACATTGATTACATTCTTCGAGTTGTGCAGCCATTCTCACCGTCCTTTTCTGAGTTGTTCCTCCCTCATTAACATAAACCCACAGCCCCCTGAGGTTCCTGTCTAATCTTTCTAGTTGCTGTTTTAAATTTGATCTCGGATAGATAGTTCTTAAAAGAACATAATGCTCTAGGTAGGCCTTTTTTACTAGTGTAAGCTAAACTGTTGTTTGGTTTTAAGATGACTCAGGGGATATTTCTGGTTTAAAGATTGTCTGAGGGCAATGGTTCCAGGGGTTCATCCAGCCTTCTTGGCTCCAGAAAGTCTAGAGTCCATAAGAATTTTTTTTTTTTTAATTGTGCTTTAGGTGAAAGTCTATAGCTCAAGTCAATTTCTCATACAAAAATCCATACACACATTGTTATGTGACACTAGTTGTTGTCCTCGCAATGTGACAGCACATTCCCCCCTTCCACCTCGGCTTTTCCGTCTCCATCCAACCAGCTCCTGTCCCTTCCTGCATTTCATCCTGCCTCTGGACAGGAGCCGCCCATTTGGTCTCGCGTATCTGCTTGAACTAAGAAGCACTTTCTTCACTAGTATTATTTTATGTTTTATAGTCCAGTCTAATCTTTGCCTGAAGAGTGGGCTTCGGGAATGGTTTTAGTTCTGGGTTAACAGAGCGTCTGACCATTAAGTCTGGTCTTTTTACTAGAATTTGAGTTCTGTTCCACACTTTTATCCCACTTTGTCAGGGATAGAGTCTGTAAGAATTGGGAATTCTGTTCTGCATTTTCCCCCTTTTGATCAGGATTCTTCTGTGGAACCTTTGATCCAAATGTTCAGTAATGGTAGCTGGGCAGCATCCAGTTCTTCTGGTCTCACGGCAAAGGAGGCAGTGAGGAGGTAATTAGCCACATATTCCATGTCCTCCTCCTATTCCTGACTTTCTTTCTTTCTCTGTCACTCCATGGGGATAGAGACTAGTTGTTATGCCTTGGATGTCTGCTTGCAAGCTTTTAAGACCCCAGGCACTACACAATGAACTAGGAGGTAGAACAGGAGCACTAAACACGTTATTAGGCCAGTTAACTGGGATGTCCTATGAAACCATGACCCTAAACCTCCAAACCAAAGAACCAGATCCCATGAAGTGTTCTCAAGAGAAAGAATTTATGTCAGGAAAGAGAAGGGTTTTTTTTGGAAAAGGAAGCAGATATTTAAAGTAATAACACACAACTAATCTTTGTATTTTTCTTATCTTCTGCAAAACTTAATGAAGTAATATGAGTCTTGGGATTTGAGCTTTAAAATATAAAAAGCTTTTGTTTTCTGTAATTTGGAAGTGAATTCTTAGGGGAAATAAAAGCTTGGCCAGTAAATTCCGATATGAGAATTCTTTTTATGACTACATTTTTATCTTTTCTGTATTACATGTGGAAATTGTTAGTGGAAAAATTGTTAACAGTTTTTTAATGTGTTGTAATTATTTAATAGATGTGCTGTTCTTTATGATGAATTATAAACCACATCCATGATGAAAAACAGAATTTCCAGACATGAAACTTCAGGATCTTATATTTTAATTGTTCTTGTCTTGTAATAAGGCAGTAAAAATAAAAATAGCCAGTCCAGCAACTCACCTGATACTATAGGGTTTGCTTTACTTAGATGTTTTAGGCATTTTTCTTTTTCTATCTTTAAAGCTCGTGTTATTATTGAAAGAGCTACTAGAACTTGTTTATTTTGAGGAATCTTTACAAGGTTTGACATTTCCTTATTATAATAGCTTATATTTTGTGTGGATATATTGAATGTTACAGCTAAGTTGTTAGTTGCCATTGAGTCTGACTCATTGTGATCCTGTGTGTGCAGAGTAGAACTGCTTCATAGGGTTTTCAAGGCTGTGATGTTTGGGAAGCAGATTGCCAGGCCTGTCTTCAGCAGCACCTCTGGGTGGGTTCCAACTGCCAATCGACAGGAAAAATCCTAGTGCAGAGGCAGATAAATCCTTTTGTTCTTTCACATTCTCAAAGGTTAATCATAAATGGAATTTTAATAAATCCTCTATACAATCTTATACAAAGAAGGGATCAACTCTAGTTAATAGAAATGGATACGTATTTTAAGAATTTGTTACAGAAAATGAATATTATTGCTTTCAGTTCTTCATCACATTTTATCAAAATGAAATCTTTTATCAGTTTATCTGAGAAAGGAAATTTTTTTTGTTAGGATTAAGAAAAAAAAAAAGGAACCAAACTCGTTGCCGTCGTTGATTCCAACTCATAGCGACCCTATAGGACAGAATAGAACCGCCTCATAGGGTTTCCAGGGAGCGGCTGGTGGATTTGAACTGCTAACCTTTTAGTTAGCAGCCGAGCTCTTTAACTACTGTGCCACCAGTGCTCCGTGTTAGGGTAAAGGAGGTGGGATTTCCTTTTAAAACTTTAGAAAGTCTTCTTTATTGAAAGAATCATATCTTTCACCTTTAGGACATTGTTGTCCAATATTAGTTATTTTGCATGCATGTAACTGTTGGCATATATAGTTTTTGAAAAGGCCTGAGTAATCGATCATTAGTTTTTATTTGCCATCGATTAATGAGACCTGTGTATTAGGAATATTAATCCTCAGAGCAACCCATGATGGTGGGTACCATTATCCTCATTTTACAAATGAGCAAACTGAGACTATGAGAGATTAATTTGCAGTATCATACAAAGACATTTCACAAAACTGTGCTCAGCATCAGTGGGACAAGGAGATAGTCTTTTCTTGAAGAAGGTACTTTTAAGTCACACGAGCATGGATTGGAATGAACAGTTATTTCACAAGAAAGGGAGAGGGCACAAATACTCTGAAAACAGTAATACAGTTTACCACTTTATTGTGAGGTGCCTGTTCAAGGATCTTGTCATTTTAAGTTGTCTTGATTTTTTCTTAACTGATTTCTAGAGTTTTGTCCCCTCACCCCCTTTTTTAAGTAAAATCTGGATAATAGCCCTTGTTTATAAATTGTTACTTATATGTATTACAAATATCTTCTCCCATTCTGTGGCCTACGTTTTTCTCTCTTAATTGTGTCTTTTGTATAAAAAAAAAATTTGGAATTTTAATGTCCAGTTTATCAGTATTTTTCTTTTATGACTGTGCTTTTTGTTTCTTTCGTTTAAGACATCTTTCCTCACCCCAAGATTATGAAGACATCTTCTAGAGTCTTTATGGTTTTGTCTTTCACATTTTGATTTACAGTCCACCTACAATTAGTGTTTAGTTGACATTTTAGCATATTCCTGCACATCTAGAAAAGAGTTAAAGTGATTTCTAAGTGGTTTTAAAAATTAGATTAACTAGATTTGCAGATACAAACATATCGACGTTACATTCACTTATGTGTAGAAAATAATTCTATTAGTAGCACATATTTTACCAAAGCCCTCATAAAACACACGTTGAGTACATTTAAATTCTTGCTCCATTTAAAACTGCAAAAATTCACCTTCCCACATCTGTAGGTAATCAGTGAACTACAAAGTCTTTCTGTTGGCTACCAATATCTACAGTTCATACACTACCAGGAAATCCTGTGCTTTACAGTGAAACCTTAATCATGGTCTTTCTGGGAGTTGGGATCTTCAGTTTTCTTTTATCCTAGGTGTTTATTTCATTCCTTCCTCTTGTCACAATATGTCTCTGTAAACTTCTAGTGAAAGATTCAAAGGGAATGATTTCTGGATGTTTAATACAGGAATTGTTTAAATAATTGTATTTCTATTATTCAGACACGTTGGTGGTTTGTCTTTCTAGAGCAAAGTCTGAAGTTGTTCCCTATAGAAGTAGTGCTTAAACCTAAGCATTAAACATCTGTTTTAACACTGTTGTTATTCTAGTAATTGTAGAATAGTTTGGGGATTGTTTTATCATCCATAGACCAAAATATTCGTTCTTTAAAGTTGACCAAGCTAAACAAATAGTACTATTTGAAATAGGTTGTTTAACTTTGTACATGATATTTATTGTCCTTCCTAAATGTAAACTCTTTAACCTTGATCGTGTGGTTACAGTGAAAAAGGTTGGACTGTCTTTTAGCACTGACAGTTCAGATTTGGAATTAGGTCAGAATTCTTACCTGAGGGGCGGGAGGAGCACATTACTTAAACAGCAGTTGGTTAAGAAATAGTACACATTAACGATCATTTTTCGGATTAGTGGATGAAATGTCACTGATTATAAAGGATTTGACAAATAGTGAAATAAATTGTCCCTGTGCTCTGCTTAAAAAAATACTTTGGTATTAAAAACTCAGGATTTTTAGGGAGTGCTCCACAAATTATTAGCATGTAAATAGATACTGCAGAATTTATAAGGGGCTCTGGTACTTCAGACATAAAACCTTGGAGGTCTGAGTTTGATCAAAAATGGTTGTAGCATTTTGCCCCCATTTCTGTGATGACGATTCTGTTTTGTTTGTTTTTTTATAACTAGCAATTATGTGGATTGAGCAGAATTTTTCCTTACTATAAAGTTGACTTCTAATTGTTAGATTTTGCAGTTCTTGAGTACTTTTCCTTAAATGTCTCAATATTCAGATGAAGTTACTAGTTTTTCATAGTTTTAGTATTAAATATGGACCATTATCTAAAACTTGTTTTAACTGAGCATTGCTTTTGCCTTTCAGCGGGGATCTGATGAGCTTCTTTCTTCTGGCATCATTAACGGACCTTTTACCATGAACAATTCTACTTCTGCTCCAGGTGTGTATGGTGAGTTTCAATTTTTTCAAAATTCAAAATATTTCTTTCCTTGGGTTTCAGATTTTTTTTTAGCGGTGCTCTTATATGGCTCATTTTATAAACATTTGTTGAAGTGCCACTCTTTATAACAAAATCTAAAATTTGTTGCAGTACAGTACTATACTGTTCATGTAGATGAAATCACTAGTTATAGCTCTCTAAGTTTTAAGGGTTAATTTGGATCTAATTTGACAATTCTTTCCCTTTATTGATTGATATTCTTTGTGCTACATAATTATGCTGTAACTGGTATCACTAAGTCGGCGATCCAGAACTATTAAGTAAAAAGGGCTAGATTTAAAACTTGTGTTGAATGATGATGGATTTATTAGTATTAAAACTGTAAAACCACTTGATTTTTAAAAAATTGAGATATAATTTACACACACCATTAGTAATCACATGATTTTAAAATAAATGCTCTTGAAATTGGGGGCTGGAAGAAATCCTAGAAATGATCTATTCTTTCAGATACTATCATATTTGAGCGTGATAGAATGTAAGGAGCCCTAAGGATCAGCAGCAGTGGGTCATTCAATCTCTCTGGGTACCATTTCTCTTATCTGTTCTGCCTAACCCATGGGGTTATATAAGAATCAGATGTTGGGGTTACATTTTTAAGTGCTAAAAAAAAGGTTTATTATTGTTACTCTTGTTTTACTAATATAATGCTGAGACCTGAGTTTCAAAAATAATAACTATTTATTGAATGTCTTTTAGATTATACTCACTGGGGATAGAATGGTGACAAAGGCAAATAAGAGTCCTTAGCCACACTGAGCTTAAACCTAGTGGCTAATTGTGGTAGCTGTGAAAATGTGCTCTCAAATCTGCAGGGAGTGTAATTGACTAATAGTCCCAGCTGCCACCCCTCTGGATCCACCACAGCGTTTGCACTGAGGCTGTACTCCCCCAGGTTGCTGCTGGTCAGTGATAGAGCATGACAGGGGTGCTAGTGTACGTAGGCACGCTAAAGTCCTCTCATGGATGACTTTGGCTTAAGGACTCCCCATCATCCTTGCTGAAACTTTCTTAGAACTATGCTGCAGTCTGATATTCTTCCTTCCCTGTTCCTCCACCTTATTCTTCACAGACATTTCTCTCAATAAATCTCTTGCACATCTAATCCCATCTTTGTGTTTGCTTCTTGGAGGACTTGAACTTTCACAGTAATACAGAGCAGTAAACAGACAGCCATATAGTGTAAATGCTATAAGAAATGAAGTGCAGGATGGTATGACCGCCAAGGTCAGTAAAGGTGTCTCAGAGAAAATGACATGTAACTTGAAACCTGAAGGGTAAGTAGGAATTAGCCAGGTAAAGGGAATACAGTTCCAAGGAAAGGAAAAAATTACAGAAAGGATGGGAGGTGAAAGAGAACATGTGCATTTAGTAAACATAAAATAGTTCAGTGTTGCTGGATCTTATACTGTGAGGATGGGTGGTAGTGATAAAGCACTTGAGTTTAGTGTTTTGCGACCTGGCTGTTAAGAAATTGGAGCCAAATCTTAGTATGTTGCTAATACCCTCCCTTCCAGACCATGTGGGTTTGCCAAAAGCAAACAGTAGCAACTCTGACAATCTGTACTAAAACAGGAGTAGATTTATCGATCCCAAACCCACCTCCGTCGAGTGGATTCCAACTCATGGTGACCCTATAGGACAGAGTAGAACTGCCACATAGGGTTTCCAAGGCTGTAAATCTTTACGGAAGCAAACTGCCACGTTTCTCCCACAGAGCAGCTGGTGGGTTCGAACCGCCTACCTTTTGGTTAGCAGCTGAGCACTTTAACCACTACGCCACCAGGGCTCCTTGATTTATCAACCAATGAACACTTACTTTGTTGGAAATACTGGAGGGTCTGTAGAGGAGACTCCAGTTTGAGGTTGTTTCAGCAGACTGTCAGGGTTCTACCTTACCACTTTTCTTACTCTTTGCGTCATAGTTTTCTCTTGGATTACAGTCAAGAGCGTTTAGAGTTTAGTTTAGAAAACTGGTGCTTTACGTGAATTTGAAGCACAAGCCTATGGTCTCTGATCTAATTGATCTGAACAGTTCCGTTAGGTGAGATTTGTAGTTTCTGCAGAACCAAAAGTCTATCTTACTCAGAATGTCTCCTAGATTCCTAACTTACTGACTGGTGTGTTGAAGCAGTTGCTCCTTTAGTCCCTGTAAAGTAAGGAGAGTGTGGTTAAGTTGCTTACTTTAAGATGGCAGATCTAGATTGGCATGAGCTGCTGCAATTTGCAGTGTTGCTTGCTGTCACAAATAGGCTTGAGGGAAAACAAGAGAGTTTAAGTATTATTTTTATCTTCCTTGAGATATCACCCCAAATCCTCTTTGAACTGAGAACCAGTTTTATCAGTTAAAAAAGGGTAGAGGTCCTACCTTAAGCATTTAAAATGGAAGATGCTAAGTAGGTGTGCCTGCTGAGGATTGGAAATAAGCCTTGTGAACTACTAAAGAAAACAGTCAAATCATCAACAATGTTACTATCCTAAGGGCAGTGGAGAGCTATTGAAGGGCTTTTTGTGAGCTTATGAACCACATGAAATTGCCAATTTTTAAGGAAAAAAACGTTGAATATCAGCAGTTTCACATGGTTCAACCTAAATATCTAAAAAAGTACATCTGGCTTTATGTACGGTGAATGGGAGGAGTGCAGTACTGGAAAGAAGGAGTAGTTGAGAAGCTATTGCTGTAATCCAAGTAAGAGATAGTATCTTGTACGTTGGCAGTGGAAGTTGTGATGTAGAGAATTGGAGGATTTGAAGAGGGTAAAATTAATGGTGATTGGTGATTAATTAAATGTTTGAATAAGGGATTCCATCAGTCATTTCTCAGTTTTGGACTTGGACTGGGATAATTGCATAGATGGAAGATAGTGCCATTCATTTATATTAGATGATACAGGGATAGCAGCATTGGACAACACAGCAGATTTAGATTTTTGGATATTGAGTTTGAGGTTCCTGTGGAACATCCAAATGGAAATGCCAGATAGGCGGTGGATTCTTCTGGTCTCAATATCATGAGAAAAATTTGGAAGTAAGTGTCTTACACTGCTTAAGTTGACAACTGAACCATGGGAGTGGAGAGTCTCAGAAAAGGTGGGAATTTTATCCAAAAGTATTTGGAATCATGGAAGTTACGGGGATTAGGGGAAAGTGGACCTCATTTCCAGACCCTGAGGGTTACATGTGTTTGGGAGAGTGAATAGCTTCCATGTGACGACTCTCTAGCAGAAGGGGGCCAAGTTAAGCTAAAATGATTAAAGAAAAGTTCAGTGAAGAGAGTAAGAAAGAGTAATTGGTCAACCATGGTACATCTGTAGTTCCAGAGGACTAAGCGGAAAGATTTTGTAGGTAGCGCAGTAGTAGGGAGTTGGTTCAAGGCAAAGGATGAATAGAGTAATATAATCATGAGAGCAAAGCAGTGTATGGCTCACCTGGAGGGCTTGTTAAAGCACAAATTGCTACAGCCACCTCCAGAGTTTCTAATTCAGTAGGTCGGGAGTCTTCAAGGATGGCAATTTGAACCCAGCCTATGATGCTGTGGAAGAAAGGCCTGTGACCAGCTTCCATAAAGATTTGTTGTTGTTAGGTGCCGTTGAGTCGATTCTGACTCATGGAGACCTGATGTATGCAAAGTAAAACTGCTCCATAGGATTTTCAAGGCTGTGACCTTTTGGAAGCAGATCACCAGGCCTGTCTTCCAAGGTGCCTCTTGGTGGGTTTGAACCACCAACCTTTCAACTAATGGTCAAGCATTTAACCATTTGCACCATCCAGAAACTCCTCCACCCAGATTAAATGGCTACTTTTCTAGTCTCCCTTATAGCTAGTTATGGTCATATGATTATGTCCTGGCTGGTGAGATAAAAAGTAGAAGTGTTGTGTGGGACTTATGGGACATCTCTGCATGGGCACACTGTTTTTCCTTTCTTTTATTCTGCTGCCTGCTGGAGTTCCAGCTTCCTTCTTGGATGATGAGGATGAGGGCTGCACCCTAACAGAGCAGAAAGCTGGAGCCTGGGTCACTGGAGACTCTTTACACAAGTGAGAAATTAACTTTTTTTCTTAAGCAACTATTATTTCAAGTATATTGTTATTCTATGCAGCTAAACTTAAAACTTCCATAGGTACTTTTTAGTTTTTGTTGTTAATCTCGAATTGTGTAGTTATTCAATGATGTGTCCTTCAAATAAAGATAACTTCAAGTATATAAATATCCTTCTTATTTTATTTGTTCAATAGTCACTGTAACCTCCAAAAATAAGTTGAGTAATAGTGGTAATTGTGGTTATCCCTGCCTTTTTTTTAAATACAAAACTTTATTTAGAAACTATTTAATGTAGAGAATTAAAAAAAGAAAAAAAAGAAAGTCCAGGTGGAAAATGAGTTCCCAATAAACTGGAATTTTAGAGCAACAAAAATCTAAAAGGCCATGAAAGAGAAATACCTAATACCACTGTCATTTGAACATGGCTAATTACTTGCATTTTTTTTGGCATTGTTAATGACTGAGTCTATATTTTCCTCTGAATTTCACACAGAGCATGCACTATTCAACAATTGTATCATAAAATACCTGCATTCTACACACGTTTTAGGACAAGCTACCACCAGAAACAAATCAGTACAAACCCATCAGGGGCGGAACAATCTCAGTCTCTGTCTTGTTCTTAACTTTAATAAATGTAGCTTTATTTAATCTTTTAATATGATGTTTGCTGTTATGTTTTGGTAAATAATTCATCATACTTTAATAGTTTTCTTCCTGTAGTGTTTATTAACAGTGGCTATACCCACTGCTGTTGACTTGATTCCTGGCTTATAGCAATCCTGTATGGCTATAAAAAACCAAAAACCAAACCAGTTGTTGTTGAGTCGATTCTGACTCATAGCGACCCTATAAGACAGAGTAGTATTACCCCATAGGGTTTCCAAGGAGCGGCTGGTGGATTCGAACTGCCGACCTTTTGGTTAGCAGCCAAATGCTTAACCACTGTGCCATATGTAGATGTGATTAAACATCTTTTGTATTTCTGTTAATTTAATCGTGAAGTTTGGTATCCATTACTTTGGTACAGTGAACTGTTTTAATTACCTAACTTTGAATTATACTTGCATGCCTGGAATAAATCAGGTTGGTCATGGGGTATTATTTTGATATGCTGTATTAGTTGGATATAGGCTAGATTGCTGTAATAGAGACCAAAAATACAGGTTTAAAGAGTTTATTTCTAAGTTCTTCTGAACTTTTGAGTAAGTGGTCAGTGACTTATTTGGCTTGATTGTATTGAGAACCAGGCTTTTCCTGTTTTTTGTACTTCCATCCTCAGCATGTGGCTTCCCCTCAAGATCTAAAATAGTACTCCAGCTCTCTCCATCATGCAGTTAGGAAGTGAAGAGAGGAATGTGGAGGCTGGTGCCGTCTTAGACTATAAAGATAACTATACCCTAAGGTTGAGAGCTGGAGGCTAAGTACCCATGGGGCAAGAGCTACAAGCTGTACTTTCTTCTTCCATCCTGTTAATCAGAACTTAGTCATATTGCCTCAAGAGGCAGGGAGGTTTAAGAAGTAAGTCTTTATTCTGGTATGCCCTCTTAAGTCCTAATTCAAGGAGTTATATTACTTTATGGAGAAGGGGAATAATTTCAGTTGCATGTATGTTCAACCACATATATTCTGTATTCAATTAGCTTATGTTTACTTAGAATATTTGCAACTATATTAATAAAAGTTATTGTCCGTAA
>NW_004443952.1:9335279-9358978 GCF_000243295.1 Trichechus manatus latirostris
TTGTACAGGTTGTGTTAGTTTCCCCTGTATTGTGTACTGTCTCACCCTTCACCCAAGATACCACTTGTCTATTGCCTATTTAGTATTTCCCCCCCCACCCTTCCCATCCCTGGTAACCAACAAGAATTGTTATATTTTGCGTGTGAACTTTTTCATGGGTTTTTACAATAGAGGTTCTATGTTGTATTTTATTTTACTGGTGGACATTTGAATTATTTACACTTTATGAATAATGTTGTTATGAATTTTTTTAACTTAAAATTTGTTAGTTTTTTTAAAAAATTATTTTGTTGTTTAAGATATGCACAGTTGAACAGTTTCTACGCGTACAATTCAGTGACATTGATTACATTCTTCGAGTTGTGCAGCCATTCTCACCCTCTTTCTGAGTTGTTCCTCCCCTGTTAACATATACTCACTGCCCCCTAAGGTTCCTGTCTAATCTTTTGAGTTGCTGTTGTCCCTTTGATCCCATATTGATAGTTCTGGAAAGAGCATAATGCTCAAGGCAGACATTTTTTAGTAGTTCAGCTAAACTGTTGTTTGGTTTTAAGAAGACTTTAGGTGATATTTTTGGTTTAAACTTTGAATATTCTTAACATGCCTTTTGGTGGACAAATGTATGCATTTCTCTTGAGTATATATCTACAAGTGAAATTGTTGTATTTTAAGGATCTTGAGTAGATTCTACTAGTTTTGTACCATTTTACACTGTCACCAGGAGTGCAATGTGAATTCTGTTATCCGACAACTTCACCAATACTTGGTATTATGACTTTTTAATTTTGGTTATTCTGGTAGATATATATAGGTGGCTCATTGTGACTTTCATTTTCATTTGCTTAAAAAGTAAAGAAATTGTGCATATTTTCATGTGTTTATTGGGTTTTAGAGCTCTGGTGGCACAGTGCTTAAGAGCTCGGCTACTAACCAAAAGGTCAGCAGTTCATATCCACCAGCTACCCCTTGGAAACACTATGGGGCAGTTCTCTTTTGTCCTATGGGGTCGCTATAAATTGGAATTGATTCAACAGCAATGAGTTTTTTTTTTTTTTTAATTGGGTATTTGGATATGTATTTTTATAAAGTCCTTATTCAAGTCTTTTGCCCATTTTTCTATTGAGTTTTCTGCCTATTATTTGTAGTAATTCTTTTATATTCTGGATATGAGTTCTTTGTCATATATATATTGCAGATATCCTCTAACACTTGATAGCTTGCTAACCAGTTGCCTTTGAGTCAGTTCCGATTCATGACCAACCTGTGTGTTTCAGAATAGATTGCCAGGCCTTTCTTCCAAGGAGTCTCTGGGTGGACTTGAACTCCAGTCTTTGGTTATCAGCTGAGTATGTTAACTGTTAACACCACTCGGGGATTCCATGGCTTGCTAGTTTTATACTTAATGTTTTTGTTTTTTTTTTAATAAACAGAAGTTCTTATTTTTAACGCAGTCTATTTTATCAGTGTTTCCCCTTTATGGCTAGAACTTTTTGCATCTTGTTAAAAATGTACTGCAGTGGAAAACAAGCAGTTCCTCAAAAAATTAAGTGTAGGATTACCATGTGACCCTGCAATTCCTCTCTTAGGTATATATCAAAAAGAATTAAAAGCAGGGACTCAAACAGATACTTGTATACCAGTATTCATTGCAGCATTATTCACAATAGCCAAAAGGTGGAAACAATAGAATGGATAAACAAAATGTGGTACATACATAAAATAGGATATTACTCTGCCATAGAGATAAATGAAGTTCTGGTAACATGCTATGACATGGATGAGCCTTGAAAACATCATCTTGAGTGCAATAAGTCAGACACAAAAGGACAAATACATTGTATGATTCCACTTATATGAAATATTTAGGCAAACGCATAGAGACAAAAGCTTATTAGTGTCTACCAGGGCTGGGGGCAGGAAGGCAGTTATTGCTTATGGGGTACTGAGTTTTTGTTTGGAGTGATGAAAAACTTTTAGAAATAGATAGTGGTGATCTCTTTCAACATTACGATGTAATTAATGTTACTGAATTACACGCTAAAAAATGGTTAAAATGGCAAATTTTGTTATTTATATTTTGCCACAATAAAATTAAAAAACATACTGTAATCTTTTGCTAACTAATGTTTAAAATATTTTTTTTAGAAATTTTGAAGTCCTAAATTTTGAAACCATTACATATTATCATTAATAAAATTTTCCTATGAAGTTGAATATTGAAGAAATCAAATCTCATTTCTTTCATAACTAAACAAAGATTATGTGGATTAATACTTGTAAGCAGGAAATCATTGCTGGCAAACTGAATAATTAGCATTGCATATATACTTCTTCGAAAGTACGTATCAAATTGCAGAAACTGTCTCTTTAGTTCAGTGAAAGACTAAGTTGTTCGTAAGCTGGGTACTTCCCTCCTTACCGTTCATAACTGATGAGGGGTTACCTAAAGCATGGTAATGTACTTAATATATAAACAAATGTAGGAATATTTATTTTGCTTTTCTCGTGTTGCTTAATTTAAGACTGTATATTGAGTTCCCATTTTAAAGGCTGAATATTGTTGAAAAGAAAACGTTTTCATGGCATAATTATTTTATGTCGCTTGTTCTGTTACTTAGTCTCAGCCTCTCCTCTTTCCTAATCTTCAAAATTTTGTCTTTTCCCAGACTATAAATATTCTTAATTATCCCTCATCTTAAAAAGAAAATAAATTATCGTTGATGCTTTTATCTTCCTCTGGCTATCACTGTATATTACTGCTTTCATTTATTTTCAAGATTGTCTACGTTCTGTTTTTATGTTACACCTCTCATTTACTCTGTAACTTTGTGGTTTCTGCTTGCTCCATTGGCTAATCTCCCCTAACAGCTTCCTCCTGAGTCTGTGTGAGACCATTCCTTCCATTTCTTAAAAATTTTAGTCAGTAGTTATTTTTGCTGAGTAGTAGTTGGTACTTTTCTGTACCAAAATACTTATAAACTGCCTAAATACTGTTTAGCTTTGCAAATGCCTAGTTTTTTTTTAAATGATGTTTTGAAATCTCATCTATCAAATCAAACTTTAATTGCCTCTTTTTTTTTTTAACAGAAAATTGCTAGTTAGAATTAAGTTTATCTGCAACTATCAGTGGCTAAAACAATATAGAAGTTTATTTCTGTCACATTCAGCAAGTTCTGAAGTAGTCAGTACTCTCTGGTACATGATACCTGTTTCCGGGTTTAGCAAATGGTCCTGCATGGTTGCTGGAGATCCCAGGCAACAAGGAGGAAAAGGGGAAGAGAAAAGAACATACCTCCCTTACTGGAAAGACACTTCTGGAAAAAAACAACACACACCATTTTTGCTTGTACTTAGTCACACAGCCCCTCCTAGCTGCGAGGAGGCTAAGCATGTAGCCTTTTTTTTCTGGGCAGTCATATGCTCAGCTAAAAATTGGTGGAGCTAGGAAGAAAAGATGTTGGAGCAAAATTTTCAGTCTCTGCCACAGATACTGAATGCTGGCTATGATTGCATAATAAGCACTAGTCTGTCTGATCAGTTTGGCTTCAAGTTTATCAGTGGCTAAAACAAATTCATTTGAGTACTCTGCACTTGATAGCAGATAATGCATTGCAATTGCTTTGAATAAAACTGAATGGAGAAATGTATATACTAATTAATCTGTAAACTTGATAAATAATTTTTAAATTGGTTAAATAACACCTTAAATTAGCTCTGAGAAGTAATAAGTTTAAAGAAAATTCACATGAAGTATTGATGTTCAACCATGTAAATTATGTAATTGAAATTCTGTAATCTGTAATTTAGAAAAGTGTTTAGACTTCTGCTTCTAACCATAATGGAGTAACTGAGACCAGACTTAACCTTCCCACAGTATATAAGGCAAAAAATATAAGGCAGTTGTTTTTTGGATGGTGGACAAGAGGTGGGGCTGAAATATTATCTCAGAGAAAAGGGAAACAATGAGGTATGAGCCCTATAATCACCCTGGCTTCCTTTCCATACTGTGGGGTAAGGAGGGACAACCTTTACACCTGAGGTACAATTTAGTAGACACCAGAGGAGACATACCTTACCAGTATGGCTAAACTAGCTCTAGCATAAAGGCTACTCTAAACCTACCCTAACAAAGTTTAAAACAACCCTCAAAAAAATGAAGCTAACCTGCAAGTCACTTAACTCATTTTCAGAAAAAAGTTTGACACTTTAAAGAAATAAAACACGTTTGAGTGTTCCCAGTGTTGAACATATAATAAAAAATTGCCAAGCCTAGAGGAACCACAAAAATGTATTCAGTCTTCCATGGTGCTATTTTGGGAGGAAAAACATTTCTGAATATATATGTGCATAAACTTGAGTATTCATTCCAGCCCTGTTGATGCTGGTTATTATATACATTAAAACAATAGGAGTTAAATAAAATTTAGCTATGTGCTGGAATGATGAATTTTTTTTTATTTTATAAGGTGGTTCTCAAACTCCAGAGTGCATCAGAATCACTCAGAGGGATCGTTAAAACCCAAATTGCTGGGTCCTACCCTCAAGAGTTTTTATTTTTAGTTTATTAGGTCTGGAGTGGGGCATAAGTTTGCCTTTCTAACACAGTGATGCTTATGCTGAGAACTACTGTTATGTAGTTAGGGATAAGATTATCCAGTTTAGCTTCTGAAACTACTTTAAAAATAGATTAATAAAGAATATAACTTCTAGGAAATAAACTTAATTTTCATAAACATATAGCTCAAATCCAGATCTCCTTGGGATATGAGAAATATAAAATTTCTATCAGTCTTTTCTAAAATTTATTGTTTTAATTATATACTTATCAATAGAAAATTAGAAAACTATCCTCAAAAATACATCGAAGACATTATAAATACTATTCTCTATTTGCAACAAAAAGTTTATTTAGAGACATTTAGAATAATATAATTCATTTACCCTAATACTTTTCCTTGAAGTGAAAAAACTTCAATTTTTAAAAATTTTAATACTGGCAATGAAAAACCTATTCATTGACAGGTTGATACTTTTTTTCCCCCACCCCCTACCCCAAGCCCCACAGTTCCCTGAATTCCAAAACCTAAAACTCTTACAGGATCAAATGTGACAGTATGGTTAATGTAGTATGTAACCCAAATTAGTTTCAATAATTTTTTTAAAAAATCTTGTTTTTTAGCTAATGGGAATGACAACAAGAAATTTAAAGGAGATAGACCTCCCTGTTCGCCTTCCCGTGTTCTCCATCTTCGCAAAATTCCAAATGATGTCACCGAAGCAGAGGTCATATCATTAGGTCTACCATTTGGCAGAGTAACTAATCTTTTGATTTTGAAAGGAAAAAGCCAGGTATGTAATATTTAAAGATTGACACAGGGTGATTATCTCTGGGTGTTAGTGTTACAGATGATTTTTATTTTCTTGAACTTTTCTGTATTTTCCAGATTTCATTCTATGAACATAAAGTAGAATTTTTTTTTATATGGCAGGAAGCCATAAAAATGTTGGGAAAAAACAAAAACCAGGATTATCTCTTATCTATTGACCTGTACTCTTTCTTTTCCTTGACAAAAAAACTTTATTCTCCTTATGGAATAATTTATGAAAATACCCTATAAATATTAGAAGACCCTGATAGAGAAAGAAGAGATAAATTATACCTCATTTGGCAAGTTAAAAAACAGATAAGTTTTCCAAAATCTAGATAAAGATATATAATGCATTTTAGTTGTAGAATTAGTATGTAACCAACTAGTCACCAGTTACCGTTGAGTTGATTCTGACTTACGAGGATTCCAGGTGTTTTAGAATAGAATGGCAACTGCACTTCATTAGAGTTTTCATGGCTGTGACCTTTAGAGCAGATTACCAGACATTTCTTCCACGGTACCTCTGGGTGGGTTCGAACTGCCAGCCTTTCAGTCAGTAGCCCAGTGCTTAACTGCGCCACCAAGGGACTTCTAATAGGTTTTTCTTGAGATAAGATAGGAAACTTTCTCTTGATCATGACAAAAATACAATATTTGTCCTGTTGATATTGAATAATCATACGCATTCGTGTTGCCGTTCAGACCCCACTGGGTTCAATTCTTTGGGTTTTTTTTTCCCCCTAGTTTTGGGTTGTCCTGAAAATCTTTTACACAGAACGTTGCTCAAAAGAAGAAAGCAACAAATCTGAGCCCTAGACATTTTATGGTACATTGTAATATGTCACTATGCTTCTTCTACTTCATTTAAATAAGTTTAAGAAACACATTAAAATCTATTTACAGGTAAATAGATTTATAAGTGTTGGGCATGAAAGAGATTGGATGATGATGTCTAATTCAGTTCCCTATTTCTGGTAAACTACTTGATTAATATTTTCATTTAATTCAGATGAGGTTACTGAGACCCAGAAAAGTGAAATAGCATACCTTAGTTAGCCCTGTTGTGTTTATAGATTTATCTTACATCTGTTGGAGATAGTGCATACCTGCCACTTGTTATTAGATGCCATCAAGTTGATTTTGACTCATACAAGCCCATGTGACAGAGTAGAACTGTCCCAAAAGGGTGTTCTTGGCTATAATCTTTACAGATGTAGATCACCAGGTCTTTTCTCCCGGAGAGCCACTTGGTGAGCTTGAACCTCTTACGTTTTGATTAGCAGCCAAACGCTTAACCTTTGCACCACCAGGGCTCCTTAGACCTTTATATTAACACTGTTAACACTATTGAGAATAGCATGGTTTGCATGATTTGGCTTGAAAAGAGCCTACAGGGCCATCTGTAGCTAATGACTAATTGTCAGTGAGGGACAGCAGGTAATGTCATAGTTCCTTAGGGCCTACTCATGGTTCCGGGTTTATACTTATCTGTAATGCTAAGTGGAATTGTTATGTTAATTGTCTTTTGATCATAAAGATGTTCAAAAAACATCCTTTAGTAATATACTCCTGCAAGAGATTCTGATGTAAAGAAACTACACAGGACTTCACTGGAACCACTTGTTGGCATTATCTTTTTCCAGGCTACTTGGAAGATGGAATATTGGGGGCTGAGTGGGAGTTATTTTCACCAGCCTTCATGTGGGTAGTCACTTTTGGTTGTCTCTCCACCCCATGTTACGAGAATTGAACCCTTTGACAGGATAGAACTGGGAGATGTCACAGACAGTGCTTCATTTTCACCTCTTATCCAGCCCTTCGGAAAAGTTCCTTTACCAGACTTCATGTGGAAAATTTTATTTTAACATATAAACTTTTAGGTTCTACATGCACATTTGCAGGTAGAACTTCCTATGACAAGAACCATGCATTCCAAAGACATTGTTTGGCTTTTCCTTTATGTGACCAATGGTAGAAATTGAGTCAGTTCTGAACATTGAGCAAGGAGTTAGAATGATGCTCTCTTCCCATATAGTGAATATTATTAATATTTATGAATTCTTTGTTGAAAAGAGGATTAAAACCCAGATATTTAGAATATATTGCCTTAGCTGATTTTTGGTTGTTGTTATTTGTTGTTTTTACTTTGATCGTTTCTATTTTCTTGTCTTACAAAAATTAGAAAAAGTGTACACTTGCTGCAGTTGGATAGTGGCTTTGAAGTGAGTCATATGGACATTTATACCTTTTAATAGTATAAATGACTTGAAATTTCCCTTTAATAGTGGAATTCTATTTATTTATTTATGGAATTTTATTTGTTTATTGTGGGTTTTTTTTTTGTTCATTCATTTATTGGTGATACTTGATTTGCTGTTTAGCTCACATCACTACTTCATAGACTATTGCTATTTCAATTGATGCATTTAATTGGTTCAGTTGTCATATTTGATTGATGCAGCTAAGCATCATATCTAATGTTTGGCAAGTTATAGTCCTTTACTGGACTTCACGTGGAAACATTTAACAAATAAGATGATGATGTCATTAGTTGCAGGTGAGTCGATTCTGACTCATGGCGACCCAATGTATGCAGGGTAGAACTGCTCCATAGGGTTTTCAAGGCTGTGACCTGCAGATGGACAGGCCTTGCTTCCGAATTGCCTCTGGTTGGGTTTGAACCGCCAGCCTTTCAGTTAGTAGTCCAGCGTTTAACCATTTGTGCCACCCAGGGAATCCACAGATAAGCAGAAAAAAAAAAAGTTTGGTTTATAGATAGATAGTTGCCATTTTCTGTGTTCAGTAACTTTTATTGTTAATAAATGCATATTCTATAAACTATAAATGTTTTAAACGTAATTTGAAGTGATTGCTATATGCTTGTTAATTAAATGCTCATTATCTTGTAGTGAAAAATAATTGGATTCTCTAACTAGAATTGTATTGATGAGTGTCTTTTTTTTTTTTGGTGGTAAATGTAATAAGGAACCCTGGTGGCGTAGTGGTTAAGAGCTCGGCTACTAACCAAAAGGTCAGCAGTTTGAATCCACCAACTGCTCCTTGGAAACCCTGTGGGGCAGTTCTACTCTGTCTTGTATGGTCGCTATGAGTCGGAATTGACTCGACGACATAGGGTTTGATTTTGGTTTTTGATATAATAAAACATTTGTCATTTCAACATTTTTTACATGTACAGTTAAGTGACATTAGTTATGTTCATCATGTTGTACAACCATCACCACTATACATTTCCAAATTTTTCCATCACTCCTGATAGAAGCTCAGGTCCTGTTTGGGCTTTTTTTTTTTTTTTAAGTTTCTGCACTTTAAAATTTGAGATGTTCTTGCAGATAGTTTTGAGGACTCAGAATTGTTAGTGTACGTCTGTATTTTAACTAACCATTAAGATGGGTGGGGGGGGACCTGCCACCTTAAAGCTCCATAAATGTCCTGTTCCTGCCACAGAAGTTACAGGAGTCTTGAAAACTAGAAGAAACCATATACTGAATAAGACTTCAATACCAGAGGGCTTCTTTTGTCTCAGCTCTTACTATGTTTATCTTTCTATGTTAGTATTTGATTTTAGTGCAGTGATTACAGATATCCAAAAAAATCACTTGAGTGACTCAAATCAATGTTGATTTAACATAGGAAGTTCTCCTGTTTCCATAATTTGAACAAGCGAGCCTTTGCACCTTTATCTAAAAAAAGTATTTTGTATATGGAGGATGAGAAGCTATTTTATTTTACTAGTACCTCCAAATTATATGTGAAATGTGGTATATATGTGCACATCTTTTTTTTAAAGAAAGAGCCTCAATACGTGCATAAAATTTGAAAATGAAACTAAACTCTAGAAAAACTGCAAAAGCCATGCGAGTAGTCTGTAATTAGGAGTGGGGTGGACAATATGATGAAGAGATGCTGACAAGAAGATTTTCTTCACAGTGTTTTTTGGGGGTGGAGATAGAGAGGGATGGGATGGGAGAGCTATCGGTAGTTTAAGATAATGCTGTTTGCCATTGCTGCATGCATGATTCCCCACCATTTTAGACTGGAACTCCTAATGCCTCTATAAGGAATGCTTAAGAACAGAATTCTCATGTTGGGAAGCCTTTTAAGAATTACAAGTATTTCACATGCTCCTTGAAAAAATTAAAAGTATAGATTATTTAAAGCAAAAAGCGAAGTTCCCCAGATCACACTCTTTTCTGGTAAAAGTTTAGTGTGATGCTAGTTATTTCTGGTACGATTAAATAGATCATTCAATTTTTTTTTCTTCAGTGAAAGTTGTGTTCTCCCATACTTGGACAACCAGAAACCAACACTCTGATAGGAGGAGAATCATCGTATGGTGGAAAGGATAGTGGTTTAATATTCAGGAACCTGGTTAAAGTGGACCTTGGTCATTAACACGCTGTGCCTTAGTTTTGTCATCTAAAAATTGAAGGGCTGACTAATATCTTTAAAGCACCTTGTAGTTCTACCGTGAGATGATTTTTAAAGTAAGATGAAGTGCGCTTTAGGTAGTCTGGGATTTTTCAGAAAAGAGCTGTTAAATACCAGCCTCTGAAAGTGTCCATTTGAAGTGGTGATGCACACATTCAGTTTTGCCTTTTTAATTATTTCTAGATTTTAGAAGAAACAAAAAGAAAACCAAGAGGCACATAAAATCAGTTAACTTGCAATTTCCTAACCCCAAATCCTTCATTGTACCCACCTTTTCAGATATGTTTCCAGTTAACATTCATGATACACTTTGAAGCAAAGGTTTGTTAACCCCCTTGGGTACCATAATATTTCTGTTGAGAATGAATGAGTTAGAGCAAGCTAGAATGACAAAATAGTTGTTAACTATGTTTCAAAAAGATGAGCATTCACATTATCTTCTTATGTTTACCGCAGGCTTTCTTAGAAATGGCTTCTGAGGAAGCTGCTGTTACTATGGTGAATTATTACACGCCTGTTACTCCTCACCTCCGAAGCCAGCCTGTTTATATTCAGTATTCCAATCATAGAGAACTTAAGACTGACAATCTACCTAATCAAGCTGTAAGTATTAAAGGCGTTTTTAAAAATAGGTATAAGAACATAACTTAAAAATTATCTTTTCTATGCTTTTCAGAGAAAAAAATCATGTTATTTTCTTCATCTTAGGATACTTTATTAGTAAGGATTGCGTATACAGATTCTTTCCCCACGGTTTAAGAATAAGAAAACTGACATTTAGCAACCTAATTGAAGTTACTGTGTTAGAAATGACTGGTACTTTTTTTTCCTCCTTGAAACTTGTGTTTTCCTTTAAAATCATAAAATCTCAAATCTAAAAGGAACTTTGGAAGTCATTCATTTCAGTCCCTTCTTTTTACAGAAGATATAACAGGTATTGAGAAGCTGAGTGGCATGCTTATATTGTAATGAAACTGAACTTCAGATGTTAAGAAGAATTTTTACAGAATTCAGTAAATGGTTTTTGACTCGTCAAGATGAATGTGAAATATCAACCTTTCTTACCTCATGTTCCTGTTTTTATTTTGATGTAGTTCATGTTAAATCTTTTGTGTCTCTCGAGGTTCATTTTTAGTTGTTACAGCATTACCAGTAATTTGAAGTTACTTAAGGGTAGAGAAAATTTATCCACTGAGCAAGTACATTTTAAGAAAGAAGTTTTTACTATATTAAGAGCATGTTTGGCCTGTGTATTATTGCTGTAGGCAAAGAACTCCTTCAGCTCTTTGATATTGTGTTGAAAGGCATTATAATGCAAGCTGCTGAGTTTAAATTATAGTTTTCCATATTGTTTAAAACAGCAACATTTCTTGCTTTAATGCTTAAATTGTTCTAAGAGATATTAAAGGCATACAGTAAATTATATACACTTAAATATATTAGATATTCTTATAGATTTTTTAAAAACAACTTTTTAAAATTAAAAATTACCTTATAGATTTTAAATAGAATACATGCCCATGGTAAAATATTCGAAAAATTCAGAAGAGTAAAAGGAGGGGGGAAATTCAATTACCCAGAGATAACTAATAACTGGTGCCAATATTTTGTTGTCTATACCTTCTGTATTCAGCTGTATTATTATCTATGTATCTAATATTACTCAAATGGAATCCTGATGTTTTAAAATATTTTTTTCTCTGTAGTATATCATGGATGTTATTTCATGATAGCAGATAGTTACTTCATATTCTTTTTAATGACTGCATAATATTTCCTTCTATAGGAGAGCCTTGATTTATCTAATTTCTTGTTGGTAGACATTGAGATACTTTCCAGTTTTATGATTTTACAAATAATACTACAATGATACCTTTATAATATACTTCTTAGCACACTTACTACATTATCTTATTAGGTTACATTTCTGGCAGTGGAATTGGCTGGCATAAAGTGTATACATATTTTACGTTTTTATACGTGATGCATGATTGCTTTCTGGAAAGATTATGTGTCAACTTAGGCTGCCACTGATAATGTATGAGCAAGCACTTTTCCTGTCTTATCGTTGTTAATATGATAGGTGAGAAATTATATCTTATTTACTGTTATTGGATCATTTATAAAGTTAAACAGTTTCTGATAGGTGTTTTAGCCATATGTTTCTTAGCAATATTGAGTAACTGTCTTTGTCCATTATATATTTCTTCCTGTTTCTTGTCTCAAACTTATTTATGATGATTTTTGCTAGTGCAGTTTTAAAAAATATTTTTGTAGTCAAGTCTCTTAAAATGGTATTATGGTTTTCAGCTTTGGTATCATCCTCAAAAAGGTCTGCCATACCAAGATTAAAGCAAACAAACAAAAATTAGTTATGTTTTCTTTTCATACTTTTATGTTTTGATTGTTTTTATTTTGATGTTTAGTGTTCTCTTAAGAATTTTCTGGGTATGGGGAGTGAGAATAGGGCTGCTTTTTGTTTTGTTTTTAAACACCAAGTGACCAGTTTCTTCTCTACTATTTATTGAATAACCCGTTTATTATCCACAGATGTAAAACTCATCCTTCATCATATTCTAATTTTACATACAATACACTATGCCTACTTACAACATGCATACATACACGTTTGGCATGCCTGCATGTTCTGCTTGCGCGTCTCCCTGATCTGCCATCATATGTATGCTGCTTACATGGTATGTGTTCCATGTCTAATCTGGATTAGCTTCCGGATTCCATTCTGTTCCATTCCTGTGTCAGTGTGTCCTGTAGCTTCAGATACAGTAGGGCAAGGCCCTTTTGTTGCTCTCTTTTCAGAAGTTCACTGGTTAATATTTCCTGTTTATTTCTCCAGATATACATTTATACTTAAGAATTATTTGATAACGCCTGTCCCCCCAAAAACCACAATTGAGATTGGGTTGATGTTATAGATTAATTTAGGGATAATTAACATATTTATATTGCTCTCTGATATTTTTGAGGAAGAAATTGTTTTGTTTGTTTTTCTCTATGCCTTTCAATAGTTTCCTTTTCCTTAAGTCCTGCAGTTTTCTCGTTATTAGTGTGATTCCTAAGTATGTTAGTAGAAGTCTTGAAGGGGGGGGGGGACTCTTAAAGATTAGATTATTCCAGATGGAAACAATGAGAAATCCCAGTTGCTTGGCAACCAAAGCCAGCCCAAATGACCTAGTTTATTCTTAGATAGCCGTGATTTTTTTCCCAGTACCCTTCCCATTTTGTTACTTTCGTGCAGTTTTTATGCATTGAAGTTTGATAAAATAAAATAATTTTTCTTTTATTCAAAGTCCTATCCATACCTGAAGTCAAAATTGAAGGTACCTGTTTGCATATGTAAAAGGTACCAGATGTCTTTTTATTCTGACGGCCGTCCAGAGTAGTAAATTGTTTCATTTTCTTTTGTTCTTGGGATAGTAAAACATCCTGAAACGTGCACATTACTTCTTTTCCAGCTTATGGATATACTTTCCAGAGGGTCAGGTGAATATCAAGTATTTTTGATTTAAACTAAAATTATAGCTACAAAGTTTAGATCATACTCTGAGGTACAGCATTTGAGTAATGGTTGTGTTAATAGTGGTTATTATTGTGTAAACTGTTTCCCATGACCTTGTGGTAGAAATTTATAAATCTACAAAGAGATGACCATGGAAGAATTTTTCTTCTAAAATTCATCAAACTAAACACTCAAGATCCGTTCTTTTTATTATATGTTAATTTCCATCTTGATTTTAGAAATGTTGTCTTCTTCACATTATCCATACATACTTAAATTTTAGATGAACATAATCTCTTTCCCCCACTCCAGTAAAATCTTTGTTAGTTTTCTAACCATACTACTGCTTTTATTTTCTCTGTGAATAGCTAACATAACCCATTCTAGAGTTTGTTCCCCATTTAAAAATTCTCTTATAATACAGGTTACTGCCTCATAATTTTTAGCATCAGATTTATATTCATATGAAGAAGACATTTCTCATTTTTTTTAACCTAAATGTTTTTGTCTAATTCAAAATTGAACGGACAGAGTTAATTTTAAAATAAATCTATCTTTTTTTCCTCAGGTGTTATTTTCTCAGATTTTTACTAAGTCAAAAACAGTTCTTGTATGCTGCGCAGAGAGCTTTGTACTCAATACTCTCTGAAGTACCATTGCAGAGTATATTGAAAACTCTAGAATTATTAGGATAACATATGCCACAGCTTCTCAAATTTCTCTACTATATTTTTTCTTATCCCAAAGAGAAAGGGGTAGGGGAAGAGAACAGTAATAATAACAACAAGAGCAACAACAATACTAGCAGCAGCACATACTTATAAAGAATTATTTAATAAAAAGTGTTGATATAATGAGTGATGGGATAATGAAATAAAAGAGGTCAGTGAGATTAAATTTACTTTTCATTGTGCATGCTTAGTTTTGATAAGATTTAATTATTTTATCCTAAGATGAATAGGAACAGTTATTATACTTAGAAGCTCACTATGATGTTGTTTCTTCCTAGACATTCTAGAGCTGTGATACCCAATATGGTAGCCACTAGTGACTGTATTTTCACAAATTTACGCACCCACATAAATATCACACCCATACATATAATGCGCATAGTGCACCTAGGAATGTAATGCACAAGGGAGTTGAATGGTTGGCAGAAAACTTGCAACATGCGTATTATTTGCGTAAAAATATAGTACATGTGGTCCCTGGATGGTGACTATTTAAATTAGTTGAAATAAAAAATTCAGTTCCTTAGTTGCACTAACCACTTTTCAGGTGCTCAGCAGTTACATGTGGGCAATGGCTATCACGTTAGATAGTGTAGATATCAAACGTTCCCGTTTTCTATTCCTCTAGTCTTCTATTGGACTGCATTTGATTCTTCCATGTCTCAACTTTCTGAATGTATAGAGTACAGTTATAATAACTGTTTTAGTGCCTTTGCTTATTCTAACCTCTCTGTCAAATCTGGTTTTTTTTTGATTGATTGACTCCCCCCTCCTCTCCAGTTATGGGCTGGAAGTAGAAGTCTGAAATCAGTTTTCAAACTTTGAAAGCGGTAGAACCGTTTTTATCAAATTGTCTCAATAATGTTTGTTACAGCAAAAGGATCCAGTTCACAAACACACGTTCCATTTAGTTGTCCTGTCTTTTTTTTGTCTCCTTTGGTCTGGAGCAGTTCCTCGAGTTTTCCTTGACTTTCATGACCATGACATTTTAAAAAATTAACATAGTGTATTTTCTAGAGTGTACCTTAATTTGGGTTTGTCTGATATTTCCTCATGATTAGATTCAGGATAACTCTGACAGGAGCATCTCAAAAGTAACGCTACATTCTCATTGCATCCTGTCGGGTGGCACCTAATTTCAGTTTGTTGCATTACTGATGATGTATTATTTGATCACTTTGCCCAGCTTCTCCACTGCAAAGTTATTAATTACAAAGGCAAGAACGGTAGTAGTTTGTGGGAAGGTACTTTGAGACAATATAAATATACTGTTCTGATCAACTTTCAGTTGCATCAGTATGGAGTCAGGGTTTCCTATTTTGATGGGTTATTATTTGTTACAATCATTATTTATTTTGTTGCTCAAATTGTTCCAGACTTGGCCAGTAGGAGCCCCTTCTAACAGGCTGCTATGTCCTTCTGATATGTCCCCATCGTTCTCTCAGCACTCTCTATCATTTTGGCAAAAAAAAAAAAAAGGTTCACACTGAACTTGCACTTTCCCTGCCCAAGCTCTGAAACCAAACATTTTTCCAAAGAATCCTTGTTTTTGTAGTGGAGAATAATACTTAGAAGCTTGTCCACCCACTCCAGATTGATCTCTTAATACTCTATGCTAAGCTGCCCTTTCATTGAATGACCTCCTTACCCACTCACGCTCTAACTCTCCATACCAGCTCACCCCCACCCCATAGACCTCTTTTTCATCCTGCTCGCACTGTCTTCCCCACACCAGGCCACCTATACCATGTGGACGCCCCTGACTTTTCTTGAGCTGATGCACCTGGCCAGGCCACCCTTCTTCTGGATGCCCTTCTCACTCTTCTAATGCTTTTCAGGCACTGATATGCAGCACTGGGTCACCTCACACATACATAACTTTCCTTACCTTATTTGGGCTTAGATTCCCCTTGCCAGACAGCCCTACCACATGGATGCTCTCCTTACCCTACCAGGCTCTGGTGTGCCATACCAGGGTGCCTACCCATGTGGATGGCCCTCCTTACCCCGCTCTGGGCCTCCGCAGCTCCTCTCCTTGCCTACATGTATGCCTATCTTACGCTATCCAAAGGCTTTAGAACTGAATTGTTCAGGAAGAGAAGGAAGAAGAAGAACATGAATGATTTTTAAATGGTCTTTAATGTTGCTTCGACATTGTCTTTTATTTTCCCACATTGTCTTTTAAAAATTAAGAGATGTTCTTTTTTTTTAGCAAAGAAAGTAGTATCTAGTTTTCTCTCCCTTTTTTTCCCCCCCATTTCTCTTCAAGTAAACTTAAGCAGCTTTCTTAAATATTGTGTCATTGTGATAACAGCACGGGTCATTTGACTCTTGACTGAGTACAAATTTAGAATCTGTGTGTACAGAGAAAGTAGAATTTATATTTTAATTATATCGCTTTCTATTGTTTTATATCACCTGATTTTTAGGATTCATATCATGCCTATATGTAATCAAAGATTCTCATTTTGCATTGTTCTATAGAGAGCCCAAGCTGCATTGCAGGCCATCAGTGCTGCCCAGCCGGGAAGCCTGGCCCTTTCTGGAGCTCCTACCAATGAAGGCACAGTCCTATCTGGGCAAAGTCCTGTGCTCCGAATAATTATTGAAAACCTCTTTTACCCTGTTACTCTGGAAGTTCTTCATCAGGTAAGGAAGAACAGTCTCATGAAAGCAAAGTCAAATGTAACCTCTGTAACTTTTTGTATTTTGTATCTAAGTATTCTACGTTGTTACCTTTGGTTTATGTATTTGTTTAATTAATAATTAATTCTAGTTTTATACAAGAAATGATATCAAGTAGAGAGAATTCTTTGACATTCTACTTTTCCTAACATGATTAATGGTGTGTAAGAATTCGATTTTTTAACAGCTAAGTAAGAAAATGAACAAAGCAGAGAATGCTAGGAAAATCCCTGGTAGTTGTTGTTCCTGAAGGTAAAAAATCACTATAAAGACAACTAATTTATTTCTGTTGACCCCTTCTTACATTTGAATAAGGCCTTGTCTCTTTTTATTTTAAAAACACTGAAAGGAAGGTAATGTAGTAAATCTTCATATGTAACTTAATATGTAACATGGAAGCACTGTGTTGCCAACATAGCCTTCATAGACTACCCATTAATATGTCTAAATTGTCTTGAAAAAAGGCATTCTACCAAATCATGGCAAGTAGTATATAGAAGTTAAGAATTGGAAGGTTACCTAGTTATGTAATTTTTCTTGGATAAAAGTGAGACTCAGGTGATAAATGTTGAATATTGATGAGAGTAATTGAAGAGCTGGTTAGTACTTATGTGTAGCCTAGCATTTTGCTTTATATGCTTGTTATGTTTTTAACTAATATTCCATATATAATATCCTTAAAAGATAAGGTACAAGTATTTGGTAATGTTAAATTTATAAATATTTGACATCTAGTCCAAAAACTTTAGTCAGTTTTTATCCCCTTTAGCTATAAATTGATTTCCATTTCATTATACCTGTCAACCCAGATATTAAAATACTAAAACACTAAAATACATTGCATGCTGATTTTCATATTTGTATCACGATATGTATTACACAACATGATACCAGGCCAGTCCAGACTCACTTAACAGTTTTTCATACCTATGGATTTGAAGAGCCATAGCAGTATGTGGACGTGTGTGTGTTTAAGAATTGAAATGCATCTTCTCCTGTTCTCACATTTTACAAATAAGGAAACTGAGGACTTAGAAGTTCAGTGACTTTCCTACAGTCATTGTACCAGTTGGTGACAGAGCCCAGACTAGAGCCCACATTCCCAGTGCATTTCTGTGCCATGCATGTAAATATTAAAATATACCATTTAGTAGGCCTACTGTGATAGTTTTCTGAGTACCATTTAAAAAAATACATGCATTTGTGAAGAATGTCGTAGGGAGGACTTTAACAGTAGTATCCATAGCCACTGTTGCTCTCCAGAAGGTTTCAGCAGTTGCTTAAGTGATTGGCTTCACTGTTCTGGTGGATTTTCTTCCCTTCTGCTCATCCCATAAAGTACCATTGAGCACTCTGTGATCCATCAGCAGTGTGTGTTTGTATTTGCCTACCATAATATTGTAGCTACATGTATACTGTTTTATAAAAGGTGTTTTCGTATCTGTAGCTCAACATTGCCTTCAGCCAGCAGTGAGCTTAGCCAGCGTGATGTGTTCCTGCCCTGTCATTCCATTTATCATTTCCCTGAGAGGAGTAACAAATCTTGGATTCTTTAGGTGAAGAGTAACTCTGAGAGTCTTCAGCAGGCACTCAGTGGTTCCGTTATAGCATTCCCTTGTTCAGCCTTTCCCATTGCTTTTGGAATAAAATTAAACTCCCTATTAAGGCGTCCATATGTAGACCTCTCCTCCATCTCTAACCTCATTTCCTAACACTCTTCAGCTTATTTAGCACCCTGGCCTTTCTGGCTGTCTCTCTCTCTCCCTCCTACCTCCCAGCTTATTTCTGTCCTTGATCCCTTTGTACCTTCTATTTCTTAGGCTTAGAACATTCTAGTCACATGACTGGCTCTACATCATTCGTTCTTTAGCTCAAATGCCACTTCCTCAGAGAGTCTTTTAATTACATTAACTAAGCCTCCTCCCTCTGGCACTCTGTCCCATTAGCTAATTAAGAGGTAGTACAGTATAATGATTAAGGATACATACAAGATCTGGAGCTGGTTTGAATGCTGGCTTTACCACTTACTACTTCTATAACCTTGGTCAGCTAACTGCCCCCTCTGTGTCTCATTTATAATGGGGATCAAGATGATAACTATCTTACACGTTCATTGTAAGGATCACATGAATTAATATTTTAAAGCATTTAGAACTGTGCTTGGTACATACGAAGTGCTCAAGAAATGTTAGCTCTAATTATGAGATGCTAATAGATTATAATGTAAGAAACCACTCTTTTTCAGTCTTGTGGATAAGATAGTCATTTAATAAGTAATTGCATAAAATGTGATGAATACTGTGATAGAGGAAATATACAGAAGTGTGGAATTGGTTGTACATGATTATTATATTTGTTACTGCAAAGTTGGCGTTAGCTAAACTGCTGTCTAACATCTGTAGAAGTTGGTGTTCTACCTTTAGCTCATAGGGAGGGGATTGAGAGTGACTGAGATAGAAGGGGTGCTATTTTAGATGAAGATAGGGAAAGTCCAGTATGATGACTTCAGCAGAGGCATGAAGGATGTGAGGGTATATGTTATGTGTATATGTGGAAGAATAATGAACCAATCAGAAAGAAGAGTAAGTGTAAAGTCCTTGAGATGGAGTGTGCTTAATGTGTTCAACTTTCAAAAATAAGGTTAGAGTAACTGGAGTGTAGTAAGCCATAAATTAAAAAAAAAAAAAAAATAGAGAAGAGATGAGGAGCCAGATGATGCAAAGCATTTATAATGTTTTATTTTGTGTATGATGGGAAAGTATTGGAGGATTTTGAGTAGAGGACAGAGATTTTATGATTTATGTTTTAACAGAATCTCTTGTTGCTGTGTTAAGAACAAATTGTAGGGATAAGAAGGGGCTCTTGTCATAGTCTAAATGTGAGATGGTGGTGGTCTGGGCAAGAAGGTGGAAATTAGAAGGGGTAATTATGGATATATTTTGGAGGATTTACTGATGAGTTTATTGGATATGGGTTGTGAGAGGAAGAGAGGAATCAAGAATGTCTCCCAGATTTTGGGTCTCAGCCGCTGGTAAATTGGCGCTATCCTATACTAAAATAGGAAAGACTGCGGGAGAAATAAATTTGGAGTGAGAGGTAGAAAATCAAGAGTTTGTTTTTGGACATGCTAAGTTTCAGATACCTGTTAGATATTCAAGTGGGAGATAATTGAGTAGGCAGTTGGGAAATAAGTCTGGATTCCAGGAAAGAAGTCCAGGCTGGAGATTTGGTAATCATGGCATATGGGTAGTGTTTAAAGACATTGGATTGGATGGCATCCATCACCTAGAGAGTATTTGTAGATAGAGAAGGGATTCATTGACCTTTCCTTTATGTAAACGCTCTACCTCAAGTACTAAAAGATTTCTTTATGTACTAAAGTAGTTCATAACATTATTCCCATATAATCTATTGCTTCTAAGTACTGGTATATATGGGGATATTTTATGAATGTTCAGTAGATGAATCTCTTCAGGACAGAGTATTGATTTTTTTGAATTGCAGAATAAAGATAGCTTCCTAAAACTGATTATTATGGTGTTAAGTAAAAGAATCAATACTAGTAATACTAAAATTCTGGTTCTTAAGTCTTACTGTTTAGTCTGCTAAACTGTTGTAAACAAGTTGTGGCCAATGTGCTTGCTATTAAAAAATATTCTAATATGAATGCACTTTTTACAGGTGAGTACCAGTGAACATTTTCAGTTTTGGGCAAGTTCTATCTTAATAAAAATCACCTTGAAGAATAACTTCGCCGAAATTTAATCTTTAGTATCTTTTTTAGTCCTACTTTACAGTCTGAGAAAATTAAAATACACAAGAGACATCTATGGTTGCATCTATGTGTTTGTCTATGTTTATGAAGTCAAAATAAATATGATTGGGAAATAGAGTCGAAGACTTTGTAATTAATAAAAATAAATCCATATAAAAGAGGCCCTGAATAGCCAAAGCAGTATTAAAGAAGAAGAAGAAAGTAGGAGGTCTCATGCTTCTCGATTTCAAAACATACTGTACAGTCACAGTAATCAAAACAGCCTGGTTCTGGTTCAGAGACAGACACATAGACCAGTAGAGTAGAATTGAGAACCCAGAAGTAAATCCATCCATCTCTGGGCAGCTAATTTTTGACAAGGGGTCAAAGTCCATTCAATGGAGAATAAACAGTCTCTTTAACAAATGGTGCTGGCAAAACTGGGTATCCATTTGCAGAAAAATGCAACAGGATCCATACATCACTCTATGCACAAAAACTAACTCAAAATGGATCAAAGACCTAAGTATTAAAGCTAAAACTATAAAGTACCTGAAAGATGGTATAGGGACAAAACCATGGGACCTAATTTTCTTTAGAGATAGATTATTAATAACAATTACAAACGCACGAACAACAGAAGACAGATAATTGGACCTCATAAAAATTAAATATTTATGTTCATCAAAAGACTTTACCAAAAGAGTAAAAAGAGAACCTACAGACTGGGAAGAAATCTTTGGGAACAACATACCTGATAAGGGTCTAATCTCTAACTTATTTTATAGCATGTTATAAATGGCACAATACTAAAATAGGAGACTAACATAGGAATTAATTGATGGTATAAGATAGTGGTGTTAAGAAATAATAGGAATGGAAGTGGAAGAGTCATATGGCTCAACTGTTTCACCCTGTGAATCAGCATCTACTTCTTGAGATTTTTGTAGAGAAACTAGAAGATGTGCAGCTAGAGGAAGTCTGTTGCTCTATTAATTAATCAGACTGGCACAGAGCATCTGTTGTATGTCAGGTACTGTTGTAAGTACTGGGAATTCAGCAGTGATCAAAACAGAGACGAATGTTTCTGCCGTTATGAAGAAAGACAGACAGTAAACAAATAAGCAACAAGTAACATAACATTTGGTGGTTAAAAAAAAAATGAATAAAAATAGAAGAGAGTAAAGGGTGAGAGTGAGCCAGAGTGCAAGTTGGGATGATGTGAGAGTGGTCAGAGAAGGCCTCTCTGAAGTGTCCTTGAGAAGGAAGGGGAATAAATAGAGGGGAAGGCTTCCTGACAGACCCCTGATTACCAATGCTCTTGTAATACTTGTTCCACTTTAGCACCAAAAAGCTAAAGTAGAACAAAAAAAAATCCATTGCCATTGAGATGATTCTGACTCATGAAGTAGAACTGCCGCATAGGGTTTCCAAGGAGCAGCTGGTGGATTTGAAGTGCTGACCTTTTGGTTAGCAGCTATAGCTCTTAACCACTGCGCCATCAGGGCAGATTATATTTTTCCCTCTTTCTCCACTACCTCCCCACTATCTGCAGGGTAAATTCCAAGCTCCTTGGTATAACATACAATCTCTCCCTGGCTTACCTCTCCAACCTCACTTCCTGATACTTACTTACATCACACTTATTTCACTCAGTATAATGTCTTCAAACTCCATCCATATTGTAACAGGTTTCAAGACTTCGTTTCTTCTACTGATGGAGTAGTGTTCCATTGTATGTGTGTCCCACGTTTTGTTTATCCATTCATCTCTTGATGGGCATTTAGGTTGTTTCCACTTTTTGGCTATTGTGAATAGTGCTGCGATGAACACTGGTGTACAAGTCTCTTTGAGTCTCTACTTTCAAGTCTTTTGCGTATATACCTAGGAGTGGAATGCTGGGTCATATAGTAGTTCTATTTTTATATTTTGAGGAACGACCACACTTGTCTGCAATGGCTGTACCGTTTTGCATTCCAACCAGTGGGAATGCAGACTGTGGGTTCCAGTTTCCCCACATCCTTGCTAACATTTGTTGTTTTCTGTTTATTTAATTGTAGCTGTCCTAGTGGAAGTGAAATGGTATCTCATTGTGATTTTGATTTGCATCTCTCTGATGGCTAATGACATCTTCTTATGTGTTTGGTGGCCATTTGAATGTCTTCTTTTGTGAAATGTATGCCAACAGTTTTAATAGAGAAAGTTTATTTTTATTTAAAAATGGCTCTATACATTATGTTGAGTGAAATAAGTCAATCGCAAAAAGACAAATACTGTATGAGACCTCTATTGTATAAACCCGTGAAAAAGTTCACACACAAAAAGTAACAGTCTTTGTTGGTTACCAGGGATGGGAGGGATGGGGGGGAATACTAAATAGGCAATAGATAAGTGGTATCTTGGGTGAAGGGTGAGACAGTATACAATACTGGGGAAACCAGCACAATTGTACAAGGAAGGGTCACGGAAGCTCCATGGACACATCCAAACTCCCTGAGGGACTGAATTGCTGGGTGGAGGGTTGTGGGGACCATGGTCTCTGGGAACATCTAGCTCAGTTGGCATAACACAGTTTATAAAGGCAATGTTCTACATTGTACCTTGGTGAGTAGTGTCTGGGGTCTTAAAAGCCTGTGAGCAGCTATCTAAGATACTCCACTGATCTCACCCCTTCGGGAGCAAGGGGGTGTGAACAGAACAGGATACAAGGGAAAAATTAGTCCAAAGGACTAATGGACCACAGCTACCAAGGCCTCCACCAGACTGAGTCCAGTACAGCTAGATGGTACCCGGCTACCACCACTGACTGCTCTGACCGGGGTCACAACAGAGGGTTCTGGACAGAGCTGGAGAAGGATGTAGAACAACATTCTAACTCACAAAAATAATACCAGATTTACTGGCCTAAAGGAGACTGGAGAAACCCCGAGAATAGCTCAGTGGTGAAGTCACTTCCGAGGTTCACCGTTCAGCCGGGGAGTGGACAGCCCCATAAAACCAAATGGGACTAATGAGGCACAGCAGTCCAGGGACAAGGACTAGAAGGTGAAAGAGGACAGGAAAGCTGGTGATAGGGAACCCAAGGTTGAGTAGGGATAGTGTCGATGTGTTGTGAGGTTGGTAACCATTGTCCTAGGGCAACGTGTGTACTAACTGTTTAATGAGAAACTATTTTGTTCTGTAAGCCTTCATCT
>NW_004443952.1:9359163-9399064 GCF_000243295.1 Trichechus manatus latirostris
CAATAAAAAAAAAATTTATAAAAATAAAAATGGATCCATAAATCAAATTGTGTTTATAAAGGTATTTTGTTTAATGTTTTCCTCAGATTTAACCTAGTCTGAACTTTTTTTCAGATATTTTCTAAATTTGGCACGGTCTTGAAGATTATCACCTTTACAAAGAATAATCAGTTTCAAGCTTTGCTTCAGTATGCTGACCCAGTGAATGCACATTATGCCAGAATGGTAATTATGATCATATTCATTTTTCATTTTTCAATTGTTAATTATTTACCTCAGTGATATCTGAAGGAACCTATCATGTCTTCTTTCTTACCTCAGGTTACTAGATTTTCTTTTTTAAACATTACTTCTTCTTTCTTCATATGACATGGTTTTCCTTCCCATCATCTCTCATGTCTCTGGAACCCATTCCTATTTGTCATATTTAAAGGCTAGAGTTGAGCACAGTACTCCTTATGTAATCTAATAAAGTAGAACTATCTTTGCCGTTGTGCCTTCATTTACTTCTGTTAAATCAGCCAGAGGCTGATTGATTTCACTTTTTGCAACCATGTTCACTGTTGATTCCTGTTGAATTCTAAATTGGTAAAGACTTTAAGTCTTAGAAAATACGCTGCTGTCAGTTCATGTTGTCCTTATTTTTAGTACATGAACACTTGACTTTTTTGACAAAATACAAAACTACATTCTGTTTGGTTATATTTGACCCGTTGTTCCAGCCTATTGAGATCTATCTCTACCTTAGTACTTTATTTAGTCTTGTATTGGTATCTGAATTATTTCTAATTTCTTCTCAAAGATAGGGACTAAGGTTTATAGTACATTTGTGACTGTACACTCCCTAGCCCTTGATTAGGAATATTACCTTTGCTTTTGCAGTACCCTCTGCCTGGATTCATTATTTTGTACCTTTATGGTAGCATACTTGCCAGTGACTATTAAGAAAAGCCAGAGTTTTTTGTATATTTGTTGTATTTTATTTTATTTGTATGTGCTTTGGTTTCTAGTATCTATTTTTATAAATTTTATCATCTGTGAAAGTCACAGTGGCTACAAATATTTCTTTGTTGAATTTTTATAATTGCAGAGGGGAAGGATTTCTGATCTTTGGTCTTGTGTCAGAACTGACTCCAAATTTCCCTCAGCTTATGTATTATTCAAGGACAAAATTTAAAGGCAAAAGAAAATAAGTGATAGATAAGATTTTGTGTCTCTGATGAGTACCATTTACAAAGGCTTTGTTTTTTTCAAACCCATGTAAACATACCAAAAAGAATCAAGATGAAATGTAAAATTAAACTATCTTTAAACATTTGCTACAGGTAAAATAATAACAATGGTTGGTATTTATATGATGCCCAGTGGTTTTCCAGACTTTTCCATTTCTCCTCTCTCATTTGATTTTACCACAGGCATGTATAGGAAAGATTGGTGGTATTCTTATTTTACAGGTGAAAAAGCTGAAACTTAGAAATTTTTTTTTATTTGTCCTCAGCCCAGGTCTTTAGCTTTTAGTCCATTGCTGTCTGCTTTACACCTGATTGTCACTCTGTGCCAAAGTAGAGGCCACTTGATTTATCAGTGTTCTTGTCTTGTGAAAACATCAGTCCCTTTCTTACATGCTTTAGGCTCTGGATGGCCAGAATATCTATAATGCATGCTGCACTCTGCGTATTGACTTCTCCAAGCTCACCAGCCTTAATGTGAAATACAATAATGACAAAAGCAGAGACTTCACTCGCTTAGACCTTCCTACTGGCGATGGCCAGCCATCTCTTGAACCCCCTATGGCTGCTGCTTTTGGTGAGTAGTTTCTTTTTGTGTCACCAAGCAAATTTTATGAAGATACGTGTTTCATTTATTAATCCATGTATGTCAGTTAGTCCTTTTCTTCTTGGCTTCTCTTGGGATTTCTAAAGGAAAGCAAGAATCCTGGAATAAAATGTGTCCATCAGTTAAATCTTAATATCAGGAGGTTTTATTAGTTGGCATAATAAGTGGATTCTGAAATTGAGTTACAAATTTGTTTTCTAACATTAATATTACTCATTTTTTATAAACTACACAACCATTTGCTTCAAATTAAGTCTTATATATTAAAGTATTGACTTAAATATGTTGGTTTATAGCCAAGAGAGTTTTGTCCTAAGTGATCTTGAAAAAAATATTTTCCCCATTTAAAGTAGTGATATTTTTAAAATGGTGCCTAAATTAAGTCCTTTATTCAAAAAAGAGGTTATTTTAATTTTGTTTTTTAAATTTTAGAGATGGAAATCTTTAAGTTTGTATGAAGTTGCGTTTTTGCATTAATGAAAATATAGGCTTCTAAATTGTCTCTTTAAATGTAGATTTGAGGAACTTTCCTCCTCTTTTATTTATGATTAGTTCTCAGTATGTTTATATACTTTAAGAAGAAACTTTATATAAAGGAAAAAGCACAGTGATGGTTACATCTTTAGGTTAATTAATATATGCTTCTTTTTAGTTTTGTAGCTCTCAAAAGTGTGGTTTATTATTTAGATAAGGTATTAAATTGTATTACCCTTTATGATTGATTTTTCTTTCTCAAATTATACCACAAAATATTATCATTAAATGAGACCATAGTGTTGAGTTCATCTTCGTTTCTCAGGTGAGAAAATTAAAGACTCCCAATAGCCACGTGGTTGTCCAAAATTTTCTAGAAAATACTTTGCAACTTTATTTTAAAGTAAAAGCCTTTTGTTTTTAAATTTATAACTAAAACGGTCAAGTAAATTGTTTAGTACATTTCTAAAATTGTTAAAATTTGTTTTGGCCTGTTTGACCAAATGTGTGTGTTTTATATTTGTTACTAGCACCTAACTTATGTGGCCAACAGTCTTTGTCATTGCTATTTCAATAACAAATAATAAAAATTGGGGCTATCACTCAAGTTTGCCAGAACTTGACTATCAAATGCAGAGTTGCACTTATTACGATAATTGAATATATACTGTTGGTGTAATTAATGTTCTGCATTGCAGGAGGAGGATACTTTAAAAATGTGGTCAAAAATTTTGGTTTCTGAATATAAAATATCAGAATGTTCATTTCCTTTTTCACTGTTACACATATATCCTTAGTCATTGCAAAATAATGCCTACATCCTAAGCTAAGTGATTCATCAAACAAAGCAATACTTTTTGTGTTGTGTGAAAGTTTATCTACTCTGCCTCTCCCTAGTATCTGACACAGTTCACTATTCTCTCTTGTTTCTCTTCTGTGGCTGCTGAAACACCACACCCCTGACTTTCTTTCTACCTTACTGGTTGCTCTTTCTCTCTCTTTAAAATTGCTTTAAAGGTCTGTTTAAAGGTTGTTCTGTAGAGTTCTCAGGACTGAGTCATAAGCAGTTTGTCCCTGTGTTTAGTAATATATATTATACCTATAGAAAAGCTTATAAAACCTGTAACTGTATTTTGAATCACTCATGTCATTACCACCTGGATTAAGAAATAGAGTATTTACACATAATGAAGAAGCACCCTCTGTGGCCCTCCTCATCAGTTGCCTTCCTGTTCTCCCTGGCCCAAGGTAACCACAGTCCCAAATTTGATGATAATCATTCTCTGTTTTTTCCCTTTGTTTTCTTTTTTTTTGTTAACCATGTATTATGCCGCCCTAAATGCTACTTTTTAACCCTTTCAAAACCCAGTTATTTTCTGCTTTGAATGTTTTGTCGATACCATGTATTTTAATTAATGGAAGCATACCGAATCATTGAGTGTGTCTGAATTTTTGAGATTGTGTGGATTTTTTTCTCACCTACTCCCACAGTCCTTCTCTCAGAGTACAGTGGTACATATGTGTACCCCTAATTCTATCCCCAGTGTTCAGAGGCCCATATGTGTACCTCTTAAAAAATTTTCAAAACCCATATTTTACCCTAAAAAAAATATTGATTCAGCATCACCTCATACCAAACCCATTGCTGTCGAGTTGATTCCGACTCACACCAACCCTGTAGGACAGAGTACACTGCCCCGTAGGGTTTCCAAGACTAAATCTTTATGGAAACAGACTGCCACATCTTTCTCCTGTGGAGTGGCTGGTGAGTTCCTTTCAGTTAGCAGTTAGTGAGTGACCTTTCAGTTAGCAGCTAAACACTTTAACTACTGCACCACCAGGGCTCCTCTCACCTCATACAGTACCCTGTAAAAACAGTAATTTGCAGCACATGCCTGTTTCTTCAGTTTCAAACAGTGGTGAAGGCCCCCACCTTGGGGCAGCACACACTGTCAGTGGGAAAACAGCTTCCCAGTAAACCCCGGAGGCTGAAAAAGTCAGTGGTCACCGTGTGTACCATGGGTAATGGAAGGGTAAAATTTTTCACATCTCTTCAGGATTTTATCTGAACAGAATCATGCTGTTTGTTTTCTTTTGCACATTTTTTCTTTAACTCAGCATTATTTTTTTGATTCATCCATACTCATACATATGGCTATGGTTCTTATTACGTTTTTCTGATTACTGATGAGGTTGTACATACTTTTGTTTGTTTATTGGCCATCCTAAAGAATTTTCTGTTCAGATCTTTTGCCTATTTTTGTGTTTGGATTCTTGTTTTTTCTTGTTGATTTGTAGGAATTCTTTATGTATTCCATATACTAGTCCTTTTTTGTTGTGTGTGTTGCAAATAGTTTTTCCCAATTTGTGACTTAATGCTTTATTTCCTTCATGGTATTTTTATGTAGACAGATTTGTTTGTCATTTCCTTTATGTTTATGCTTTTTTGGTATCTTATTTAAAAAATCCTCCGCTATCCTGAGATCATAAAAATGTCTACTTGTATTCTAAAGTTCTATAGTATTTTAGTAACTTTATTTTGAAATAATTTAAGTTGTAATGATAGTACAAAGAACTCCCTTATGCCCTTCATTCAAATTTTGCAGTTGTTAACATGACACATTTGCTTTATCATCTCTTTGATTATATGTTTGTGTATGTATATACGTATAATATGTACAAATATATACATGTACATTTTCCTGAACCATTTGAGAGTAAGTTGCAGGCATGACACACCTTTACTTCTAAATAGTGTGTATTTTCTAAGGACAAAGACATTCTTATCTCAATGCCTTTCATTTTATTAAAATCAGGAAGTTATCATTCATACAGTTCTACTGTCTAATCCATAAACCTTTTTAAACCTTTGCCAATTGTGAAAATAATGTCGTTTATGACAGAATTTTTTTCTAGTAAGAATACAAACTAACATCAGACTAATTCATTTGTTATGTCCCGTTAGAGTCCTTTAATATGGAACATTTCCTCATTCTTTGTCTTTTATGGCCTTTGCATTTTTGAAGAGCATGTTTAATCGTTTTATAGAATATCTCTTAAATAGGGATGTCTGATTTTCCCTCGTTGGTGTTAATGCATTTTTTGTCAGAAATACCACAGAAGTGATACCTCTTTTTCAGTTCATCACATCTGGAGGCATCACATCATGTCAGTTTATCCTATTCCTTATGGTGTTAACTTCGATCACTTGGTTAAGGTAGTGTTTGCTAGATTTCTTCCCTTAAAGTAACTGTTTTTTCCCTTTGTAATTAATTTGTAGGGAGATACTTAAAGACTACGAATGTAGAAATCCTGTTTCTCGTCACTTTTCACCCATTTGTTTAGCGTCAACTGCCAGAATCAGTTGTCAATGTGATGGTTGCTATATGGTGATTTATTAATCCCATCATTCTTTCTACATTTATTAGCTGGCCTTCTATTATAAAGAACTTTTTTCTCGTCTTTCCCTCCCATTTATTTATTTATTCATGTCAGTATGGAATCGTAGACTCTTATTTTATCCTAGGGTTGTAATTTCTTGTTACCAGTATTCATTTTATGTTCAAATTGTCAAAGATTTGGCCAGTTGGGAGCCCTTTCACAGTGGCCTATGTGTCCTTTTGACATGCCCCCATTGTTGAGCGCTAACTTACTTTTGGCACAGGATATTCCAGATCTTCTTTACCTTCCTTGCCCCAGGCCTGAAATCAGCCATTACTCCAAGGAGCCCAGCCTGGTTCTTTTCAGTGGAAAATGGTATTTAGAAATTAGTATCTAGGCATTAGGTGTGCTCAGTGCTAATGGAGCATCATTCCTTCTGGGTACTCTAACTGAACGTGGCTAGGATATGTGTGTATGTTTCATACATTTCTCTCTGTATATGTGTTTAAAAAAAACCACATATTTAAACTGATACCTCCAATACCAGTCTAGTACCCCTTCACATTAGTAACTCCCTTCTGTAAGATTTATAAATCTGGTTCCCATTACCCTCAACATATTTAGAATTGCTAACTCATACCACTGACTTGGGCTTATTATTTGTTTGTAGCTTTGTTTTTCATTAGTCTGGGGGATTATATTTATATATAAATATCATTTTTAGTTAAAAATAGTTTACAATTTAAAGTTACTTGTTGTTTATATTCTAATTTAGATACATAGTCCACCAGGAATTTGTGTATGGTGTGAGGTGGGGATCTGGTTTTATTTTTTCCACACGGTAGTCAGTTGTTCTAGCATTATTTATTGAAAAGTCATTCCTTTCTTTACTGATCATCACTGCCACTTCTCTCATATACTGAATTTACATAAATGTATGGTGATTTTTCTGGGCATTCTTCCATTAATCTAGGTATCTTTCCCTTTGTCATTACCACAAGTCTTGATATCTGATAGAGTAAATCCTTTTATCTTATTCTTTAAGAGTATCTTGGCAGTTCTTGATCATTTGCAATTTGTATGAATTTTAATATTAACTTATCAAGTTCCTCAAATAAAAAACTTACTGAGATTTTTATTGAGATTATGTTGAATTTATAAATCAGTTAGAAGATAATTGAAATCTTTATAATAGGGTCTTTACGTCTTTAAACAGTGTACACCTGTACATTCCTGTGAGTGTTCTTTAATGTCTTTCCGTAAAGTTTGGTGACTTTTCTCCCATAAAGAGTTGCATACTTTTTGTTAGATTTATTTCTAAAAACTTCATACTTTTTTTTTTTTTTTGGTATAGCATAGTGTAGTAGTTATGGACTGTACTTTTTGTATTGTAACTCTGGATCTATTACTTATGAGTTGTGTTACCCCAGGCAAATTGCTTAACTTCTCTGCACTTCTGTGCACATCTGTTACAAAAGGATAATAATTGGACCTGATAGAGTTGTGATGAAGATTAAATGTGTCTAATATACAGAAAGAGTTTAGAGTGGTGCTAAGTGCTATATGAATTTGAACTATCAGTGTTGCTTTGTTTTCTGTCGTTAATACATAGAAGTACAGTGTTGTCTCTTGTTTTCATATCCAAGAATCTTCATAGACTCTTAATAATTCTAATAATTTGCCTGTGGATTCTTTTGAAATTTCTGTGTACATGATCATGTCATCTACGAATAATGAAAGTTTGCATCATCTAATTTAATTTCAAAATTTAACATAAAGCCGGAATAATCAAGAAAGTTTAGTAGTGGCAAAAGGATAGATATATAGATTAATGGAGCAGAATAGATAATCTAGAAATAGACCCACACAAATTGCCAGTGTATTTCACTGGGGAAGGAAAATCTTTTCAACAAATGGTTCTAGTACAAATGGATATCTGTATTTGGGGGTGGGAGGGGAAACATTGATTATTATCTCACATCATACTGACAAATAAACTGGAAATGGATCTTAGACTTAAATGTAAAACTTAAACCTTCAGAATTTTTTTAGATAGAACACGAAAAGCACAAACCATACAAAGAAATAATTTATACATTGTACATCAAAATTTTAAAGTTTCACTGCTTTAAAAAACACCATCAGGAAAACCAAAAGGTAAGCCACAGACTTGGAGGAAAATATTTATAACACATATATCAGACAAATGATTTATATAAAAAAAAGAACTTTTACAGTTCAATAAAAAAGGAGCTCTGGTGGTGCAGTGGTTAAGTGCTTGGCTGCTAACTGAAAGGTCGACAGTGCAAACCCACCAGCTGCTCTGCAGGAGAAAGATGTGGCATTCTGCTTCTGTAAGGATTACAGCCTTGGAAACCCTGTTGGGACAATTCTGCTGTGTCCTGTAGGGTTGCTATGAGTCGGAATCAACTCAGTGGCAACGAGTTTTTGACAGTTCAGTAATAAGAAAACTAAGCTACCAGTTTGAAAAATAGGCCAAACATCTGAAGAGATGTTTTACCAGAGGTGATGTAGAAATGGCAGTAAGCACATGAAAAGATGCTTAGCCTCACTAGTCATCAGGAAATGCAAATTATAATCATAATATGATATTACTACATGCCTGTTAGAATGGCTAAAATTAAAAACACTGACCCTTCCAAGGATGTGGAGAATCTGTAATTTTCATATCCTGTTAGTGGCAGTGTAAAATGGTATAACCACTTTGGAAAAGAGTTTGGCAGTTTCTTAAAAAATTAAATGTTTATCCACAGTATGACCTAGCAGTTCTACTCATGGGTATTAACAGGTGGATGGCTAAATAAAGTGTGGCATATCCATGCAACAAAATCCTATTGAGCAATGAAAAGGAATAAACTACTGATAAGTGCAAGAACATTATGCCAAATGAAAGAAGTCAGAGAAAACATGTTGAATGAAAGTAACCAGACAGAAAAAGTACACCTACTGATTCTTTTTATACATAATTCTACAAAGTGTAAACTAATTTATAGTGACAAAAGTAGATCAGTGGTCGCCTGGGGACAAAATTCAGAGGGTGAAATGGATTGCAAAGGGACATGAAATTTTTGAGAGTGATGGCAGTGTTTGTATCTTGGTTGTGGTTTCACATGTGTAAACATACATCAAAACTCATATTGTACCCTTTATGAATGTACAGCTTATTGTATCTAAATTAGAAAAGAAAAATAAGTCACATCATTTCACTGTAATGCCGACAACCCCCTAAAGACTCCCCATTTCTTTTAGCGTAAACCTACATGTCCTTACATTGGATTG
Organism: Trichechus manatus latirostris; assembly: GCF_000243295.1. NCBI lineage: Eukaryota > Metazoa > Chordata > Mammalia > Sirenia > Trichechidae > Trichechus > Trichechus manatus. Next base: position 9,368,155 of record NW_004443952.1, read on the forward strand.
CAAGACCCTATACCATTCACCTCGCTTTTTCCTCTTTAACGTCATTTTCTTCAACTCTCTCCCCTAACTCCTTCTGTTCACTGTACTGATACGCTTAATGTTTCTCAAACGTGCCAGGTATGTTCCCACCTTCAATCATTCCACTGGTTATTCCTTCTGCCTGGGGTCTTTTCCCCTAGATATCTTCAGAGAGGTTTTGCTCATGCTGCCTTCTTTGACCTATCCTGACCATTTCTATAAAACCTGCTGCTACTCTTCTGCCTCACCCCCATTCATAACCTCCTATATTATTGTCTTCGCAGGTTTTAAAAACTACTCCCTTCCCCACCAATCTTAGTGGTTTACAGTGATTAACATTTATTTCTCTCACATGACTTGTTGGCAGTGCTGAGTCAGCTATTGCAGTTCTCCACATGTCTTTTTCATCTAGGGCCCAGGCTGAAGGTATCACCCCTATTTGAGACATGGCATTCTTACGGCAGAGAGAAAATAAGAGAGCTGATGTAAACTCAGAATGCCTCTTGAAGCTTCTCTGTAGAGTTGACATATGTCATGTCTGCTTATATTCCTTAGCTAAAACATGTCACATGATCCAGCCCAGTATGAATTGCAGGAGGCAGCGCAAGTCATTGACTGGCCAGGGTTATATGGAAGGGGGTGAGGGAGCAAGTGAATACCTGGCAACAGTAATACAATCTACCATACCTCCCTTCATGTTTAACTAATTAGACTTCTTAGCATAAATTTCCTTAGTTGCTCATAACTATTTTGAAGCTTCTTGCTAAGCTCTTTTTCTTTAAAACATTTTTTTATCTTTTCCATTAACTTCCTCGTTTTTGCCTTAAATATAGTTCTGTCCGGTGTAAAAATGAATCCTTTTATCTGTGATCTTGAGCCTACTTGAATGTAAGTTTAGCAAGGACAAAGATTCTTACGTTCTTTGTTTAGTGCTTCCTCAGCACTAGAGGAAAGTTTTGCTCTGTCTTAGTTATCGGGTGCTGCTATAATAGAAATACCATAAGTGATGGATGGCTTTAACAAAGAGAAATTTATTCTCTCACAGTCTAGGAGGGTAGAAGTCTGAATTCAGGGTGCCAGCTCTAGGGGAAGGATTTCTCTCTGTGTCAGCTCTGGGGGAAAGGTCCTTGTCATCAGTCTTCCCCGGGATTAGGAGATTCTCAGTGCAGGGACCTGGGGTCCAAAGGACGCGCTCCCCTCTTGGTTCTTCCTTCTTGGTGGTAGGAGGTCCCACTCCTCTCTGCTCAATTCTGTCTTTTATATCTCAAGAGAGATTGACTCAGGATACAACCCCATCCCGTAGATTGAGTCCTGCCTCATTAACGTAACTGCCTCTAATCCTGCCTCAATAACATCATAGAGGTTAGGATTTACAGCACATTGGATAATCACATCAGATCACAAAATGGTGGACAACTACACAATACTGGGAATCATGGCCTAGCCAAGTTGACACACATTTTTGGGGGACACAGTTCAATCCATAACAGGCTCATAATATGTTTTCAGTAAATGTTTGTTGAATGTATTCCATTGTCCCTTCTTATTTTGTCAATTATGCCCGGTTCGTGTATCTTCACTGGCTATCAGTTCTGTCTGCTAGCTCTGTCCCCGAATCTCTTACGGCTGTATTTTCTTGAACTATTATAAGTCAGAGCTCTGGTGGTGCAGTGGTTAAGAGCTTGGTGGCTAACCAAAAGGTTGGCAGTTCTAATCCACCAGCTGCTCCTTGGAAACCCTATGATGCAGTTCTACTCTGTCTTACAGGGTTGCTATGAGTCGGAATCAACTCAGTGGCAATGGTTTTTTGTTTGTTTATTATAATAAGTCAGTTACATATTTAGTAAATTACATTAAATAATTCTCTTTAGTGAAGAGTATAAAATTATATGAGCTTTTAACTCCTCTGGAAAATATATCGTATATACTTCTGCCTGTGAATACATATCTCCCTAATATTTAAAAACAAACAAACAAAAAACCTCCCGTTCACTTTTGCAATCTTACTTCTCACCATTGGTCTAAAACTATTCCCTTTACCTTTTTCATTTCTCATTCTCTTTGACTTCTATTGAGACTTCCCCCTCCCTCCTTTGAAACTCTCTTCTTCTAGATTCTGAGGGACTGTAATTCACTGATATTTCTATTTTTAAGTTTGTTTTCTTTTCCTTAGGATGTTGCTCTTCCTTCTACTAGCTGGTAATCCCAGGCTCAATCTTGTTGCTCCCTTCATCTTGTCTTGTGCCTTTTTAGTGGCAGTCTCATTCACAGGACTTTCGTTAGACCATTTGGAGCACATTTGTGTTTATACTACTAGACCCTCAGCATATTTACATCCTGCTATTCATCATTTTAGTTTGTAAACTTCTCAAAGGCTAGGATTTTACCTCGTATTTCTTTTATCAGCCCAGTACCCCATAGATAAAGTAAGATTTAATAAGTATTTGATAATTTTCATATCGAAACAAGGCTTTAAATAAGGGCAAGAAGCTCAGCCTAATCCAGAACTTTAAAAACCCACGGTGTAGATAAGCTGTACCCTTAAACCTTAAACCCAGTTGAGAGGAGTTAGTCTCTGAAGTGACAGAGGGAGTTTACTTACACGTTAGGGATCACCTATTGAACAGATCTTCACCTTAGAACAGAATGTCTTTTTCAGTGATATACTTTAATAACTACATTTATAGAAGGTAGTATATTAATTTTAGCTTCTCTTCCTCTTCAGGTGCACCAGGTATAATCTCCTCACCATATGCAGGAGCTGCTGGATTTGGCCCAGCCATTGGATTTCCTCAAGCTACAGGTGACTATTTTAAAATTGAATTTAAAACTATTTTTTAATAAAGTTCTACATTTTGAACTTACACGGTGAAAAAATGTATTTGAAGGATGCACAATAAGAGCATTATGTGCATCAACCATACATTTTACAAGGAATTCTCTCTGGTTCCAGTCTCAGCTCCATTAATATCATTGTATGGTCAGCATCATCTGTACTTGCCATTGGTAACTATAGGTTCACTACATTAAATAACCTTAGATTTGCCTTTGAGTTATGGTATAAAATGTATAAGCTGCTTCTGTCTTGCTGATAAGCTTTTCAATTGTGCATTGAACAGACTTATGTCTTATTTATTTTTGTGTCCTCATTGCCAATGATTAGCACTCAGTACATAGTATGCAGTCAATATATATTTGAATTAATAAATATTTACTATTCAACTTCTTTAGAAAGCCTCTTTGTCATTATTGAGTTCAGATTACACCATAAAAGGGTGTGCATGCTGTTTATTTCGGGGGATATATTTTTTTTTTTTCCTCTTTAAGTAATGGAGATAATTAAGAGATAGTAGTTGGTTAATACTTTCATAATGACTTCTCTTTTCCAAATATAAAAACTAATTTGATCATAACGAGAAAAAAAAATTACTTTGTAGTTTTGTCTCTGGTGCTGAAGGATAGCACTCTGAGGTTGGTGATTATGGGGCGTGGCATAGTGTTAAGCCCATTGTATATGTTGTATTTCTAGCTTCCAGCTAATTGGCGAATACAACTCTAATCTTAAATTGCAACATAGCTGCTTTCTGACAATAATCTTTATATCCTACCCCTCTAATTCTGAGAATTTGAACTATTTCTTTGAGAAAGAAGATGGTATTAAATAGAAAGGAAAGTGTGATATGAAGGTTGAGGTTTAAATTTTAGTTTTTTGGCAGCTTTAAGACATCTTAATATATGTTTAATTAAGGAAGTACTTCTATATATCCCATTAAAGTAGAGGCATTATACATAATTTTTATTTATTTGAAGCATATGAAAGTTTAATTGATAGGCATTTGGAAGTAGTGATGGTTTTCCTCATTTTAGATATTTTGGTTAATTTCTTAATGTATCTGATTTTATGGTGGAAGTCAATATGAAAATTACATCCACTTTATAAAAATGTACTAGAATACATCTATTACAAGAAACAAAGGGAGTACAGGCAGTTCATCGGTTACAGTTGAGATCTGTTCCTAACTATGTCTTTAAGTCGAATTTGTAGGTAAGTCGGAACAGGTGCATACTGTTCTTATTTAGCCTTACTTTAGTGCAGTGATTAAGAGCTTGGCTGCTAACCAAAAAAGGTCAGCAGTTCGAATCCACCAGCTGCTCCTTGGAAACCCCATGGGGCAGTTCTACTCTATCTTGTAAGGTTGCTATAAGTTGGAATTGGCTTGATGGCAGTGGTTTGGGTTTAGGTTAGTGTAAGAAAAAGCTTGAAGCCTTTTCAGTGAATTAAAAGCTACACGTGCGTCAAGTGAAAAGTGATTGTGATGAAGAATTTGTTGCGAGTAGCAGTTGGTTCACTCGTTTCAAAATGAGGGCGAATTTACATAACATAAAAGGGCAAGTTGTCCCTAAGTCACACATTCATAATCTGGGGACTGCCTGTACTTGTAGTTGATAGACCCTCAAAAAAAAGTCTAATGGCTTTTAACACCAGTGAGTTTACAGAGTACCCTGTGAATAATACAGTACTGCGTATGACGCCAACCAATAAGGAACTCAACTTCCAGATAGACTCTGTAGGACAGAAGACTGGCCATTGATAGCCTCATGGTAGCCGTTGTACATTTTCTTCTATATTTTTGCTTTTGTCTTCATTTATTTATTTAAGTTATATTAAGTGTTACAATTCTTTAGATAACTAGCATGTGAAATGCTTTTGATGTTTTAAAAGGTCTTTCAGTCTCTGCTGTTCCTGGAGCCCTTGGTCCTCTTGCAATCGCCTCTTCTGCTGTCACTGGAAGGATGACCATTCCTGGAGCTGGTGGCATACCAGGAAATTCTGTTCTACTTGTCACCAATCTCAATCCTGATGTGAGTTGAAAAGTATTATATGTAAATAGGCATTCAGGAGGAGGTATAGTAGCTTATGATGTAGGGTTGAAATCAAATTAAAATGTATATTTTAAGGATTTTATGAAAACTCATCACTAGTATATACAGAAGAAGCATATAAAATTAGTGGTTTAAACAAAATCGCCTGTTGTTATTACATTATAAGTAAACTTATTTTAAATTTTTACTTATAATATTTAGTCAGACACTTATGTTTTTTGTAATCCTTTCCAAACAGCTTATCACACCACATGGGCTTTTTATCCTATTTGGTAAGTTCATTTTTGCTATTTTTAATATTATCTTTAAATGTGAGTTTAGTATATTTGTTCATTCAGTGGTATTTACTGATTATCTGTATACCAAGCAGTGTGTTTGACATTGAGGATAGAGCAGTGACTAAGACTTAACAAATAATTACAGTAAGAAGTTTTATAATAGGGGAAATACAGGTTGTAATGGGAACATATAACAAGGGGACCTAACCTAGCAGAGGAATCAAGAAAGACCTACCTACTTGGGGAAAATGAGTAAGAGTTAGCCAGGCAGAAAGGGAGGGAAAATATATTTTTACACATAATAATGGTGAGAGAGAGATCCTGGTACATGAAAATGAAGGAAGTCCAGTGGAGAATGTAAAGGAGACATATGATGAAGCTGGACAGATGGATGGGGCAAGGTCATACAGGGCTTTGTAAGCTGTATTAGAGTTTGGTTTTTAACTTGAGAACAATGGAAAGCTGTTGAATAGTTTTAAGCACCAGCGTGCCATAATGAGATTTCTGTTTTCAAAATACACCCATTCCTCACTTATCAACACGGTTAGGTTCTAAAGAGCAGGTCATTATGTGAAAATCAGCGTTATGCAAAAATGGAGGATGACCACATCAGATCACAGAATGGAAGATGACTGCATCTTTACATAACTGCCAAATTATGTCATTACGTAACTGCCAAACCACTGAGAATCATGGCCCAGCCAAGATGACACATAACCTTAACCATCAAGCAAATGTTAACTCCTGCCTTGCACCTCGGCATTCATTACTGCCAGACATACATCATTAATACGCAAAATAATGAGATAGTAGATTTTTTACTATTGTTGTAAATTCAGAATGTTGGATGATGAGATAATCGATAAGTGAGGAGTAGGTGTAGTGTCCAAACTTTATAATGATATTCTCCTCTCAGTAAAAAAAAATAAAAATTTAGCATGTACTCCTAATCTATATATGGTTAATTAAGTAATTATATGGGTCAATATGGTGGCTACAACAATAGGCTCAAACATACGAACCATTGTGAGGATGGCCTAGGCCCTAGTGTGTTTCATTCTGTTATACATAGGATCTCCATGAATTGGAACAGACATGGTGGCAACTAATAACAATTAATTATTAATTGTATCCATCTTTTACTATGCTCGTTATGCATAGCCGTAATGTGCCCACAAGCAGAAGTACAATAAATGAGAAAGCAATGAAACAAGCAATATTTAACATTTAAAAGATTTTTATTAATAGAAAACCTTTTTCTCATAAAAAACAGCGTTCAGTAAGAAATAGTATTTAATGTGCTTCATTATTATTTGAAATCTTCATTTTTGATTTTGTTTTAGTATTCAGAGTCTTTATTCTAAATTCACTTTATTTAAATACTTGATTTTAATGGTTGTCATGAATGAAAAAGATACCAATCTAAGTGGAAGTATTTCATTGTTCGGTACTAATTATACTTTTTTCTGTGTAATGTACTAATTTTTTGTTATGCTTTGTCTCATTTTACCTGTTGTTAAATCAGTTGATCTTATAAACTGTTGCATTTGAATATTTTTAACAAATGGGTTAAAACTCACTGGTACTCTTCATCTGGAGGATTTTTAAATAGGATAGAAAATTGTTTCTAAGTTTTTTGAATGGGTAAAACTTTCTTTTAAAAAAACAGCTTTTTTGAGGTATAGCTTACAACCATACAATTCATCTGCTTTGGGTATAAAACGCAATGGTTTTTAGTAAATTTACAGAATTTTGCAACCATTGCTACTGTCCAATTTTAGAACATTTCCAGCACTCCAAAAAGATCCTTCATGCTCATTTGCAGTCAATGTAAAAGTTTTTATTCATGACACATTTTATGTAATTTTTAGTAACAAAATCATGAATTAATGGAAACATTTTCATATGCCTGTTTTCTAGCCCTGTAAAGCATGTTTCTTTCTAAAAGTAATAGATTTTTCACTCATTTAAAAATATCACCCTCACCTCGAAAACAAATTGTGTTTAGTTTTTTAAAAAGTATCTACTTCAGCTACTTGTCATTTCCGAGAAGGGCAGCAAATTTGGAACAATTGTCTTTTTGTTTTAAAAAATATATATATATGGACCTCTCATCTCTAATTCAGTTGCTCTTAGGTGTTTGTCTATGAGATAACCACCACTCCTGTGTATCTTAAAATTTTTCGTAGTCATTCTCCCATTGCATTACAGAGTATGGTAATGATTCTACTATTTAAAGGTCTTATTTTTATAATATTGATCATATTCTGGCACATAAACTACAATTTATTGCATTACACTAAATGCAAAAAAATGAGCGTGCATGCCCTTCACATTGTAGAACTTCCTGCCTATAATTTCATCAATATAATAAAAATTATTTTTAAAAATGAATTTTTTCCATATTGTTTTATATACCATATACATTTTTATTTTATTGTGTTTTAGGTGAAAGTTTACAGTGCAAGTTAGTTTTTTCATTCACAGATTTATACACAACTTGTTTTGTGACATTGGTTCCAATCCCCACAGTGCATCATCACTCTTCCCCTTTCGCTTTCCACCGTGGATTTGCCGTGTCCATTCATCCAGTTTTCCTGTCCCTTCCTGACTTCTCGTCTTTGCTTTTGGGCAGGTGTTGCCCATTTGGTCTCCTATACTTCATTGAACTAAAAAGCACGTTCCTCACGTGTGTTATTGTTTCTTTTATAAACCTGTCTAATCTTTGGCTAAAAGGTGGACTTCGGGAGGGGCTTCAGTTCTGAGTTAGTAGGGTGTATATACTGTTTTTCTGTGAAAATAATGTGCATCTTCTATGCTTGTTTACCAACCTCTCCTTCCCCCTGTGAGGTATTTTCATAAACATACTATGCTAATTTTGACATAGTGGCCATCATGAAAATACCTCATGCACTTAATGAAAATACTTCACAGGGGGAGGGAACAGTTGGCAAACAAATGTAGAAGGTGCACATTATTTGCGTAAAAATACAGTAAACCGATCAGTACCAAGAAAAAATCCGTTGCTGTCGAGTCAGTTCTGACTCACTGTGAACCCTGTAGGACAGAATATAACTGCCCCTAAACTCTAATGGCATAGTGGTTAAGAGCTACGGCTGCTAACCAAAAGGTCGGCAGTTCAGATCCACCAGGCGCTCCTTGGAAACCGTGTGGGGCAGTTCTACTCTATCCTGTAGGGTTGCTATGAGTTGGAATTGGCTCAACGACAGCGGATTTGGTTTTTGGTTTTTATAGAGTTTCGAAGGAGTGGCTGGTGGATTTGAACTACTGACCTTTTGGTTAGCAGCTGAGCTCTTAACCACTTCGCCACCAGGGCTCCAAACAGATCAGTATAAGTAAGAATTTCATTATTTTATTCCCAATCACCAGTGAATCATTTTGCATGTCCTGTGGGATATGGAACTCACTTTGGGGAACACTAGAAAAATTAGATATAATGAGATCAATTAGGAGGCTGTTGTGGTAGTGCAGATGTGAAACGGTGATGATAGCTTTGATGGTAGTGAGTATGGACACAAGTGGACAAATGTGAACGATATTTAGGTCATAGAATCAATGGATGTTTGTGATTGATTGGATGTAAAGGTTTAGGTAAAGGTAGAAGTTAAAAGATGGCTTCTAGGTGTCTGACTTGCACAACTGTGTAGATGGTGGTACCGTTCGCCCACAGAGTTAGTCAACACTGGAAGTGAGGAGATGAATCTGTTTGGAACATGTTAAGTTTGAAGTGCTTATGGGACGTCCAAGTGAAAAAGGATCAATTAGATTAATTGATCTGGAACTTGGGAGAGATAACAAAAATGGGAGCATACATATGAAACTGCTCAAGGAGAGTATGTAGTATAAGAAAAAATGCCTTCTTTAAATGTATTTAATAAAATCAATTAAACATTCTATAATCAGGCACTAAAAACTTGTTTTTTTATTTAATTAGGAGTGTATGGTGATGTACATCGAGTGAAGATTATGTTTAATAAGAAAGAAAATGCCTTGGTTCAAATGGCAGATGCAAACCAAGCTCAACTAGGTACTCATGATGAATGATGATAATGATAATCGGCTCTTAGTATGTGTGAATTTTCCTTCAAAATAAGCAAATGAATAGCTAGTAGGGATATAATTTTACAGAATAGTACTTTTTTTATGCTCATGTCTCCATTATTATTTTGACTTGGCTTATATAGTTTAAGATTAAAAAATATTTTTGACTCTTTGGAGCTTATTTATCTACTTGAACATATTGTTGATGTTTAGAGTTTTGACTGTAGGATTTTTCCATTAGACTAGTAAATGTAACTTGTTTTGTTTTATTTGTTTGTTTTCCTTCCAAATTAAGTTTTCTAGAACTGTTGAATGGCTATTATAAGGACTACTAAAATATTACTACTGCTGTTTTTTTAAAATGCTTTGCTTGAGATGAAACTAATAGATTCCATAAGCGTTTACTGAGCACTTACGATCTTCTAGCACTCTGCTCGGATGGTAGTTATTTCTTGTTCTGTTTGGTTGTTTTTTTTTTTAAATGCTGTTAGTATAGTAAAATCAAGTCATTTAATACATTTCCTAGTGTAATAGCTTTTTGGATGTTCAGACCATTTTAATCTTCGAATGGACAATATAATTTTAAATGACTAAATAAAAAGAATTTTTGATAACTTAGATATAACAGGATCTGTCTTAATACCCAAACTTTGTTTTTTTCCTGTATACTAGCAATGAATCATCTGAGTGGTCAGAGACTTTATGGAAAAGTGCTTCGTGCCACACTGTCCAAACATCAAGCAGTTCAGCTTCCTCGAGAGGGACAGGAAGACCAAGGTCTGACTAAGGATTTCAGCAATAGTCCTTTGCATCGCTTTAAAAAGCCTGGCTCTAAAAACTTCCAGAATATCTTTCCACCATCAGCCACTCTGCATCTTTCCAACATCCCGTATGTATTTACTTAGTTGTTGTTCATTTAGATAATTAATATTATAAAATATATGGCTTGGGAGAGATAATAAACTCTGAAATTATTCTGACTTAGGAGTTGTTCTGGTCACCAGTTTCTGTGAAATAATAGCTTATATGGCATAATGCATTTAAGAAGATTATCTCTTCAGACATATACTCCAAAAGTGAAAGATATCAGTATTTTAAGTTTCTTTCCAAATAGAGAATTAGCAACTACAGGTAGTCCCTGACTTAGGATGGAGTTCTGTTCCTACGACTCTCATAAATTGGTTCTGATGTGAGTTGAATACCTTTTTTGTTTTTAGTTTTCACTTTTGTTGCCTTTTATTATCAGTATCTTTTTTATAAATCTGATCTTTGAACATCTGCAGTGAACATCCGAGAATGCGAACATCAGCAAATTATGCACTGCAACGTTGTATGTGGTACATGCTGCTAACCATAAGATGTACCAAGAAAAACCAGACCTAAGTGTGGTTCATCGTAACTTGAATATGTTGTAAGTTGGGGACTACCTGTAGTTATTTTTCAGTTATTAAAGGGTATAAAAGTAAGTTTCTGCAGAAATATTCCATTGGTACCTACTTGTCCATCCTTTTGTAGAAGACTCTTAAATAGCCAATATAACAAAATCAAATAATTGATGTATCCAAGAATGTGTTTAAAAATTCTTTACCTTTTTTATCTCCAAGCAATAATGCCATATACATAAACTACTGAAAAGCTAAAAATTATTTTCACATGGCCACTATATAGGTCTCTTTGTTGTTAGCTATTGTTGTAGTTGACTTGTTCTTTAGTTATCTTCTAACCCAGGAGTTGACAGACTACAGCCCATGGGACAGATCCATCTGTTTTTATTTGACCTGTGAGCCAAGAGTAATTTATACATTTTAAAATGGTTGAAAAAAATCAAAAGGAGAATATTTTGTGACATGAGAAAATTAAATGAAGTTCCTATTTCGGCGTCCATAAATAAAATTTCATGGAACACAGCCACACTCATTTATTTACATGTTATCTGTGGCTGCTTTTGTGCTACAACAGTAAAGTTAAACAGTTGCAGCAGAAACTGCGTGGCCCACAAAACCTAAGATATTTACTCTCTGGCTCTTTACTGAAAACATCTGCCAAACCCTGTTCTAATGCTTGAAATCTTTGACCTATGAAAAATGGCAGTTTTGTATAGCTTAAACTAATTCATGAAGTGCGGTAAGCTTTGGAAAGGAGGGGTAGATGTGTGTGTGTGTGTGTGTGTGTGTGTGTGTAAAAAGGCTGAGGGAAGGGAGAAGAGTAAAGTTCTGAAACGTTGAGAATCAGAATGGGAGCTGACTAGGAATAAAAATGATTGCTCAATTATCACACAAAAAAAAACTGTTCCATAAATAATAATAATTACTCAAAATAGTATTGAATGCTTAGCCTCCCATCTAGTCTCTAGTTAGTCTGCATGGACAAACCTTGAATCTGAGCTGGGCAATGAAGCAAACGTCTTGTCAGCTAGAAAACTTGGAGGAATCATTTAAGAAAAAAAATGTTAGATTACATGGATCTAGAAAATTAGCAGCTCATCAGTATGGAGGCAAGTATATGGACATAATATTTAGATATTGAGGCAATCTTTGTTACCTTCTTAAATATAATGTATTATGTAGGCTGGTCTCCAGTTGCAACCTGCATAGGACCTTAGGACCTTTAATTAGAAGAGGGAAAGAACATATTTTGAACCCTCTATCAAGTTCTGGGTACTTTGTTATTGCTTTACATATGTTACCTCATTTAATCCCCATAATAAAACCTTTTGAAGTATGATCATTAGTTTGATTTCATCAATGAAACTGAGAAACGACATACCCAGTGGGTGAGAAATAGAATGTGAACTCAGGTACGTCTCCCTGCAAAGCCAGTTACTGTTCTCCCACACCATCCTAGTGGCTGTCACAAGAAGATGAAGAAGAGTCTGCTTTTACTAAGTTGACTCCTGTGATAGACCACTGTATTAGTTATCTACTGTTGGATAATGGATCATCGCAAAACTTAGCATAACACAGTACTAAACATTCATCATCTTACACTGTTGCAGCGAGCCAGGAATCCAGAGAGTGGCTTAGTTGGATGATTTTGGCTGAGAGTCTCATAAGGTTGCATTTAAGGTGTCAGGCAGGGCTGCAGTCATCTGAAGGCTTGACTGGGGCTAGAGGATCTGCTTCCAAGGTGACAGAAACTCTTAGTTTCTTGCCACGAGGACCTCTTCATAGAGCTGCTTGAGTATCCTCGTGAAATGACAGCTGGCTTCGTCCAAGAAATAGGACAAGGCAGAAATTGCACTGTCTCTATGACCTAGCCTCAGAAGTCACACATTGTCAGTTTTGCAATATCCTAATGATGACAGCAGGTATCCCTATTCAGTATGAGAGGAAATGATCCAAGAACGTGAATATTAGGAGGCAAGAATAATTGGGTACCATCTTAGAGTCTGGCTACCACATCCATCTCTTCAGAATTACCCTGAAAGCAGTTGAAAGTGTAGAACTCTAGACCATAGCAGACAAGTCAGAGCTAGGGAAGTATTAGAGTTAATTGCTGAAGCCAGTGGCATGGATAATAATCACTTTGAAAGAATAAATAATAGAAAGAATTTCTTGCCCTTTATGTACCTGTCCATGTCTTCTGCAGAGATTTGAAACAAAAATTCCATTGTATGAGGACATGTGTGTGTCAACCTTGAACACCTTTTGGGGCACTTGCAAATGATGTTTTTTTTGGTTTAGGTGAAAGTTTACAGAGCAAATTAGTTTCCCATTCAACAGTTTATACACAACTCATTTCATCACATTGGTTGCAAACCCCTCAGTGTGCCAGCACTTTTCCCCTTTCTCCCGGGGTTCCCCGTGTCCATTCGTCCAACCTTCCTGCTCGTACCTTCCTTCTGAACTTTACTTTTGGGCAAATGCTGCTCTTTAGGTTTCGTACAGTTGATTGTTCTGAGGTGTACACTCCTCACTGGTGTTATTGTTAATTTTATAAGCCTGTCTGTCGTATGGCTATAATGTGATCTCTGGGAGTGATCTCTCTTCCAAGTTTGAAGGGTGTCTAAGGCGAATCATGTTGTCATTGCATGGCTTAATTAGTCTCTGTCTGAAATGTGAAATAACTCTAGAGATTTGATGATCACCTAATCTTTGCTTCATTTGAGATTTGGAACTGAGATAGTTGACTTTACCTCTCTGTGATGTTTTCACAGCCCTTCTGTTACAGTGGATGATCTGAAGAACCTTTTCACAGATGCTGGGTGTTCAGTGAAGGCCTTTAAATTCTTTCAGTAAGTCCTTTTCAAGAAAGACATTAATGTTATTTAATGGGATACAAAATTTTTAAATAATTCAGTGAAGTCTTCTGGGGAAGGGGACAAGGAGGTTGGGAAGCAGAATTCTAAATATTTCTTCTATTATTTTCAGGAAAGATCGCAAAATGGCACTCATTCAATTGGGATCCGTGGAAGAAGCAATCCAGGCCCTCGTTGAGCTTCATAACCATGACCTTGGAGAAAATCACCACCTCAGAGTTTCCTTTTCAAAATCCACAATCTGACTTATCTGTGAATTTTTCTCCTAAGACTGGACCATAAATTCAGTAAAATCTTCAGACATAGACTGAAACAGCTCAAGACCAATTCTGCCTCTTTCACAGAAATAACTAAAAACTCTTGCTGAGTTTGATATTCAAGTATATTTAAAAAAAAAAATCAAGGGATATTCTTTTTTCCCCCTGCTAATATGTGATCAAAGGTTTGTTTTTCCTTTACACCACAGTTTCTTTGAAAATAACCTTCAGGAAAAAATATTTTTCAATAATTTAATTCCCTGTATTGAATTGAATTTCAAGAGGACAGATTTTCTTTTAGTTTGAGTCCAGATCCGCCTTATACAACATTTCTAAACTCCTTTCTACTTTGAGAAATTTAAACATATAGACTTTGATGTATGTGATTTAAATTACTTACAACCAAGTTTTTTAACTTTATGATTCTGAAATTTGACCTCTGTAGAAAATGAAGTTCATTTATAAATTATTTGCCATATATTAATAGTTGTTATTATTATGCATAGACAATTTGACTTGTATTAGAAGCAAATTTATAAACATGCATGTTTTCTTTCATTGTTTCTTTTTTCACTGGATGACACTCCTTTGAATAATGCACATATTTAACTTTTGAAGATTATTTGGAGAAATGAAGTGTCTCCACTGTCCCCAGGGAAATTAAGCAAGACTAACCAGGATCTATTAATGTGTCAGAATAATTAGTAATTTTATTAGGAAAAAATCATGTTTTAAATTTCAAAATGACACTTATTTGTCAAGTAATATAATATCTTGGAAAATTTAAAAGGAGAAATAATCCTACTTATAAACTACTTTTTTACAGTTGTTTTCAGAAAAAAGTTTACAGTCTTAAGGAAAATATTCAGGTCTATCATATGGTTTGACAGATTTTTTAAAAGTTATTTTTGGTAAGGTCTTCTTTTAGAAAAAAAAAAAATCTCAAGGGTTTTTTGTACCACTATAATCTCTAGTACTTATTCAGAATTACTGTGTATTTACTTAATTTCTTATTATGTGCCTTATTATGTGCTTATGATACAATAGGTTAGAGTTTTATCTAAGTATCTTGAAAGCTGTATTGTGGGCTTGTTGAGCATTTTCTTTTGCTTTTTTCTTTTCCCTGTTTTAGTAAGGATTTTAAAGATTTTTTTTCATTGCGATTTTAAATGGTTTTCAATAAGTAATAGTTTTTATTCAAATTTTTTGGTGCTTTGGTGCAGACATTGGGTGGGGGAAGGTGAGTGGTTTTCAGAATAACTCAGTGCACACCTGTAGGCCTCTTCACATTGTACCTGGTAGCAGTCATTGCCAGTTATAGCATTCCAATTTGGGATGTAAAATGTAAATTTATGAATCTTGTCTCATCTTTATCACCCATCAGAATTTGTCTCAGGATTACTTGTTTTTTTTCAGTACTTAAGTAAGAACTTGCGTTTTTCTTTGTTAGTGTAACTTTATTACTGATTACCCACATATTTGGAGTATGAGAAAGTAGATTATCTCCCCCTCCCTTCCTCTGGTTGACTGTTAAGAGTACATTTTAATGTTACTTCAGTGACTGTATAATGTAAGATTGTTTCCTTTTAATAAGAAACTTTGCTTTTGTTCATTGTTCCTTCAAAGCTTGATCAGATATTTTAAAAGCAGAATTTGTCGAAAGGATCATTTTTGTCTACCCCCTTTAAACTTTTTCAGATTCTCAGAGTGGCTTATCTCAGCTTTTACAAGAGTATCTCAATCTCTTTGTTACATTCCAACAATTAATTTGAACACAGGGAGGTTCTTACAAGAGAAATATTACAAAAAGAAGGAGACTGCAAGAGATACTATAAGTTGTTGAAAGCAGAATTCACCCAACACTGAGCAACAGTAGTTGGTAGAATAGGAAGGGCGACACTGAAGTGAGACCTTTCAGGTGGATCCATTTAGTTCTGGCTGAATAGATAGGTAGAAGGATTTATCTAGTTGGGTTTTTTTGTTTTTTGTTTTCCACTTACAAAATATAATTTTATCTAACACTGAGTAAGGGGAGGAAAAAAAAGTTTCTTTGAGAAATCTTCCAAAATTTGCTTCAGTTTTTTTTCCCACACTATTATAATTTTTCAGTGGCATGTTACATTGGACTATTTCACTTGTTTTGGTTAGGAATTACTATGTAATTTATTGAGTCATGATTCTTATTCAGTGTAAGTATAGCAAAAGTTACTGAGAGCAGGAAGGTGATCATAATGGTGTTGAATGTAATTTTGAAGCAGGGAATGGCCTTTAAATCTGAGAGAACATTTGAATCCTTTTCAGGGATTTGTGTATGTGTATAGATAAATGTATATACGTACATACACTCTTCTAATATTGTACATACACATGCACATTACATACATTTTAATTGACAAAATTAATCAAATTAAGATTTGGAAAAGTGGGATATTCTTCTTTAAAAATAGCGTGTTTGAAGCCATCAATTTGTGTCTAAAATTAGCTGTAGCACATGGATGTTGTCCATATTTGGCTATTTGCCCTTGAATTATAGAGGTCTACAGTCTTTGTGTTGGCATGGTTTCTGTAAAAATATAAAAAATCAGAGTGGTAGAAAAACTAGATCTGTGTATTTCTGTTTTGGCATGCATTTATTCCCTATCTTCTAAGCAATGGTTTTTCGCTGTTGATCTGTCATAGTATCCTATTTTTAAGTTTATTTACTTTAAGAAGTATTGTCTTAACACTTTTGGAGGTGTTTTGACTTTTACACAAAGTATATATATTCAGAACTTTAAAAAATAGCAGTACACATTTAACAATAGCAATTTATGCCAAAAAGTTCTACTTTGAGATTTAAATAACTTGAACAGCAGTACAATGTGCTTTTTGTAAAATACAAATAGAATGAGCCAGTTATCTTAATTGATAACTTACCAGAGAGTCAAATTACCCAGCAGCTCTTATAAAATGCCATAAATTCTTTGTTTAAGACTAAAAATTGTAATTAGTTATTTGGAGTGATGTGTCAGATTGCTGTTTAGAGCTGCAGATCTCACAGTTTTTAGAGACACAATTTCTGCTTGCCTAATTCCTTATCGGAGCAAGGCCTACTTTGGCTCTACCTAGGATAGTGATCAAGTTGAGTGTAGGTTTTGTTTCAGTTGATTAGAAGTAGCTCTCATGAGTGTCTCTGTGAGTTTCATACAAACTTTTCAAAGCCTCTGTGTCATTAAGCAGCAGTGTTTATACACTGAGTATATTGTCACACAGTTTCTCTTCTGTTCCCAGTAAGTATTTTCTGGACAAAAGATGACAAGCTTAGAAGTTTTTTTCCCCTCCAATGAGTCACTTAAAAACTCGTAAGTTTCCCAAACTATCAGCCTATCTGTTAGAAAACCTAATGTGTACTGCTATTTTTAAAATCAACAAGAGACAGCATGACTATACTTAAAAGCATTTTTCTTGGCCTTTCCTTTGTCTGTTGTTAAGTAGAATAAAACTGCCAGACTTAAAATATTCTACTGTTGTGCAAAAAGAAATACAATTTAGATTGCACAGTTTTTCCTTTAAAGCAAATATAACTCAGCTGTGTTTTAAAAGAGCTGTGTTGTTACATACAAGACTATTTGCAGTCTTTTTTTTCAGAGCAAATTGTAACAACTAGTTGTTGCGAATGGTTTGAAAAAATAGAAGATTACTGAAATATTAATTTGGGAGTTTTATAGAGGGAGAAAAACAAAACAGGACCAAAGTTTATGTGCCTTCTTCGGTAGTCTTAATTGACTTTTTGTTCTATTTCAGACTAAGGTAGTATCAGTATTCTGGTTTTCAGGAAGTATGTGCTATATAGTTTTAAAAGAATGTTGTCCCACAGACTATTCATACAAGCAAAAAATTGTAACTGTATAATTGAGGTCTCAGTTACACTTTTGCCTTTATCACATAATATTCATCATGTAACATTGTGCAGGTATCCAGTAACAGAGCTGATCTAAATCTTTGTGTTATTCATCTTAGTTTTTGTAACCTGAGGCATATGTTCCAGAGAACAGGGATATTTGTCTGGTCCAGTGACCTTGGTGATAATAGTTGTTAATTGATAGCTGCTTACGGTAAGCTTACATCAGCACTGTAAACAGATTTTTTTTGTTGTGTTATTTTCAGTTCTTGTATCTATGTAGTAGTTGTAATAAGATATTTAAATAACCGTTTTTTTGGTATCATTTAAAAAATCATATTCTGGCCTTTTTTTCTTTACCGTTGTTACCCAGATCTTTTAAAAATCCATCGCACATCCAGAAAGTACTGATTGTAAAGATTGCTGACCAAGCAAAGTTTTTCATCAAAATGTCACCTCATTGCTCTGACCAAAGACTGTTCTGGTTTTAACTCCTCTCTGTTAAGCATTTTTTTCCAAGCTCTTTTCTGAAAGAAGACCCAGTGCAAAGCGGCCTTTACTTTCTATTTCCTATTAGTGAATAGACTACTTAAAGAAAATGGGAGTTTAAATGTGAACAGAATTGATTAGGATGACAAGGGTTTGATGGGCATTTTCAGTACTGTATTCAAGAAAAAAATAGCACAGCTAGGAGCCTCTGACATTGTCTTGCATTTTACGTGATCTGTTCATAAAATTCCCTTTTTCAGTCTGTAAGAATGTTCATCTAACAGAAGAAAATGCTGTAAATATTTGTAACAACATTTTTTTTTAACCGGGCCAAAAAAAAAAAAAAAGGGTTTTTGGGAACAAGTTAACATATAAAGTGGTTTTATATAAAACATCAATTGTCTTGTATATTTTGATAAGCAGCAGTACCAGTTTTCATTTGTAACACAGTTTGTGACATTGGAAGAAAAGGATTCTGTGATTGTTGATATGAATTATGTTATAAATGCAAAGAGAAGATGAAATATTAAAAAACATATTTTCTAAATGCGTAGTGCATGGTTAATTCAAGCTTCTGTACACTACAGTATATTCCATTCTCTTTCAGTTTGTATATTTGCTGACTATTACTTGGTATCTCTAATCTCTTTTCCTAACAACTATAGCATTGTAGCATGCCTTTTAATAAATGTCATGACATCTGTACTCTCTTAAGATTTTTCTGTGTTCTTGTCTGTGCTTTGGGTTTTCCCTTGTCTTACCTGTAATTCTAATGATGTCATATTTTCTTTTTTTTTTTCATAGCCATCCATCTAAACTTGGCCTAGTTAGAGACCAGCAAGCATATATTCAAACAACTTAAAACTCAATCCCTAAAACTACTAACCACTTCTCTTAGTTAAGGAACAATTCTTGTTTTGATCAGCAAAGTGCTTTTCCTTTTCCAGTCTTTCTGTAATGCAACTTCTAAAGCACATGTGGTGCTCTCTTACTTGCTTCTGCTTTCTCTCTCTCACACGTACACACCACATAGCGCCAAACTCCCTAGAGTTGGAAAACTTTTTCCAGTTAGGTTCAGTTTTTGGCTTCCCGATAGGACTAGTATAACACACTTGGAGACCTGAGGTGTGATCTTGGCATCCAAACCAATTTTGTGTCCTTTTTATCTAAAGGGTAGCACAGTTGCCAGCTCACTGTATATTGCTAAGAAAATTTAGACAAATGGTTCATTTCTGGGTGGTTTTTAAAGAGTTGCTGGGTTTCAGAAATCTAAGCAGTCTTACTTAAATCTTTTACTCTATGATCTCTTGGAAGTTGGAATTTATTTTTAATGGAATGGAAAATTAGGTAACCACAACTATCACTACTGATCTTCGCTGGTTTACCTGTAAAAATCTATGGTCTCCATAAACAGATGCTTCTTTTGGGGTCATAAGAGGCGTTTTTAATCAGGAAAAGAGAAAATAACCCTATGGCCAAATGGGATTTTTATAAACTTGATTGACCATGAAATGCTTATTTATATAACAGAGGGCTTATAACCAGCATTAAAAGGCATAGAGTCATGCAATTTTGAGCATAATGGACTTTAGAGATCACCTAACTCAGTTTCCACTTTTCAGAGATAAGCGACACAGAGCTGGAAGAGACTTGGCTAAGGCCACATGGCCCGTTAAATTGCAGAGCTAAACCAGAACCCAGGTCTTGACTTCAAAAGTCTTCTCCAGTGCACCCAGATGTTGCAGTTCTGTACTGCCTAGTGCTACTAGGTTTATGATGGTGAAGGTCTGTACTTTGGATTGGGGTGGTTATGTGTCCTGAAAACTACCATCATGGCTGAGAAAAATAATGATGGCAATTTTTGGAGAACAAATGTATTTTGATCTTTAAAATATAGTATTTTTTTAACCTTACTATTGTGTTAGTGGAGCCGTGGTGGTGCAGTGGTTAAGAGCTCGGCTGCTAACCAAAAGATGGGCAGTTCGAATCCACCAGCTGCTCCTTGGAAACCCTATAGGGCAGTTCTATTCTGTCCGATAGGGTCCCTATGAGTCAGAATCGACTGGACAACAATGGGTTAGTATGGTGGTTGTGTAGGCCCAGAGGGTACTGGCTTGCCACAGCCTTGCATCTTATGTAGTGTGGAAGGCACAGTATTTTCAAAGTCAGGTCTGCCATTGCTTGGTTTACATAGCCAGAGGTCCAGAAAAATCAGCAAACACTCATGGTCGAGAATTATTTAATGGCATACAAAGTCAGTTCTCTTCTTGGTGATAAAGTGATTTACCCTAAATTCCCCAGCATAATTTTCTAAAATTTTTCTTATGTAATTGACTCAAAGTTGTGTCACTTAAACCTTTCTTGAACCTTTTTCTGGCAAAGAATATCAGGAAGGAAGAGTTTTCCCCAGGAACTTTTGGGTTTACCCCTGACACAAGAAAAAGCCTGAATTATTCTGCAGCTGGACCAGATGAGGTTGGAATTTGTTTTTCTTGGAAACTGATCTCAAAATCCTTGTCCTCTAGAGCATGATCATGATGAGAAAATCATTTTTAAAAAATTGATTTTTGGTACGAATACTTGAACAAGAAGATTGGTATTTGAGGCTTGAGGCTTTATATTTCCAATTCAATGTCTTCGCAGCTTCAACTATGTGTTAAAAAAAAAAAAAAGCTCAATAGCAAGTTTGCTTTTTTGAAAAACTTGAAAAAGTGTTTTCTCAAAGTAGGGTGAAGGTTTCTAAATATAGAATATTTATTTGGCCACCAACAAACTTCAGTATAGAACAGAAGAAGTTTGTACAAATTTGGCATTGGCATTTAAGTATTCACAGAGATAGACAAATCCAGTTGTTTGCTGATGTTAGTTGCTATTGAGTAAATTCTGACTCACGGTGATTCCATGTGTGCAGAGTAGAACTGCTCCATAGAGTTTTGAAGGCTGTGACCTTTGAGAAGCAGAGCACCAGGCCTGTCTCTTGAGATGCCTTTGGGTGGGTTTGAACCACTAACCTTTTGGCTACTAGTTGAGTGCTTAATGGTTTGCACTACCCAGGGACTTGTTTTCTACCTGCCCCGTAATTGCCCTGATGACCTGCAATCCTTCAGCTTCCTGCCAGGGATTCTAAAATCTGCATCACACCCATTCTTTGTCCTTCTGTTTCCTTTCTGTGTTCAGGTTCTCATGCTCTCCTATCTCCTCAGGGATCTCACTCTATCCATTATCTATCCATTGTCTGTTCTCTCCTGCTTCTTCCGTCTCTTCTACTGGATTTTCCTATCTACTTTTTAAACATACTCAAGCCTCTCCCATCTTGAAACAACATCCAAAATGCTCCTTTGCTAAACTTCTATTTCCCATCTTCCCCTTTATAGCCAAACTTCCAAAGAGAATTGTCTCTGCTGCTTCATCTTCCCACGTTCATCAGAGCCCCTCCCACCCCAGTTTTTTGCCACATCATAACCCGTTGCTGTTGAGTCAGTTCCAAGAGTCAATGACCCCATGTGCACCAGAGTAGACCTATGCTCCATAGGGTTTTCAATGGCTGATTTTTTCAGAAGTAGATCACCAGGCTTTTCTTCCAAGGTGCCTCTGGGTATACTCGAACTTCCAATCTTTCCATTAGCAGCTGAGCACATTAACCATTTGCACATCCAGGGATTCCATTTGCCACATCATAGCAAATCAAAATCAGAACTTGCTTTAAAATAAAAACCTACACTCATCTTAAAACAGAAAACACTAAGTGTTTCCAGTAGGCACTGACATGGCACAAATGGCACTGAACATGGAATACAAATCACATCCTTGGCTAACAAATATGTCTGAGCACCACCTTGGTTCTACAGCTTGTTCTGAATGCTTTCTCATTCCATATTCTCCACTTGCCTGTCGGACAAAATATCAAGCTTGAATCTCTGTATTTTGTATCACAATGAGTCTTTAAAATGAAAGTATTTTATGTTTTTCAAGTGTATCTCCTCCCACTCAGATTCTAATATGTACTCTTTGCACCCCCAGTTGAGAATCACTGTTCTAGAGATGATCAACATTTAGAAAAATAAGAATTCCATCTTTCTTCTAAGTAAACTCTGGACCGAGTCTTTCTGCATCAGTGCCAATGACATCCCCAGGACGTATAAATGATCAGAATGCAAACAGCCTTGCAGTTAAGGCCTCTGAATGCCACCTGACCTTTTCTGTCACAGTGCAAATGTCATTGTCATGTTCTCTTTTGTGACTAAGAACACAATACCGGGGAAGCCAGCACAACTTGTACAAGGAAAGGTCATGGAAGCCCCACAAACATCCGAAACTCCCTGAAGGACTGAATTGCTGGGCGGAGGGCTGGGGGGACCATGGTCTCTGGGAACATCTAGCTGAACTGGCATAACACAGTTTATAAAGACAATGTTCTACGTTTTACCTTGGTGAGTAGCGTCTGGGGTCTTAAAAACCTGTAAGCAGCCATCTAACATATTCCACTGGCCTCACCCCTTCGGGAGCAAGGGAGAATGAAGAGAACAAGCAGCAAGGAAAAGATTAGTCAAAAGGACTAATAGACCACAACTACCACGGCCTCCACCAGACTGAGTCCAGTACAACTAGATGGTACCCGGCTACCACCACTGACTGCTCTGACCGGGGTCACAACAGAGGGTTCTGGACAGAGCTGGAGAAATATGTAAAACAAAATTCTAACTCACAAAAAAAGACAAGACTTACTGGCCTGACAGAGACTGGAGAAACCCTGAGAGTATTGTCCCCGGACACTGTTTTAGCTCAGTAATGAAGTCATTCCTGAGGTTCACCGTTCAGTCAAAGATTAGACAGCCCCATAAAACAAAACGAGACTAATGGGGCACAACAGTCCAGGGACAAAGACTAGAAGGCAGGAGGGGTTGAGAAGGGACAGTGCTGACATGTCGTGGGGTTGTTAACCATTGTCATAAAACAATATATGTTCTAACTGTTTAATGAGAAACTATTCTGTAAACCTTCATCTAAAGTACAATTAAAAAAAAAAAATTGTGACTAAGAATGAATGTCATCACCCACAATCTTTCTCTTCTGATTACCAGCCACTATGTAAATAACTGATGGCACAGTGGTTAAGAGCTATGGCTGCTAACCAAAAGGTTGGCAATTCAAATCCACCAGCCGCTGCTTGGAAGCCCTGTGGGGCAGTTCTACTGTCTCTTATCGGGTCACTATGAATCAGAACTGACTTGATGGCAACAAGTTGTTTGGAAACCCTGGTGGCCTAGTGGTTAAAAGCTACAACTGCTAATCAAAACATCAGCAGTTCAAATCCACCAGGCACTCCTTGGAAACCCTATGGGGCAGTGCCACTCTGTCCTATAGGGTCCTGATGAGTAGGAATCGACTTGACGGCAATGAGTTTGGTTTTTGGTTTTTTCTATAAATAACACAGCTACATGTAATTGAGTTTCCAAAGATTGTAGACCTACTTAAAAGGAGGTGATTGTTTACTTATTTTATTGTGCTTTAGGTGAAAGTTCACAGCTCAAGTTAATTTCTCATTCAAAAATATATACACATTGTGAAAAAGAGGTGATTGTTTATTTAAGGAATAGCAGAGATACAACTTGGAGGAGTAACGTCTTTGGTGAGATCAAGGCAATTACACCCCAAGTATCTTCAAATAGGAAAGAATTTGAAGATAATCCCCAGCTCTAAACTCAGGAAATTATTGGGCATGCATTCATTCAGCATACTCTCAGTACTCTGAGGTCCTGTGGTCACAAAGTCAAATAAGATAAGACCTCTGTATCTTGGCTTGTGGGAAAAAGATAACAGGCATTTATTAAGCATTAGAAAGAGGTTTTTATAAAATACCAGAGGAGCACAATGGAAGGGAAAGGAGCCAGAGTGAAGTCTGGACAGGGCCTTGAATGATGTATTAGTCAGGAGAGTCTGGGTAATGCAGTGGTAACAGATCCCGATTGAATCCATTGCCATTGAGTCAATTCTCAGAGTGCCCCTATAGGACAGAGTAGAACTGCCCCATAGGATTTCCAAGGCTATAATCTTTATGGAAGCAGACTGCCACATCTTTCTTCCACAGAGCAGCTAGAGGGTTAGAACCGCCAACTTTTCTGTTAGCAGCTGAGTGCTTAACCATTGTGCCACAGGGCTCCTTGTGGTAATAGATACACCCCGTAAATTAATGGCTTACCACAATAAAAGTTAATTTCCATGAGCCAGGTGACCATCCTCCATCTTGTAGCTATGCTATCTAAAACGCATGGCCTCCAGTGTCGCCTCAGCAGGAAGAGACCAATGGTTCTTAAGTACTCCAGTTCCTTAAACGCCTTGTCTGCTCTCCAGAAAGCCATGTGCAGTGCATTCTGGAATCATCATGTTCTAAAGGACCAGTGGACTGAATCTAACAATGTAAAATGTAATGGGCATGCATTTTAAGTCCTATATTTGAAAGAAAATGAATAAAAAGGTCCTATACTTTAGTTAAAATTTGAGTGTACTACAGAGGTTTACTACAGTACCTGTGGAGAAAGATCCAACTGATTCTACACTGGCCAGCCTATTTCCAGAGTATTGGGTTCAGTTTTGGGTATAAATAATTCTTTAGATGGATGTAGTTTCAAAAAAAAAAGGAATTTGCCCAGAATGACTCAAAGCTAAGCCTTAGAATGTGATGTGGAGAGGGGCTAAAAAAAGTTCCAGCTCTAATAAGTCACAATTTATGAAAATGCATGTGTCAGTTAAATTGAGAGGGAAGGATTCTGCATAGCCTAATGCTCACAAGCTATTACCTTGAAAAGTGAAAGTAATGTAGTCATACCTGCTGTTTTTGCTGTCCAGTGTCTCTTATCTCTTCTCCTGATAAAATATTACTCTGCACTTCTATCAGGGAACCACTCCTCCCCAGCTCAGTCCTTGGAGTGTGGTGAGGCGACCCCACCCTCAGGTTGAGCCTTGTTGGCTCTAAGCGAATTATTCTGTACAGTAGTATGGTTGGTTCACCTAAGGGCACTTGACCCCAGCAACAGACAGGCTCAAGAATTTTTGTGTCATTCTTGGGGAAGAAAAGCTTTCTCTTTGCACTGGATTTGAAGCAGAGTGAATGTAAGATCTGCGTGGCGGCAGCCATCTTATGATCATGAGGGGAAAACCTAACTCAGAATGGAACCAGCATGGGGCAAGCAGAGCTGAGAGGAAGAAACTGGGTTCCTGCAGCAGTGCTTGAGTCTCTGGTCAAGCCACACCTAAAGTCAGACCTATCCCTGAACCTTTTACGTTATACCAAACCAAAAACCAGACCCAATGCCAACGAGTCGATTCTGACTCACAGCCACCCTATCAGACAGGGTAGAACTGCCCTATAGGGTTTCCAAGGAGCACCTGGGGAATTCGAACTGCTGACCTTTTGGTTAGCAGCCGTAGCTCTTAACCACTACGCCACCAGGGTTTCCTGTAGGTTATGGGAGCCAGTAAGTTCCAGCTTTGCTTTCAACATTTTCATCAGATTTTATGTTACTTGAACCAGAAGTCTCCTGAGTAGTACAAAGCAGGGCTGTGAAGCAGAGGAACCCAGGGGAGAAATTTTGACAGCAGCTGGGTGAGTTGGTAATATGGAGCTCTGTCTGGCCCTTCTGGACAGGTACAAATGGCTTGATTTAGTTGATGCGTGACAATCTGCATTTTATGCGAAGATCTAAGGTTTGTGACTTGTCAGCCCAAAATTGTGGCTGTTATTGGCAAATTGTATTTAAGAAGTAGCAACAATGATATGAAGGAACCCTTGTGGTGCAGTGGTTAAGCACTTCGCTGCTAACCAAAAGATTGGCAGTTAGAACCCACCAGCTGCTCCGCGGGAGAAAGATACGGCAATCTGCTTCCATAAAGATTTACAGCCTTGGATATCCCATGGGGCAGTTCTATTCTGTCCTATAGGGTCACTATGAGTTGGCATCCACTCAATGGCAATGGGTACCATGATGTGAAAGAATCATTTGATTTTAAAATTACCCGTAAGTGCTTAGAGTTTATTCAAAAACCTGCCAGAGAAAATCAAAGCAGAAGAAATCTTTTTAAACTGGCTAATGTGTGCTTTCTTTTCTACTTCCTACTTTGGCAGAGATTCAAAGCTTCTCACCCATATCCATCTTAAAACAAATGAGCGCAACTGTGAGAGCAAGTCAGTAAAATGTGGGCCATCATCAGAGTCTTGGAGATAGTCACCTGGAACTACCCAGCCTTGAATAAACAATAAATGACACATGTAGTGGGATGACTAATCTGAAGCTTTTCTACACCAGCTTGCTCCAAAGATGTGCAGCTCAGCTGAACGTTAGCACCCACCAGCAACCTTGACAGTGACAACTTCCTTCCTCAAATATGTGGAACACTTATTAGGTACCAGGTGTTTTTGCCAGAAACAGAAAAACAAACAAACAAACAAAAACCTTGCCATCAAGTTGATTCTGACTCATAGTGACTCTACAGGACAAAGTAGAACTGCCCCCATAGGGTTTCCCAAGGAGCGCCTGGTGGATTCAAACTGCTGACGTTTTGGTTAGCAGCCTAAGTCTTAACCACTACACCACCAGGGTTTCCCAGATACAAAAGTAGCTGGAAGATGTACATAATCCTTCCTTTCAAGATACTTAAGAGTCTAACGTTAAAGGCAGACAAGTAAGTGATAATTCCAGTACATGTAGTAAGTGCTATAAGCCACAGAGTCTCATAGTGGTTTATGTCGGGCATTTTGGAAGTAGATCGGTATCTGGAGAAATGCTTAGGGACCAGATTACAAAGGGCCTAGTATGGAGCTCTGGTGGTGCAGTGGTTAAGAGTTCAGGCTGCTAACCAGAAGGTTGGCAGTTCGAATCCAGCAGCTGCTCCTTGGAAACCCTATAGGGCAGTTCTACTCTGTCCTGTCCTGTAGGATCCTATGGGGTCGCTATGAGTTGGAATCGACTGGACGGCAACGGATGCCATGCGAGGGCAGTGGTGGTTTGATGGTAGGCTTCTTATCTTCCATGCATAGCCACCACATGTCTGTTAGTCAGGGACGGATTACCTAATAAGCAAGGTAACCAAGTGCTTAGGACATCAATAAAACAGGGGCACCACGAGGAAAAGCAGGCGCCAAAGTGGAAGCGAACTGGCAGGGCACTAAATAAAACTGATACCAGCTCCAGTGCATGAGAATGTGGCGGCCAGAAATACAGTTCCTGCGGGGTCAACGAGGGGCGCCCGCGCGCAAGGTTATTTAAGCTATGAGGTCTCTACCACTTCAATATCTTCGTTGACGTATGTCTCCTACGGTCCCCTCCCGTGTAATTCAAACTCCTTATCTCTGCGGGTCTCTTGGGAATATACTATTCCTTTCTAATAAACAAGAGGTGGAGGTGGGCTGTCCTTCTAACTCTTGCTACATTAACTCAATATGCAACTGGATCCAGCGTGAGCGGTTACTGGGCAAGGACGGATTATAGCAATAGATAACAGGTCTCTGATCCATTTTGAGAGAACTGTCTTGTACATCCATGTCTGCTGATCCAGCAGCTCCAGCCAGGAGGGCCAGCAATGCTCCTTTTTGCCATGATACAAACACGAGGGTATGCTCTTGCTTACGTCCTGGTAAATAACCAGTGGGAATTCCAGTCCCAGATGACGCACAAAAGTGAGGGAACTAGAGTAAGTCAACCATTACAATGAATTCAGTCAAGTTACTTTTTAACTGTATAGCATTTACGAACAGAGTTATGTCCTAAGTTTTGTAAACAATAATATTTATAACTTGAACTTTAAAATATGCTTGGCATATATGGGGATGCAATCTAGCATACATTTAATATAATACTAACATGAGTAATAATTTAATATAATACTAACATAGCAAATGTCTAAAAATACTGGAAATATTAATATTTATCTAACATGAAAAGTTTTAATTTTTGTATCAAATGAGTTTCAAATTTTATTGTCTCTTGCACGGGACACAGTGCTTGATGTTACTCTATATATGCTAATAAACGAAGTATTAGGCACATTAAGAGGACGAAAAATTCAATATTTATTTATCGTGCAAAATATGTTTCTGTTTTGCAACGATGAGTGTGTTTCTAAATTTGTCTTCCAAGAAATCAACAAGGGGCATTTATCAGAACATTACATTAATATTTTATCAGAATATTTACGTATCTCCGTGTAAGGAAATTGAACAATTCCTTGAGAAAATAAATGAATATTTAGATAATAAAAATTATGTAAATGTATTTTATTTTCCATTTCCCTTTGGACTGCCTTTCTTTTAAGAAATTGATTGACATTGTTATAACTTGCTAAACAAACTTGCTCATTGAGAAGTTGTGCTATTGTTGTATTAATTATGTACGTATCTCTGAATATGGGAGTTGAACAATTCCACAAAGAAATAAAATGTACATTTTATAAATTCGATATATGATAACAATTATATTTTCCTTTTCATTTTGAACCAATTGGGCATAACCTCACATTCAGGTCTCTCTCACTGACCACACAAGAACGCGCCAGTGGCACTATAATCATATGACTCATGATGTATCTGGTCTTGTCCTGTGCAATACTGTCTTCAGATTGAGCATATTCTTGTATTTATATCATGCTCTTTTTGATCGCTTTTGCCCCCATCAGATATCAGCAGTAGTCCAATGAACTGTGAAGAAACAGCATCAAAGGATAGAAAGTGAGTGTGCAAGCTTTTAAGTATTATTTCAAGACCAAAAACACTTGAGATCTGCGAAGGGCCCACCATGAACATCGTACAACAAACAAATGAAATTATTTGTGACTTCCTTGTAAATACTATTCTTTTTTTACTGTCTCAGACCTGAAGAACAAAAAATTACATGTTCCAAATCAATTTTTTTACCAATTTTCAAATATTAATTTTTGTGTTAATGTCCAAATGCAAATGTAAATTTCATTTTATAAATTTTACTTAGTTTTATACATTTTATTTTCAAATATTCAAATTTATTCATTACAGTAGAACTAAATTTAAAAAGTGACATAATTTTATATCCAGGTAAAATGAAATGGCAACTAATAAGTGGAGTGCAAAAATCAAAGCTCACAGGAGATAAAAAGAAAAGGATTTGTGAATTCCTAAAGACAATTCTATGAGTCAGAATCAACCTGGTGGCAATAGGTTTGGTTTGGTTTTTAAAGACAGTTCCAAAATTAACTTCCTTTTTAAAATGTAATGAATCAGAAGAGACTTCTTCCATTGAACGCTTGAGTTTAATGGGTGCCAATTGTTGTACTAGTACCACTAGTGCTAAAATTACTAATAGCAATACAAATATAAGAGAATTTGTTCTAAATTCTACATCCATTCCCTGCCGTAGTAAAAAAAAAAAAAAAATTAATAATGGTGTAGAAAGTGAAACTATTTTAGAATCTGAAATTGCCGCAAATGCAGAATGCATAAATAACAGAAATACGATCCTGCCTTGTGGAATAATTTTTCTTCTAATGATATAAATTATTGGAGCAAAAGAGGGCCAAATATTGTCGACATCACAATGGACCATTTGAAAATTCATGTCAAAAATTTCTGGATGGGAAAGAAACAAGAGTCAATAAATGGTGTTGAAACAATTGGATTATCCATATGGAAAAACAAACCTCACACCATACATGAAAATTAATTCCAGATGGATATTGGACCTAAATGTGAAAAGTAAAATAATCAAGCTTGTAGAAGAAAACAGAAACACCTTCATGATCTTGGGATAGGTAAAGATTTCTTAAACTGAACACAAAAGTGCTAACCATCAAAGAAAAGATTGATAAATATCCCCTATAAACCAAACACCAAACCCACTGCCGTCAAGTCGATTCTGACTCATAGAGACTCTATAGGACAGAGGAGAACTGCCCCATAGAGTTTCCAAGGAGCAGCTGGTGGATTCAAACTGCTGACCTTTTGGTTAGCAGCCACAGCACTTAACCACTACACCATCAGTGTTTCCAAAATATCCCCTATAGAGCAGTAAAATAGCCTAGTCAATAGAAAGTCAATGAAAGGTACACAACCCCACTGAATCAGATAATCTCTAAACAGAAGGTCTACTAATCAATACTCAGCCCCCCGTTGAAAAGAGACACCCAGTGTCTTTTGCCCACTTCTAAATCTTGAACAATTTTTCCTGACAATTGTTACTAACACATATACGTATACACGTGTGTGTGTATACACACACACACACACACACCTGGTGGCACAGTAGTTAAAGTGCTTGGCTGCTAACCCAATGGTCATCAGTTCAAACCCACCAGCTGCTCCATGGGAGAAAGATGGAGCAGTTTGCGTCCATAAAGATTTACAGCCTTGGAAACCTATGGGGCAGTTCTACTCTCTTCTATAGGGTCGCCATGAGTACGAAATGACTTGATAACAATGGGTTTGGTTTTTGGTGGTACATATATATACAAATTTTTATTTTTTAATATTGCAGGGGGCATTATGGAAAAGGAGATGTATATGTTGGTTAAAATTTCTTGAATGGTATTTTTGTTGAAATAATTACGTAATTTCAATGATCTTGGAGAACTGGGTTTAACAAAACAATTGTCTAAATAATAGGAGATAGACTGCAGTGCTCACATTGACCATTTATTCTCCAAAGCAGGCCCCTATTTTTGCTGGACAAAAAATAATTTACGGAGTTCCAGCAAAATGGCACTCTAGGCAGAAGCACCACGCCGTCCCTCCACAGCAAAGATCCGAAAAACTAAGCCGAAC